>NC_066582.1:52716587-53038327 GCF_024323335.1 Lathyrus oleraceus
TGTATTGTATGTACCTTCGATAACAAGTAATTTGATAAGCATATGTTAATTACTTGTCAAAGGGTATAACATGAAGTTGGAATAAAATATGATGAAGGTGCATAATGGTGAAGTAAGGATGATACTGAATACACCATTGGCAGATAACAAAACCTTCAAAGTAGAGATCAACATGGTTGATCATCAATGTCTTGCTTCAAATGTTATTGAAGACAAGAACTGGCCATGGCATAACATGTATGGACACCTAAACTTTAGAGGTCTAGGAATTCTCAACCATAAGAAGATGGTGTATGGATTACCTCAAGTGAACGAACCAATTTAGGTGTGTGAGGAATGTTGCAAGGCAAAGCAGACTAGAAAAGCATTCAAGCATGACTTGTCTATAAAGTTGAGAGAAAAGCTGGAGCTTGTTCACTCTTATGTGTGTGGACCTTTTAAAGTAAGGTCTAATGGAGGTAATTTCTATTTCCTAACCTTCATAGATGAATTCACCAGATATATGTATATTTACCTTGTTGAATGGAAAAATGTTGTATTCACACAGTTCAAGAAGTTTAAGTTGCATGTCGAGAAACAAAGTGGATGCAAGTTAAAGAAACTGAGAACTGATAGTAGAGGTGAATACACCTCTAAAGAATTTGCAAGTTTTTGCAATAAGGAAGGTATAGAGAATGATGTCATTACACCCTAAACACCTCATCATAATGGTATAGCTGATAGGAGAAATAGAAGTATACTGAACATGACCAGGAGTATATTGAAAGCTAAAGAAATGTCAAAGAGATTTTACGGTGAAGCAACTTTTCGACAAAAATATATATTCTAAACATAGGTCCAACCAAGAAGATAGTCGAGAAGACACCTTATGAGACTTGGACAGGACTGAAGCCAAATGATAGTAATATAAGAGTATTTGGATCAATGTGTTTCATGCATATACCTAAGCAACTTAGGAAGAAGATAGATGATCGAAGTCAGGTCATGGTTCTCATAGGTTATGATTCGAATGTTGTATACAAGTTGTATTCACCAGAAGATGATAAGACAGTGATCAATATGGATGTTCTGATGGAAGAGAGTAAAAGTGGAATTGGTATCAGGGGTCAATTCGACATGAATAAGATACACTCAAAATTATGCTTGAAGAAGATCAACAAATTGAAGTCAAAACCAATCGAAATGAAGAACCACATGAGCAAAATTTTAGAAGATTATCTAGAATGAGAATTGAGCTAACAAGGCTAGTTGGATATGAGATGTTTCCAGATCAAGTAATCAATGTTGATGGTGACTTCATAAAAGAAGTGACAATGATGGTCGAATCAGAACCAAATAATTTGGATCAAGCTATGAAAGATTTGAATTGGTTGGAATCAGTGCAATACTGATCAGTCACCATTTATGCTAGACATTCCACTATTTAACCGTAAATAAGTCAGGTAAACTGTGTAAACTGAAGCATTTTTAGTTAGATATAAGCTCAATTCTATAATATAAAGTGTGTTGTTACTTATGAGTTTCTTGAGGATATTTTACACTTTTGGGTATGTTAGCAGGTAAAAAACTAGTTTGGAAGCTCAGGGAATCAAACGTCAGATGAGAAATTGAGCCCGAGCAAGAAAACGGAAGAAAAAATCATTTTTCTGGAGAACCTGCTGTCCATACGCGTATGGCCTTACATGATACGCGTATGGGCCTTCCCAGTACGCGTAGCATACGTAAATGACCAGAGGGATGGAAAATTCAGTCAAAAGACAAGCTTCTGGTGATACGCGTACCAGCCTGGGCAATACGCGTACCAGTCTGGGCAATACGCGTACCAGACTGGGCAATACGCGTATCAGAGGCTGTGTTACGTGCAGTACGCGTTTGAGACCAGGCAATACGCGTATGGGACAGCTCAGTACGCGTATGGAGCACAAAATCAGGAAAAATCCAACTGAATAGCTATTAAGAGGCCAGACCACGATTTTCCGGGGGTTGGACGTTTTGGAGAGAAAAAAGACGCGTTTTGAGAGCTGGAGACTCGACGAATATCAAAGGATTCATATGTTCAAGAGTTTTCCGACTATTGAAGATTGATTCCTCACAAAATTCTGTAATGACAACAATATTAATCTTTGTTTTTATTTCTATTATGAGTAGCTAAACCCCCCATTGCTAGGGGGTGACCCTGATTCTGAATGTGACAGATTTGATGTTTATGAATGCATTGATTATTTATTCTTTTCCATTGATTTGTTCTTATTACCGTTCTTTATGCTTTATTCGTCGGACCAACGAGTGATGATTAAGATGAATAGTTTAAGCTGGACAGCGATTATTCATTGACCTGGATAAGAACTTTGGATAGTAAAAATAACCTAGGATTAGGGATTTTCTATCTGACCGGTAATTCTTGATATTTGAATGCTTGAGTATGAACTTAATTATTTATGGACATAGTAATTAGGTTACATAATCAAAGGTCTGTTTACTAAGGACTTAGGAATAGATACCCTTGAGGACCGGAATTAATTTGACAGGAATATTGTCTAAGCCTTCATAAATTATATCTGTTACAGGAAGTTTCATTCACCGACCCTAGCAATCGTCTCTCATTTGTATCTCGTTCAACCTTTTTACTTGCTTTACTTATTTGCAATTGGTAGGATAATTACTCACAACACAAAAACCAAAGGATTTTGTCTAATTGAAACAATCTATAAACTCTGTATCGTCAAGCAGTCCTTGAGATCGACAAACGGGGAATTTCCCTTTTATTACTACAGTGAGAAAAATAGTACACTTGCTATTTTCCCATCAAGTTTTTGGCGCCGTTGCCAGGGACTGCCAAAGATAATAGAGTTTATTAATTTATTTTCAATTAGAATTTTGTTGCTCTGCATCCAAAATTTTATTTACTGCTAATTTTATTTTTATTTTTATTGTTATTATAACTAATTTCTTTCTAATCTGTGTATGCGAGGTAAAGCCTCAGCTGATTTTCATTTTGACGCAGAACCAGAGAGAACATTGCGCGCAAAGCTTAGAGAAGCTAGAAGAAAGAAACTGGCACATTCTGACACCGAAGAACAGGCCACACCTAGCACACCAGTCTCTTGTCACTCCGAAAAATCTGAGTCAGACACAGATTCACATCCAGACACTGTTAACATGGCTGCAGACCCACCTCCAGCGGAAAGACTTTTAGGTGACTATGGCAGACAGAATAACCCAGCAGTGCGGTTGACCATTGTGAACCAACCGGTTAATGTTGCTCACTTCCAGTTACACCCCTCAACTATCCGTCAGTTAGAAAGCAAACCTTTTGCAGGAAAGATCAATGAGGATGCAAACAAGCATCTGCAGAGGTTTCTGACTATGACTACATCATTAAAAATTGATGGGCATTCTGAAGAGGCAAAGAGATTGGTCATGTTCCCATTCACGTTATCTGAGGACGCTGAGGAATGGTTCTATTCCCTACCCGCAGGAAGCATTACTACTTGGCAACAAATGGAAACAACATTCTTGAACGAGTATTTTCCTGCTTCTGTGAATATCCGTAAGAGGTATGACATTGTGAATTTTAAACAGAAAGACGGAGAGACACTTGGAGATGCATACAAAAGATTCAAGAGATGTTTAGTTGCATGTCCTACACATAATCTAGATGAAACTGAACAAATGCAGAATTTTGTAAACGGGCTGAAGATGAAGACTAAGCAACTCATTGATACAGCTGCTGGTGGCTCATCTAATTTTTCAACAGCAACCGGTATCAAAAAGATCATCGAAGCTATTGCAGCAAATGAGCATTTGGAATTATATGACCGTACTGTGAATCAGCCGGAGGGAAAAATTGACTTGAAATTAGCAAATCAGGTAGTGAAAATGGAAGACCAGGTTGCTGCTGAGGTTGAAAGAAGATTGAAAGCTATGAATTTAGGTACCCAGACTGTTGCTCAAGTGCAACCGGTTCCGACCATGATTTGTGAGATTTGTAGTGGACCACACTTTACCATGCATTGTGTTGTAACCGCAGAACAGGTGCAAGCAATAAATTACCTGAGGCAGAATAATCCGTACTCAAATACTTATAATCCGGGGTGGAAAAATCATCCTAATTTCTCTTGGAAAGATCAGCAAGGTAATATTCAGAACCAAGGACCTCCACAACAACAACCACCGTACCAACAGCAACCTTACCAGCAACAAGTACCTAAGAAAGCGGATTGGGAGATTGCTATAGAGAAGATGGCAACTCAGAGTATGCAATTTCAGGAAGAAACCAGGAATAATCAGAAGAACACCAATGCATCCATTAAAAATCTGGAGATTCAATTGGGTCAGATAGCACAACAGATAACAAATTCCCAAACACCAGGCGCATTACCTAGTGCAACAGTGACAAATCCGAGGGAGCACAATAATGTGAGTGCGGTAACAACAAGAAGCGGGAAATCTGTTGAAGATCTTAAGAAGAAGGAGGAAAAAGAAGATCAATTGCTTGAAGTGGACCTGGAAATCTTAGAAAACAAGACACCACCTGAGGAAGAAAGTGTGACACTGCCGGTGGTACAAGAAAAGCTACCTGAATCAAAACCCATCATTAAGCTTCCATTCCCACAAAGAAACAAAAAGAAGAAGCAAGATGAGAAAATTTTTCAGAAATTCATGGAGTTGTTCAGGAAATTAGAAATCAATATTCCATTCTCTGAGGCACTCGAGCAGATGCCTATCTATGCGAAGTTCATGAAAGACATCATCTCCAAGAAGCGCACCACTGACACTGACCCTGTTATATTAACTGAAACTTGTAGTGCTATTTTGCAGGGTATGAAGATTCCAGTAAAGAAGCCAGATAGAGGTTCTGTGACCATCCCGTGTACCATTGGAGATAGGTCTTTTAAAAGGGCGCTGATTGATTTGGGGGCTAGTGTTAGCCTTATGCCTTTGTCTATTTACAGGAAGCTAGGAATTGGAAATGTTCAAGATACCAGAATGACACTTCAATTTGCTGACCACTCAGTGAAGAGACCTTTTGGGGTAGTTGAGGATGTTCTGGTCAAAGTTGATAAATTTGTTTTTCCTGTTGATTTTGTAATTTTGGAGATGCCAGAAGATGAAGAGATACCTCTGATTCTGGGCAGACCTTTCTTAGAGATAGGTAGATGCATGATAGACATTGAGGGAGGTACCTTGACCCTAAAGGTATATGATGAAGAGCTCAGAATTGATGTCCGAGATACTATGAAACATAAAGAGGATAGGTATACAAATCACTCTGTGGAAGTAATTGATCAAATAGTAACTAGCACAATGCAAAGAAAGTTCCCTGAATTACCGTTGGAAAGAGTTCTTAGTCTGTCGGTCAGAGAAGATGAAGAGAATGATGATGAAACAGAAAAAGAAGTGCTTGCCATGCTGGATACACAACCTCTTTGGATGAAATCCAAACCACGCCGGTGGGAGGATCTGAGATCTTCACCAGAATCAGAAAATGAAAAGGTATGTAAACCAGGTATAAATTTTGAATTAAAACAATTACCTGTAAATCTTAAATATGTCTTTCTAGGATCTGGAACAAATTATCCTGCTATTATCAGTTCTGAGCTAAATGCAATAGATGAGGAAAAGTTGATACAGGTACTAAAGAAACATAAAAGTGCTATTGGGTGGACTATTGAGGATTTAAAAGGTATTAGCCCCACAGTATGCATGCATAAGATACTGATGGAGGATAATCAGAAACCAGTAGTACAACCACAAAGGAGGTTAAATCCAGCAATGAAAGAAGTGGTAAGGAAAGAGGTTGTAAAGTTGTTAGATTCGGGAATGATTTACCCCATTTCTGACAGCTCGTGGGTAAGTCCAGTGCACGTGGTACCAAAGAAAGGAGGAACCACAGTAATTTTAAATGAAAAGAATGAACTGATCCCAACTCGCACAGTGACAGGGTGGCGAGTATGCATCGATTACAGAAGAGTGAACACAGCAACAAGAAAGGATCATTTTCCTCTCCCTTTTATTGATCAAATGTTAAAAAGACTTGCAGGTCATGAGTATTATTGCTTTCTGGATGGATATTCGGGATACAATCAAATTGCTGTAGCCCCGGAAGATCAGGAAAAAACTGCATTTACATGTCCTTATGGTATTTTTGCTTACAGGCGGATGCCATTTGGGCTATGCAATGCCCCAGCTACTTTTCAGAGGTGTATGACATCTATATTCTCCGACATGCTTGAAAAGTATATGGAGGTGTTTATGGATGATTTCTCTGTGTTTGGTTCTTCTTTTGATAATTGTTTAGCTAACTTGTCTCTTGTTTTGCAAAGATGTCAGGAAACTAACCTTATTCTCAATTGGGAGAAATGTCATTTCATGGTGCAGGAAGGAATTGTGCTAGGACACAAAATTTCCCACAAAGGAATTGAAGTGGACAAAGCCAAAGTGGAGGTTATAGCTAACCTCCCACCTCCGGTGAACGAAAAAGGGATAAGGAGTTTTTTGGGTCATGCAGGTTTTTATCGCAGGTTTATCAGGGACTTCTCAAAAGTGGCCAAACCATTGACTGATTTGCTAGTCAAGGACAAGCAATTTAATTTTGATAAAAACTGCATGGTAGCTTTCGAAACTTTAAAGAGTAAGTTGATCAGTGCACCTGTTGCAATCGCCCCCGATTGGTCCTTGCCTTTCGAAATAATATGTGATGCAAGTGACCTTGCTGTGGGGGCTGTCCTAGGACAGAGAAAGGACAAATTATTGCATGTGATTTATTATGCTAGTCATGTCCTTAACCCGGCCCAAATGAATTATGCAACTACCGAAAAGGAGTTGTTGGCCGTGGTTTATGCTTTTGACAAATTTAGATCGTATTTGCTTGGTTTAAAAGTTATTGTGTATACTGATCATGTTACGTTAAAGTATTTGTTTGCTAAGCAGGAATCAAAGCCGAGACTTTTGAGATGGATCCTCCTCCTTCAGGAGTTTGATTTGGAAATCAAAGACAAAAAGAGGTGCGAGAACACGGTCGCGGACCACTTATCTCGCATGTCCCCAATCAAAGAAACGGAGGAGGAACATCCTATTCAGGACACATTCGCTGATGAGAAAATACTTGCTGTTCAGGAGATACCATGGTTTGCTGACTATGCCAACTATGTGGTAGGTGGGGTTATACCTGATGACTTTAATTCTCACCAAAAGAAAAAGTTTCTTTATGATTGCAGGTTATACCTATGGGATGATCCATTTCTCTATAAAAAGGGAGTGGATGGTTTGATCAGAAGATGTGTTCCAGAAAGAGAGCAAGCCGATATTCTGAAAGCTTGTCATAATTCGGAGTATGGTGGACATTTCAGTGGAGATAGAACTGCAGCAAAAGTCCTCCAATCGGGTTTGTATTGGTCGTCGCTCTTCAAGGATGCAAATTCTATAGTCCGAGAATGTGATAGGTGCCAACGAATAGGTAACATTACAAAGCGGAATCAGATGCCGCAAAACTCCATGCTAGAAGTGGAGCTGTTTGATGTTTGGGGCATTGATTTTATGGGACCGTTTCCGCCATCATCTGGTAAGAATTACATATTGGTTGCGGTTGATTATGTGTCAAAGTGGGTAGAGGCTGTGGCATTACCAACAAATGATGCTAAAGTGGTGGTGAAGTTCTTGAGGCATAACATCTTCTCTAGGTTTGGGGTACCACGGGCTTTAATTAGTGACCAAGGTACGCATTTTATAAATAAACTCTTGGAGAATCTGTTGAAGAAGTATAATGTCAAACATAAGATAGCCACACCATATCACCCCCAGACGAGTGGGCAAGTGGAAGTATCCAACCGTCAAATAAAGCAGATCTTAGAAAAAATGGTAAGTGCTTCTCGGAAAGATTGGTCAGTAAAGCTGGATGATGCATTGTGGGCATACAGGACTGCATTTAAAACACCAATAGGTATGTCCCACTATCAATTAGTTTACGGTAAGGCTTGTCATTTACCACTCGAACTCGAGCACAGAGCCTTCTGGGCCTCAAAATTCCTAAACTGTGATCTTTTTAAAGCTGGTGAATCCCGAATTCTTCAACTTCATGAGTTGGAAGAATTCAGGAATCAAGCTTATGAAAATGCCAAAATTTACAAAGAACAAACAAAAAAATGGCATGATCAAAAGATCCAGAAGAGGGAATTTCGGGAGGGACAACTGGTACTGCTGTTTAATTCCAGGTTGAAGCTGTTCCAAGGGAAATTGAGGTCAAGATGGTCAGGACCGTTCGTCATTAACAAAGTACTTCCTTATGGAGCAATAGAGCTTAAAAATGAGAAGAATGGCGACACCTTCAAAGTTAATGGTCAGAGGTTGAAACCATACAATCCCGGTGAAGGGGGACCAATTGAAACTGTTAAACTCATTTGAGTATGAGGTGTCCCGTCGAGCCATGCGACGTTAAACGAAGCGCTGCTTGGGAGGCAACCCAAGGGAGGTTTGATTGATTTTGTCATTTTATTTTTCCCGAGTCAGTTTCTTTTAAGAATTTTTTTTTTATTAAAATAGAAAAAAAAAAAAAAAAAAAAAATTTTGAACATGAATCTGCCAATACGCGTATGGATCTCATGATACGCGTATTGGACAAAAAAATGCACTCCACTGGTGAAACGCGTATGATACGCGTAAAGAAGAAGAATACGCGTATGATACGCGTAAGGGACCAGGCCATACGCGTATCACATCATGATACGTGATCTGTTACGCAGATCACTTTTTGCACTTGTTTCAGCAGCGTATGATACGCGTATGGCATATTGATACGCGTATGGTACGCGTATGGGAGCCAGATACGCGTATTGGCTGCGTATCATACGCGTATCAGTTTTATGGGCATGCTTATATAGTTTTTGTCCGTACGGACTTCATTTTCTCACTGTTTTCGTTACGTGTTTTGTGCGTATTGCTTTGATTTTCTCTGTTTTCTTCTATTTCATTCAGTCTACAGATCAATATCATGTCTCAATCACCAAACGAGGTCAACACATTCCGTACCACCTACCATGAAGATAAATATGAGCAAATCAAGAGTCGAAGCATGGTCGAAGAAAAACATTGGATGTATTAGAATGACACGTATCCAGAGGTCACTAATATTCTAAAAAAGCAGAAGTTGATCTACTTCAATGACAAAATCCAACCGGTTTCACTGGATCTGATCTGGGAGTTCTACGCTAATGCACTACGGGTAACATCTGATGAAGACGATCCCACAGGGAATGCAGCGTTCGTTTCATGGGTAAGGGGCAAAGTTATCAAATATGATGGGAAAACGATTAACAGTGTGCTGAAATGCAAATTCTATGATTCCGTTTGCCCGTTTAACGAAATGAAACGGTCTGACAAGAACTATTGGCCATACACTGATATGAAAAACTCACTGATGAGGCCAGGTCACGATTGGGCACCCACTTCAAAAATCTCTCCGACGAAGGTTATGGTAGTTGATCTAGCTCCGATTCCTAAGGCATTGGCATATTTCATTCATCATAATTTGAGCACTAATCGGAGCGGGTCGGAATTGATATCAGAGCGTGCCCTACTTCTTCATCAGATCCTGCATCAGAAACAAGTGAATATTGGACAGATCATCGCTGCTGATATGGATGACATCGCTCAGTCGCCTAAGAAATCCTTAGGCCATGCGACTGTGATTTACCTGCTGTGCAAGAAAGCGGGTGTTCCGGATTTCTCTGATTCGCTGATGTTGCGACCGGCTGCACCGCTGAACGCCCATTGGATGAAGGAGAGGACGGTCACAGATGATCCGCCCCGACCTCTGAGGCGACCACGAGACAGGGAGGGAAGCACTAGTGCTCCGCACCAGGAGGCTCAGCCGACTGCAGCAGAGACACAGCCACCTCAGCCTCCTCCGATTGATGAGAACTCCAGAGAGTACCGGATGCAGATGTCACAGTTTTGTGTTATGCAGGACTTCTGCTTTCAGTATGGATTGTCAGGGAGAGTTCTTACTCATCAGATAGATCTTTGGGAGGAGGCACAGCGCTTTAGAGATAGATTCTCCGGACCGCCTCCAGCACCTCACTTTGGCCAGTTCACCTTTCCTTGGTGGAACCAGCCAGTTCAGATAGGGGGAGAGATTCCGCAGCAGCCACCGCACCAGACACCACCTCAGCAGCAGCATACTCCGTCGGGCAACACAGAGACATTGACGCCTATCTCTGCCTTCGCACGAGGGCACACTATGTTGGATCCGACAGATATGATTAACTTTGATACCCATATGCAGGACGGTGGACAGAGTGATTGATTTTGATTATGTTTTTTTGTACTTTTGGTTTTCTTTGTGTAATTTTTGTTTTTTTTTATTATTTATTCAGTATTTAATTTCTGTTGCTGTGATGTAACCACCTATCATGGGTTGGCTTTATCTAATGAATTTGATTTGGTTTACCTCCATTTTCCTGTTTATTTCATTAGATACGTGACTATGTCTGGCTATTGGTTTCTTGATCACTTACACCAACTACTTGGGCGTCCTCTCTTTCAGTCCCCTGACTATAGATACTGTTGTTTATGATTGGACGCACTGGTTAAGATTAACATCAGAACCACGAGCATGAGCTTTGAACTCAGAGGTATGATAGAACAAGTCAGCTTAACCCGTCCTGGTGAGATCATAAAAAGCCAAACACTTATCATCATATGAGAGATATCAGGTATGTCTTTATCAATCTTGGTTTGCGTATGTTCTTTTGTTATTATTAGCTGTACGAATACACACACTGAGGCATGTTTTTTGTTTATCACCTAGAGCCTTTCTAGCCATCCCATTATTATTATTCATTGTTTTACCCTGTTGAGCCTATTAATCATTTATTTTTGATATACCCGTTTTTTTTCTAAAACCATGACCTTGTACCTATCCTACCCTGTTCAAAGTATGTGAGAATTGATTTCATATCTACGTTTCTATCTAAGTTTGGGGTTGCTGTTGGAATAGCAACCTTTAAGTTTGGGGTAGCTTTGCAGTACATGAATAGTAAGTGAATGTCGTATAAAAGAAAAAAAAAAAGAAAAAAAAAAAGAGAAAAAACAAAAAAAAAACAACAACAACATGAAAAGAAAGAAAGAGAAAAGCGAAAAACAATAAAAGAACAACTTTTGAAAGAGGCTACATTCACTATAGATAAAAGGAAAAGAGGATTGCATAACCTTACAGGAATAATAGAAAAGAAACGTAGTGAGAGAATGATTTTATGTACTCTGAACCAAAAAAAAAAAAAAAACGTTTGTTCAAATTTCATAGCCTACCTAAACCAAAGCCCCGTTACAACCCTAAAAGACCTCAAATAGTGTGTGTGAATGTACATGTTGATAGGATGAGAGAATTTATTCAAACTTCTGATTTGATATTGCATATTGTGATTTGAGAGTGATAACACTTTAACCCAGAGAGACTTGGTGAGAGTGTGATATAAGCTGACAGGTAAAGTCATATTTCTGAGGGAAAGAGTTTCTAGCTCGTTGGCTATGTGGAAGAATCAGAAAACCTGAAAACATCAAGAGGTCCAGTGCGAAAGATTTCAGCAGTATTGTGGTAAGAACTGTTTTACAGTAAGTTTGGGGTGACATGATCTTTGATGGTAATAAAATGTTACTTGAGGACAAGCAACAAGTTAAGTTTGGGGTTGTGATCAGTCACCATTTATGCTAGACATTCCACTATTTAACCGTAAACAAGTCAGGTAAACTGTGTAAACTGAAGCATTTTTAGTTAGATATAAGCTCAATTCTATAATATAAAGTGTGTTGTTACTTATGAGTTTCTTGAGGATATTTTACACTTTTGGGTATGTTAGCAGGTAAAAAACTAGTTTGGAAGCTCAGGGAATCAAACGTCAGATGAGAAATTGAGCCCGAGCAAGAAAACGGAAGAAAAAATCATTTTTCTGGAGAACCTGCTGTCCATACGCGTATGGCCTTACATGATACGCGTATGGGCCTTCCCAGTACGCGTAACATACGTAAATGACCAAAGGGATGGAAAATTCAGTCAAAAGACAAGCTTCTGGTGATACGCGTACCAGCCTGGGCAATACGCGTACCAGTCTGGGCAATACGCGTACCAGACTGGGCAATACACGTATCAGAGGCTGTGTTACGTGCAGTACGCGTTTGAGACCAGGCAATACGCGTATGGGACAGCTCAGTACGCGTATGGAGCACAAAATCAGGAAAAATCCAACTGAATAGCTATTAAGAGGCCAGACCACGATTTTCCGGGGGTTGGACGTTTTGGAGAGAAAAAAGACGCGTTTTGAGAGCTGGAGACTCGACGAATATCAAAGGATTCATATGTTCAAGAGTTTTCCGACTATTGAAGATTGATTCCTCACGAAATTCTGTAATGACAACAATATTAATCTTTGTTTTTATTTCTATTATGAGTAGCTAAACCCCCCATTGCTAGGGGGATGACCCTGATTCTGAATGTGACAGATTTGATGTTTATGAATGCATTGATTAGTTATTCTTTTCCATTGATTTGTTCTTATTACCGTTCTTTATGCTTTATTCGTCGGACCAACGAGTGATGATTAAGATGAATAGTTTAAGCTGGACAGCGATTATTCATTGACCTGGATAAGAACTTTGGATAGTAAAAATAACCTAGGATTAGGGATTTTCTATCTGACCGGTAATTCTTGATATTTGAATGCTTGAGTATGAACTTAATTATTTATGGACATAGTAATTAGGTTACATAATCAAAGGTCTGTTTACTAAGGACTTAGGAATAGATACCCTTGAGGACCGGAATTAATTTGACAGGAATATTGTCTAAGCCTTCATAAATTATATCTGTTACAGGAAGTTTCATTCACCGACCCTAGCAATCGTCTCTCATTTGTATCTCGTTCAACCTTTTTACTTGCTTTACTTATTTGCAATTGGTAGGATAATTACTCACAACACAAAAACCAAAGGCTTTTGTCTAATTGAAACAATCTATAAACTTTGTATCGTCAAGCAGTCCTTGAGATCGACAAACGGCGAATTTCCCTTTTATTACTACAGTGAGAAAAATAGTACACTTGCTATTTTCCCATCAAATACAGAAGAACAAGACTTGGGAGCTTGTATAAAATTCAATCAAGAAGTCAATTGATGTGAAACGAGTCTACAAGTTGAAGCTAATATCAAATGGTGAAATTGCTGAGAATAAGGCAAGAATAATGGCAAGAGGTTTCCTGCAAAAACCTGGTATCGACTTCGACGAAGTCTAAGCACCTGTTGTAACACCTTAAACCCAACATACAATTTTAAAATATAATACAAACATAAAACTTAAAAAGGGTGTCACATTTTCGTAGCATAACATTTTTCTCAAAATATAATCACAGAGGAATTAAACAACTAAAACATCTTCAGTTATCACATGAAATAGTACTCAACTTTATTAAAATCATAAGTCAAATAAACTCAACAATTCACATAAAACATCATCAAGTAACCCCAACCCAAGTGTTACACTATCAGAGCGACTCATAGAAACCAAACAATGTAATAACAAGAAATGAAGAAGGCCAACTACGCCATCCCCCAACATAAGAAACATCTAATGCTCCTCGGTCTCTACCCGAGTATTTGCACCATAAGTGTAAAGAACAACACAGGAAACAAACAGGGGGTGATAATACATTCGCATATGTTAATGGAGTATAAAAAACAAGGATAATTCACATCAACATATAATTAATCAACATAGTGTATAACATATAATCATTATGAAATGCATAATTTCTATACTCTAATGCATATGGTACCATCCTACAACACTAGACTGAATCCCTACAACATTGGATATCATAGTTATGTTATTGAAGGATCCTTAACACTTGACAAAAGTTCTACAATACTGGACCAAAGTCCTAAGATAATCTCTGATATACATGATGCATGATGCTACAAACAAATACAAACAATCTCCATTCGAACCTCCTACTCCCATTATCAATTATCAATCGCAACATTGGGTTGAACTCCTTCAACATTTGAGCGAAGTCCTACAACACTAGATAAGAGTCCTACAAAATTGGTTCCTCTATGAACCCAAAAATAATCATAACTCAAAACATTTCACCTTTACTCAGCAAAATAATCAAAATATATTATTTTCTCATCAATACTCATCAAAACCGCATCAAAATCATGTTTCCTACTAATCATACCTTGAATTCGAATAATTATTTTAAATATCAAACGGAGTCAGAATCAAGCAAATGAATATGTTATGGAAATCTTAAAATGTCTATTTTAAGAATCTAATTTTTATTTTAGGACTTAATACCCCAACCGGTTTAGTTTAATCAAACGACAAGAATCGATACTGGCACTGAGCAGAAAGTTTCGTCTTACTTCAAAATAGCACAAAAAGTTATAAACTTATGATAAAATTATGAAATTCTCCATTCTAAAATAACATTGAACTCTCATTCTAACCCAACTGACGGCACCCAAAACAAACTTATGAAACTCAAATTACACGTGAAATATGATGACCAACACATGACTGAAATTGACTACGCCTCTGGTATAAAAATCAGCGAACTGCTACTGTTGTAGCACTCCTACACTCATTTTCCCACTTCAAAACAAATATTATTGCGTTCTCTTTCCAACACAACTTACCACACCCCAAACAAACTTACAAAACTCAAGTTACGCCTGAAATAAGGTGGTTAATCCCCTTCTATGTCTACCTGCGATTTTTCTACATTTTTCTCCCTATTGAACTGATTCAAAACTTGTCTATTTCGCCTATTTGAATTCTAACCACCCTAAAAATACACACAGATAAGCAACCATAACAACCAGGATACAACTATTCCAATTTTATATGTTTGTCTTATGGCATCAACAATATTATCACATTAACTTTGCCTTATCAAAAGGCATCAACATGGTTATTACACTAACTTTGCGTTATTAAAAGTCATGAACAATTCACTCAAATTAAAATACAAAAATGCACACAAATCACTCGATAGAGCATAAAAATTATATAATAACAATTGCTTTAGAAGGTTTTGCACAAACCTTCTCTGGCCTCAAACATTATAAAAAATGCAAATAAAAAAGGAAAGATGGAAGGATGGTAAGGAACTCTTACTATCCATATGTTGAAACACTCATACATGAATAATTTCTCTCCGCTTACCTTGATTGCAGATCAACGAAGTTATTTCCCTTGGGAATCTTCTCCATTCCCCTTCCTAAGCTCTCTCTAGGTTCCGCCTCTTTGTCTCTTTCTCCCAAGATTTTCATGTACTGTGAAAAATTTCTCACAATAATTTATCTATTTATTCACCCTAATTTAACTCATTTTCCTTTCACCCCTCAATTCTCCTCACACACATAATCTTACTATTTTTTATTTTATTTTAATTATATATTCTCTATCATTAGATTAATTAAATTAAATAATTATTCAATTATTTCCTCAACTCTTTCCACACTTTCACCTCTTACTCAATTCACCTATTACTCCCTAATTTTAAATAAAAATCTATTTTCTCTAAACTAAAAATATCTATAATTTTCTTAAAATTTTTAATATCTAATTAAATTAAATAATAAAACTAAAACTCTCCAAAATTATATTAAAAATAAGGCTTACCTTTGACCTCTACTTTCATTTTTCTTATCTTTTATTGAGTATTTCTTGATTTTTTTTGGATCCCCTTCAGATATGCAAAGGTGGCAGTGATTTGACAAAATCAATTGGTACCACATCAGATTAAAAATTATTTAATTCTAAAATATTAATTAATAAATTAAATATTATTTATTAAATAATTATTATGTGTCACATGTCAATTTAAACCAGAACACAAGACAATTGTGATACTTTCATACAACAATTTATATATAATATTAAACTAAATTAACATCACAATTTTGCAACTTTGAGGATTATTCTATATTGCAGCTTCAAAGTTGCAATATCCTATACTATACCATAAGGATCCTGATCATGCTTTGGACTCGTCCTTTAAAAATAAGGATATCCCTTTGTTTCTAATCAAGAATTCTATTTATAGAATATGATTTAATGGAATTTTGTCTAACATGATAAGGTTTGTTCTCTTTGAAGTCTTTGTCACCTCAGCTACATAAGTGATTTCTTTTTTATTTAACATGTTTGACACATTTTATTTACTTCCTATGTTTTTTATTCATTGTGTCAAGTTTTGTTTTCAAAACAATCCCTTTTTTTACCGACTTAAAATTACAGAGACACTCGTAGGCTATGGTTTAAGGTGATTAGAAATAAATATTTATATATAATCAACGAACAAATGAAATCTTATATTGTTAAAGAAAATGAACTTATTTTCATGCTTATATTCAAGAATATTTGCTAAGTTAAAATTTTAAAAGAAACATATGAAAAATATTATCTTACTCATAAATTTTTTTAATTTTAATTTTTCACATTACCTAATTTTAAAGTATTTCACCTCATTTTACAAAATAAATTTGATTATTGATATAAAACAATCACAAAATAAAAAAATGATAAGATAAACTTTGCTGAGATCACCTCTACAAAAATTCTAATATTCCTTGTGTGTGTTTTTCTTCATTCTAGATGTTTAAATTGTGCTCAATCCTTAGAAGATGACTTTAGTAGAGAATTTGCAAAATCTAATTGATCCATGCTTATTGCATATGCTATGTGACTCATCTCACAAATTAGTTACAAATTATGTCTTGCCAATTTTCTAAATTAAAAGATCAATTTAGGAGTTTAACATTAGAAAAAAAATTAGAATGAAAATAATAATATCGATATGCCGAAAAAATTCTTTCCTATAATCAACAAACCAAGAATTTATAGTAGAATTTAACTACATATAATCCTAAACATAAGAAAACTTAGCTATTTATAATTATGGTAGCTTAACACATAGTGAAGAAAAGATGAAGTATGCATCAAAATTTTCAATCTTTAAGGATGATGACCTCTACCTTATTCTCGAATGTGCTCTCGAAGCTCATGTATTTCTTGTGGCTTTCTTTTCTTTCTAAACAATGATATCCTTTTGTTTTTATCAATATTTCTATTTATAGAATTAGAGTTAGTGGAATTCATTCAAGAAAAATGTTACTCACCTCGTAAGCTAAGATTTCTTCTCCTAAAGTCTTTGTCAAATCAACCACGTGGGTTGAAAAACCACCATGACTCGCAAGACGAGTTGTGTGACTCGCCTCACGAGCTTAGGCTTCTTAACCTTGAAGTATCTCCCAACGCATTCACACATGCTACTAAACCTCCTTGAATTGCTAAGCGAGCTATGTAACTCACCTTTCAAGCTTTCTCTTGGCATAATCCTCTAAACTCCTCGACTTTTGCTCAAAATATCTCTTTTTGATTAGTCCATCAAATTTCCTTAATCAGATCTTGGTCATATTCTTACAAAAAAAAGTAAGAGAAAAAGCTTGAAACTATTAATGTCTTAGTTTAAAAATTAATACTCCTAACATATATACAAATTTAGGATTTTGATGTGTATTTTTTTCAAATAAGTTAGTAAGTGCATTAATTATAGGCTAATGCTAACATGTGCCCCAAGGGCACAAGTTAATGATATATTTATAGAAATATTCTCTTGTAATGCGTGTATTTGATTTCTTGAAACTTAAAATTTTGTTTTATTCCACACAAATTTTTTAATAGTAGTAATCTTAACTTGTGCTCCAAGGACATAAATTAGCAAAACCCTTAATTATATAATATATTTGTACTCATTTTAGGCATTTATTATAACGTTTCCCAATTTATTCACATAAGTGAAGGGGTGAAACTCTCCACGAACGACCTCAAGATAAAAATTTATTGTCTCTAAATTCTCAACTCTTTATAGATGAAGATAAATTAGTTGATCTTCTTCATAAAATGGTACTTTTACCAAAATAAAGAGAAGAGAGGGCCGTCCTTAACAATTGCATTTTCATACGATTGACACATGTCCTTCATAATGTCCATCTCCATCCGCATATCATTTGCATAAGTTATTCTCGAAAGGATAAGTAATATTTATTCTTGAAGCCACGTGGAGATTCCATAAATCCCTAAAAAAATTCAAATTACTTTAAAATATTTCTAATATATATGTTAACTCAATTTACCTTGTTGTCATGTCACATAGTTAGAAGTTAATATTTTTTTCAAAAAATTTAATGACAAGATGAGTTTGACTAATATAACAATTTTTAAAATATTAATATTTAATATTTTTGTAATTAAATAAAGTGAAATATTAAATTAAGAGATTTCGTAATTGGTTATAACTAAAAGAAATGAGTTAACTTCATTCTTTAGATAGAACCATTTTATTTTATTTCCTAACTTT
Organism: Lathyrus oleraceus; assembly: GCF_024323335.1. Taxonomy (NCBI): domain Eukaryota; kingdom Viridiplantae; phylum Streptophyta; class Magnoliopsida; order Fabales; family Fabaceae; genus Lathyrus; species Lathyrus oleraceus. The sequence continues at coordinate 52,735,004 of NC_066582.1, forward strand.
TTCTAAAACAAAATATTTTTTTGAAGTAATGTGATACCATAAATATAAATATTTTTTAAAACTATAATTTCAATCTTATTTTAACATATTATATATTAATATTTTAGTGAACTCAGCCTTATTGATTTGATAAATATATGTTATTAAACAAAAATATATAATATTCCCATAAAGCTTCACCTTGGTTGTCCGCATCAATATCCACATACATGTATATGAATTAATGGCAAACTGATGTAATACATATCTTTATTTTGCTCTAGTCTTCTAGATCCCTTTATAATTTACCATATATTAAAAAAAGTGAGTAATATATTTGATGTGTCTATCTCTAATATGAATACCTATTTTAAATTTACACTTTGTTGATAGATGCATTTAATCTTAATTTCTTTCTTTTAAATGATTTAATAATACTTTTTTTATTCTTTTTTATAAAAAGGCACATGAGCAAGTAAAAAGAATTGGAAATGGTATTATTATAAATATTTAAAAAAAAATATATATTTAATAGTTTAAAATGAATCTTATACATGGATAATTTTCTTAAAGAGACTAATATAGAAAAATATATTGGAATTTCAAATCAAATCCCTTTGAATCAAAATTTCAATTACTGCCAATTACAAATACCATATTAGATATATTTATCATTTAATAGGTGCGAAAATGGATAATACATTGATAACAAATAAATATCTTTACATTATCAAATAATTAATCTATAAATTTTAAATTATTGATATGGTTTGAGACTTTAAATTTTGATTAGATAATATATAATACTCTTTTACAGTTAGGATACTACTATTAACTCTTAAAAGAAACATTTGTGTAAACAACATCTCATTAAATTTTTATAAAAATATTCTTTAAAGATTTAGTTCTATAAAAATAACTTTTTATAAATAAACAATATAAATAAATTTTCTCAACATTCAACTTATTTAATTTTTTTGTTGTTGTTAATATAAACATAAAAAGTTTAATAAAGTAATACTATAATTGATTAAAGAAATACGAAAAATAAAAATTAGTTTATTTCAAAAACTGATAATTAAATAAGAATAGAGGAAGGAGGAGGGTCAACTATGCAACCATTATTATTAAATCTAATATGTTTTTAAAATTATTTTCTATTTTTTTTGGAACATCAGAATTAATTATTTCATCATCCCATAGTATAAAAACAAAAACCTAAAAATGATTTATGAGTGCAAGGATGATGATATTAAAAATAATATTGAGTTACGTTAAGCAAAAATATTAATTAAGAATGTTAAAAAATATATATAAAAGGTCATGATCAAATGATATTAAGATGTTATTAACATAATATTTTTCTAACTCTTTATCGCATATTCGTATAATTAAATCCAACGTTAGATTGAAAAATATTATCATATAGATCATATCTATAAATTTAATATCAATCGGAAATCATTTGACATATTAACAAGATACATAAAAACGAAAGTCTTATAAAACTTCATGAAAACCGTTCATTTTTATCATTCTCTTTAACATATCAAATAATTTTTTATTGATGTGAAATTTTATAAGCGTGATCTATATGATAATAACTTTCAATCCAATGGTGAATTTTGTTATACGGATATATGATGAAGAGTTATTGAAGGTGTCATGTTACTAAGTTTAACACATCAGTGTCATCTGATCTGATATATATATATATATATATATATATATATATATATATATATATATATATATATATATATATATATATATATATATATATATATATATATATATATCCCTTTTTATTATTTAATATATTAATATTTAAATATAAATTTTTATGTATCATTAAAAATATTATATATTAAAAATTATATTTTTTTATCAAATAAATAAACATATCAAATAAAATAAAGTAAAATAAATTGTTCCGTGTACCTATTATCAAATGCAATAGAGTATAAAATTAATTCTTATTTTCTAAATCAAACACACCCTAAAGGAACACATGGTCACTTAGTCGATATATTCGATATGCTAGAATTTAGTCCCTCCTCTCGCTTATGTTTATAGAAGTCATTAACGACATCTAATGAGTCCCACATAGCCTTGGCGGCATCACAATGGAAAATGCTGTAAAATTCATCAACGCCGAGTGCGGATATGAGAATGTTTTATGCTTTTCAATCGTAAGACCACAATTTCTTATCATTATCATTCCATTGATTTTCCGATTTTGGTACGAGGATGCATTCACCATTGGTCATTGTAATTTGGTTTGGACCATTGATGATGATGTCATATACACCCTTATCAACCGAGTTGATATGGATACACATACAAGCTTTCCAATATCCATAATTTGGTGCTCTATTGTACGCCCCTTTAGGCTCGGTAGCCATTTTTTAATAAGCAAATCTTAAGCATAAAATTAACCGGAACTTGTGATAGCACTTGTTAGACGATAGACATAGATCTAGAGGGAGGGAGGAAGGGGAGAATATATTATATTTATCAGTAAAGGTGTACAAGTTATGGTATCCTATTAAGAGGAAGGTGGTTGTCAGTAAAGATGTTGTATTTAATGAGCAGTTGATGTTGAAACAATCAGATATAGCAGTTGTTCCAGATACCGAGGTAGAAAGTTCCAATCAGGACAAGATTTAGGAGGGCATTAATTAAGGAGCCACTAGTGAGTCAAAGGTGTAAGTATGGAATGCACCTAGGGGGGGGGGGGGGGATTTAGGTACTTTAAATTTTTTCCAGTTTTAGACTTGAATGTGATTATTTTTCCGGTTGAATGGTCAGAGAAGAATGCGGTAAAGTGCGAAAAAATAAAGAACACGACTATGTATCCTGGTTCCCCTCACAATCCGAGGGTACTCCAGTCCCCTTATGCAGTAAGAGATTTTACTATCTTGTTTGTACTTTGTACAAGCAATCCTAGCCTCTATACACAAGATCATAAACACATCAATAAGGAAAATTCCCTTATGATATACACAAAGTGACTTAAGATAACAATCCTTCCTTAATCACTCTCTTGCTTCCAACAATTATGAACATCAAGGATTTCAACACTATTCTAAATTTTACAAGAGTTTTGGAATTTTATACAATGTATCAATCATTTGGATTGATCTTTTCCGTCAAGAAAGTAATTTTCAATATGTAACACAAGTGCTCAATGATGTACGTGGTTGAAACTATTTGAAATTGCAATCAAAGTTTAATGCAGAAGTTTCAACAAAAAAATTATGTTAAGAACACTTGGTTTTTGAAAATGAGAGAAAATTAATATTTGAATTGTAGATGAAAGAGGTGACTTTAAAAATCTAAAAAGTATGATTTATATAGTGCCTTAACACCTCTATGAAAAAGTACATATGCATGAACAAAATCCATGGTTCATATGTGCCTTTAAAACTTCGTTTGGAGCAGAAAATAAGTGAGACACTGCCACTGGTTCAATGGTAACCAATTACCATATATGGTATAACAAATTACACCTGAACTGGTGCCTTAAAAAATTTGAACGTAGCGCACATGTAACCAGTTACAGGTTTTTGGGTAACCGGTTACACCCTTTAAAAATGCCCACGTGAGGTAGTGCTTTAGTGTGGTAACCGGTTACAGGAAAAGTGGTAACCGATTACCACTGCCATGGGCCGTGAAAAATTCTTGAAAAAATATTTTAGTCAATTTTGATGCAATAAAAATTAGTAATGCAATATTCCATGATTGAGTATGACTTTTTGAGCACTTATATTTAACATAAAGAGAATGTAGACTTGTATTTTATAATGTCATGATTAATCCAACATATCATCCAAGGCTTGATCTTTAACACTTGAAAACTTGACTTTAGTGCACTAGCTCTCGATATGAGTCTTTGATCCATTCTTTTTGACATAAGCATATTCTTATAGTTTATCTTCATCAAAACAGTCACTTGAGAAGCTTTCTTTCATAAAAGGTAGACTTTAGCCCAACAAAAGAATGGACCAGACTCATATTCAAATGGAATACAAGATTCAGGTGGAGTACAAGACTATACACTTGTGCATGATAGGAAACCCTGTCGTATTACACCTCTAATGAGATATGGGTTTGAATACATAGCAACATATGTTATTTTTACTAGTTCATGAGACCCTTCTAGTTTTTGAGAGGCTATGGCTAGGCAAGAGAAAGATAAGTGGATGTGTGCTATGATGTAGGAGATGAAGTCCTTGAAAAAGAATGAGACATGAGATCTTGTTCAGCTGCCACATAGAAATAGAGTTATTGGTTCCAATTGGGTGTACAAGAAAGTCCAATAGTAATAAAAAAAAGGGGGAAAAGCTTAAGGCTCGCCTAATTGAAAATGGGTATTCACAGCAAAAGGGGATTGATTATGATGAGATTTTCAGTCTAGTGGTTAGACACACTTCTATCAGGGCAATATTGGTTGTAGTAACTAGTAAGGATATGCATCTAGAGAAGATGGATGTGAAAAAAACTTTCATCCATGGTAATATAGAGGAGCAAATCTACATGGAGTAGCCAGAGCGTTTCGGTGATAATATACATGGTCGGCTTGTTTGCAAATTAAAGAGGTCTTTATATGGCTTGAAGCAGTCTCAAAGGTAGTGGTACAAGTGCTTTGATTCATACATGATCTGGATTGACTATAGAAGGCGTGATTATGATTGTCTTGTTAATGTGAGGAGCCTTGATGATAGCTCTTTTAATTTCCTGTTACTTTTTGTTCATGATATGTTGATTGCTGCCAACCATTTGCATGATGTAAATAAGTTGAAGATCAAGTTGGGTAAGGAGTTTGACATAAAGAATTTGGGTGCTGCAAAGAAGATTCTTGGAATGTAAATTCACAGGGACATATGAGCTAATACATTATGGTTGTCTTAGAAAAGCTATGTTGAAAGTGTTTTGAGCCGATTTGACATGAGCAAAGTAAAGTTTGTGAGTATCCCATTGGAGAATCATTTTAAGATCTCTTTGGAATAATGTCCGAAGACAAACTCAGAGATTGAAGGTATGTCTAAGATTCCTTATGTTAGTGTAGTTGATTGTTTAATGTATGATATGGTTTGCACTATACCTGATTTGACACAAATAATTAGTCAAGTGTGTAACTTCATGTCCAAGCCAGTGAAACAACATTAGGAAGCAGTCAAGTGGACGCTAAGGTACTTGGAAGGTACAATGAATTGTTATATCATGTTCAACCTGGAGCATCGTGTTCCATTAGTTGCGGGACATGTTGATTCTGACTATGTAGGTGATCTGAATGATATGAGATCTATAATAGGGATGTCTTTACTTTTGACTGGGGGCTATAAGTTGGAAATCATCAGCTCAATCCACAGTAGCTATGTCTACAATTGAGGCAAAATACATGACAATAGTTGAAGTTGCCAAGGAAGCATTATAACTTATAAGGTTAGTAAAAAAGTTGGGTGTTGAGCCAGATGGAGTTCGGTTGCATTGTGATAGTTCGAGTGCTATCTATTTGGCGAACAATCAAGTGTATCATGCTAAGACCAATCATATTGATGTTAGATTCCACAAGATCAGGGAGTTGGTGGCGTCCAGACATATTTTACTTCAGAAAATTCATACTTCAAAGAATGCAACTGATATGTTGACCAAACTAGTCATTAGTGACAAGTTCAAATACTGTTTGAACTTGTTGCATGTTTCTCGTTGTTTTTTCAAAAAGTAGGTAGAGAATCATTGCTCCTAAAAATATTTATATGTATAGACGAAAATTATGACGTATGTAACACATTTAACTTTTATTTAAAAAAAAAGTAAAAATAAATTTATCTTATTTTAATATATTTCACGAGCATAGATGTGATATAATAGGCTCGCACCCATTTCACCCTATTTTTTACATACTGACTAATTGAAGAGTCAATATTTTGAAAAATATATCATATTTAAAAAGCTATGATATGAAAAATAAATTAAAAATGTATAGAGAACAAAACGGAGTGCAAGCAAAGTGGGTATTCCGTTCAAGAACTTTTTGATTTCTGAATGCTGTACAAAGACTGAACCTCTCTACTTTTGTATTCTATCCCTATCCCTATCCCTATCCTTTCCACACTCTCTCTCTTTTTTCAATGTGCTTTCTGACTCACTCTTACCCTTTCTTTCTTATTTTTATATAATCATCTTTATTCATCAACCCTATTCCCCAACATGACACGTGTCCCATACTCCCACTTTTCATCGGATAACATCTCCTTGGCTCATATTCTTCTTTCATTTTCAACTCACGTACTACTAGTTCAAATAAATAATAGTCATAATACTATTTGAAAAAATAGCTTTGGTTTTTTATATATAGTGCAAGAAAAGCAGTGAAGCATAACCGAAAAGCAACCATCTGAAAAACGTATATTCGGTTTGGAACCTTTTCTTTCTTACGATGAATAAACAACAAATAAATAGGAGCACACATGAAACACTTTTCGTTGTGAAAAGGTGGGAAATGCTTTGGTTTGTTATATTAAGGAAATATATGTTACATTGGCCACTCACAACCTCGTTTCTTCTCTTAGCTCTTTGTTTTCACTTTGGCTTCTCCCAACAGATATGAATCTTTAAAGCTCATGATTCAATATTTTATCAATTATTATTCTTTGTTTCTTTCGTTTTGTTTTTGTTTATTATTGTTTATTATTGTTTTCTCGTTTTATTTAACCTTTTTATGGCTCAGAGAATGGCGAAAAAAATTATATGCTTTTAAGGAAAATGGAATATGTCACTCCTTGAAAGAAAAAATTATTTATTAATTAATTATGCTTATATGAGTTTTGTTTTTCTATGAAAGACAATGGAATGGATTGTCTAATTGATGTTGTGAACTCTAAATATTCATGTGTTTTTTTTAACCACACGATCATATTTCAAACAAAAATATAAACCGCAAAGATACTCTATTATAATAATAAGATAGGGTGCAAATAAGTAGCAAGTAACCAAGTTGGATTTTGAATGATTATACTTGGAGGCAAATCCTCTATCTATGGAGTGGTCAAAGTAAATGACATTTTAATTTGTTTCATTAGATGATTGATGAAGATGTCTAACAATAAGTGTTACACGTTAGTTTAACTGAAGTCTAAAAAATAATCCTCAATCTAATAAAAGTTACTGTTAATATAATATAGAGAGATAAATTTGTTAAAATATCTTTTTAATTGTAGTTTATTTAGGTGAAATATCTTAGTCAATTCATTTTATTATATAAGAAAATTTTCTTTTTTTATTTTAAAATACATTAAAAAATTATTTTGAGTTTTTCTACTCTCGTAATTATACATTTTTTAAATTGTCGAAACACCAATTTCTTCCGATTTCTTTCTATTTAGTGAATTTTCCGAATATTTTATTTTGTTCTCTTTAAAGAATTATGTTAATTTCTTCTCGTTTGAGTTGAAAAATTATCAAGTATAATTTTTGGATTATCTTTAGAGAATTATTCAAATTTCTTTTTATTTGAGAAATCATTTTGAGTGGTCAAATGATTATTATTGAATTCTCTTTGGAGAATTATTGAAAATTCTCTTTCTTTGAGAAATTATTACGATTGATTGTTATGCTAAATACTATGAGCGATATTTATACCATATTTGAATGATCTTTGTACTATCAATGCGTGTATTTCTAAATCGATCATCTACCGTACAAGTAGTAATCATACAATATAGAACTGAGTTATTTTATCCTGGAGACGGCGCAGTAGTTCGCTGTTTTGCATAATTTTGAGCAGTACCGTGAAACGTTTTAAAGAGAATGAATTGTTCCGCGACTCATCCTGGTAACTTCTTCTGTGGCTATTTTAAAAAATAAATAAATAAATTTAAAACGTTTGAAAAACTGTCATGACTACCGAAGAAGTTATTGGTAATTCTACGGTCGCTTCTCTGAGAAACCATTTAAGTTTAAGGGTTCTCACTTTAAATATTGACAAACTAACATGAAAATTTTCATATACTTTAAAGAAGGTTGCCCACGTTTTGATTTATGACATTTCTGTTGTTCCTTCTGGATCAACCGAACAAACTAATGGTAACAAAACTGTTAACTCGTCTGAATTAGACTCTGCTGTAAAAGTTAAAGAAGATGATTTACAACTCAAAAAAGAAATATCCGTATGAAAAGATAATGATTATCTTTTCAAAAACCACATTATGAGCAGTCTCGCTGAAGATCTGTATGATTACTATAGTAACTATGAGACTGCTAAACACGTTTGGGAAACTCTACAAAAGAAATATGACACTAAAGAAGTTGAAACAAAGAAATATGCCGTAAGTCGCTACTTAACATATCATATGGTAGATGAAAGGTCCGTGGAAACACAATGCCACGAACTTCAAAAGACTACTCATGAAATAATTACAAAAGGCGTGCGTTTAGATGATTAAATTCAAATTGCTTTTATTATTGACAAATTTCCTCTTAGTTTGAAAGTTTTTTTAAAAAAAAATTCACCACAAGATAAAAGAATTTTTAATTGAGAGTATGATTATTCACCTTTGAGTTAAAGAAGAATCTCATAGACAAGATCAAAAAGAAAAGTCTTGGTTGTTTCAAACAACAAAAAGAAATTTGGTGTAGTTCTGGAGTCATTTAGAAAATGATTAAAGAATCAGAACCGCAATGTTGTGAACTGAATTAAGAATGAGAACCCTTCAAGGGCCCATATTACTCCAATTGATAGGAAATAACTACCATCATACAGAAATGACACTAAAGTTTTATCTTGCTTCAATTGTAGAAAACCAAATCATATGATTAAGAAATGTAAGATCGAGTTTAAACCTTGTGTTTTCCCTAATGCATAGGTTAACCTAGTCGATGAGAAATTTATTCCTTTGATCACTAAAATCAACTTGATTGGTGAATTTGATGGTTGGTGGATAGACATTGTCTCTTCTCGTCATGTCTGTTATGATCGTGCAATATCCAAAACATACACGAATAAAAAAGTGTTGTTGGGAGTTGGCCACACTACTAAAGTTGTCGGTATTGGAGAAGTGGAGCAGAGTCCACCTTTGAAATGACTTTAATCTTGAAGGATGTCATGTATACTTCAGAGATTATAAAGAATCTTGTTTCTGATTTTCTTTTGAAAAAGACAGAGTTTAGTTAGTCTATTGGGGTAGATTTGTACACAATCATTAAAATTTTTTTTTGTGAAGTTGTTATGTTTAAGACTTTTTTTAATGAAATTAAAATTCAATTTAGTAACAAGATTAAGAGACCTCGTATTGATAGGGGAACTAAAAATTATTTCAGTTTATTTAATGAATTTTATAAATAATATGGAATTGTACATGAAACGACTGCACCACACTCTCCTGAAATGAATGGTAAAGCAGAAAGAAAGAATATAACTCTTACTAAACTTGTTGTTGCAATTATGTTGAATTATGGTGTTACTCCTAACTGATGGAGGGAAATTTTGTTGGCTGTTTGCTATGTCTTGAATATAGTTCCCAAATCAAAAAGTGAGATATCTCCTTATGAGACATTAAAGAAAAGATAATTGATGGCAATTCATCATTCCATGTATTTATTCAAAGAATCAGAGCAAAACAAGTGAAAGTCGAACAAATATGAGAAGGAATGACCAAAGAATGAAGGAAAAATAACTAAGTGTGCAAATTGTGGACTCAGTGAAATTTTGAGTGAAAAAAGGAGCAAAAAAGAGTGAAGCTTTGGAAATAATCACATCCACCATCGTGCAACATTGCGCATGCGATATGTCATTAAAAGCTTCATCGCGTGTGTTGTACCCCAAAATTTATCCTCTTCTTTTCAACCCTATTTGACTTATGTTTTATCATCATATACATTCATGTATATAATTGGTTTTATGGTTATGGGATCAAGGCACTTCCCTTATGACCTTCTTCAAGTTGTAGAAGGAAGAGAAGTGACAATCAGTGCAAGGAGGGTGAGATATCCTCAAATTCATGATTACTCAAGCTACAAGGTTTTTCTTATGCCCTAATACATCTTAAATGGTCCATTACTTCATCAATTGATTGAGAATTGCAAGAGAATGGAAGTTGACCATACTCTCCTATTTTTTGGTCCTTGAGCTAGGAATGTTGATTACCTCAGTGTGTGGCATATCCATGGACCTATTTTTTGAATCATCTCCATAATATCATTATACAAGACATTTTTGTTCAAAATTTTCTCCACTTTCCTCAGAGGAATGAGGGTTGTGAAGTAGTGCACTCATCTCTTGTCTTTTTGGACTGAAATTAAGGTTTGTAATAAAATCAGTTTATTTCTGTTTTTTGAGAAAAACTTGATTCCATGGTATTCTATGTGTCCCTAAGTATCTATGTTTAGAAGATTGGCCATCAATTCTATTCAGAAGAAGTTCAAATTGCTCAGATGATCAATGATTTGATTCAATTGGGGGAAAAGTCAACTGAGCAGGGTTAAAAGTCAACTCTTAATTTTTCTGGTAAAATTTGGTCTATGGTTGAAATTTGATCAAAGTCAAGAGATTCATCGAAAATCAAGAATTATGAAAAGTTACTAAAATTGGAAATTAGGGTTTCAAAGGAAAGTTGCTATTTTGGGAAAGTTTACAACTAACTTCAGTCAACTTCATGGCCATACTTCACACATATCCAAGCTCCTTTTCAAGATATTTTCAACATGAGAATTGTAGTGTCAAGTTTCCTCAATCTAATAAAAGTTACTATTAATATAATATAGAGAGATAAATTTGTTAAAAAATCTTTTTAATCTTATTTTACTTAGGTGAAATATCTTAGTTAATTCACTTTATTATATAAGAAAATTTCTTTTTTATTTTATTTTAAAATACATCGAAAATTTATTTTGAGTTTTACTTTCCTCACTCTCGTAATTCTACGCCTTTTAAATTGTCGAAACGCCAATTTCTCTCAATTTCTTTCTACTTAGTGAATTTTCCGAATACTTTATTGAATTATCTTTAGAGAATTATGTTAATTTCTTCTCGTTTGAGTTGAGAAATTATCAAGTATAATTTTTGAATTCTTTTTAGAGAATTATTCGAATTTCTCTTTATTTGAGAAATCATTTTGAATGGTCAAATGACCATTATTTAATTCTCTTTGGAGAATTATTGAAATTTCTCTTTCTTTGAGAAATTATTACGATTGATTGTTATGCTAAATACTATTTTAAGACCCCAATTTTGACCATAAGATCCTTCATGCTATCTCATCATATGCATTGGGTTTGCATTGAGAGAGATCACCAAGCATATTTGATTGTATCATACTTTGTTTTTTATTATTTACTCACCAAAAATACCAAAAATATGTCAATATATAGTTTGTTGCTTTTGTAGATAGTGTGTTTACTCACCTATGCTCCATCAAGTTCATATCTAAGGTTTGAGACCCTCAATGAAAGGAGACTAATAAAGAGATGGTTCACAATGACTCTAGACATCATATATGGATCCCCATGATTTTCACATATCATTTTGATCAAGAATTCATCAAGAGTTTGAAGCTTGTTTGCCTTGGAAACCCTAATTCCTCTAGGTATCTTGCGTGACTTCCTCAGCAAGTTTCCTCATCAATTGATCAAATATTTCAAGGGATACTTCATATTACATCATCTTATGTATATATGATCCTAAATAAGTCCCAAAAATAAAGATAATGTCAAGCTAGGAAGATGGTTCATGGTGGTTGACCAAAGAAAGTCAACTGGTCAAAACTAGGGTTCCCTGGACCCCGTCTCCTATAATGTTTGTCATATGAAAATAATTACAAGATAAAAGTTACTCAAAATGACATTCCAAACAACTTTCATGTTTAAGTCAAGATCTAGTTTTGATTGGAAAGACACTTTTTATGGTGAAAGATTATAGGTCATTTTGTTTGAACCCTAGTTAGGAGGTCAACTTCCCAAGACCATACCTTGCTCAATTTTTATGATATGAAAGCCATTCAAATTCCATTATAAAATTCAATATGTATACTTAAACTTTTATGTTTATAGGAAGTTAAAATTAAACTTTCAAATGCATGTTCCAAGAGGAAACATTATAGGTCACTTTGGACCATTACCATTGAACACATGATTTTCCTCAACTTCTAAAATGCATAACTCCTTCATTACAAATCCAAATAATGTCAAATGGATTACCAAATTGAAGAGGTTTGAAAGAGCTACAACTTTTATGAAGGAAATATTTCCATTTGAAGTCCATAGCAAAAGTTATTCAAGGTGGAAGAAGTGAACATTTGACTTGGTACTTAGAAAATTTTCATATATGTTTGATTTTCCAAACTTCCACCTCAAAATTCATCATGATCCAAGATTCAAATGTAAAAGTGTTCAACATTAAAGTCGTTCCCCTTGATCCCACCTTTCCAAAAAGTCTAAGATCATCTCATTTGGATTAATATTAAAGGACTTGCGCATGGGTGAAATGTATGGTACCATTTGGAAGGATTTCATGATCAAACTCATTTCAATATTTCATGGCTTAATGCAACACTTTCAGCATGACCTATGCACGATTTTGGACCTTTTCAAATGATTATTTAGGCTTTGCACACGCCCATGCTAGCTCATGAAGGAAGTTTCTAATTTTGGATATTCAATTGGAAGTGTGTGAAAAACATATGCATTGGCTATAAATACAAGTGCAATGTGATCAGAACTTCATCAACACCTTTCCCAAGCTTTTCCAAAGCAATCCAAACCCTCTATTCCATAGAATTCTTGAATATTTCATTTGAAATCGAGCATGAACTTCACCTTCTGTTTGGAAGTTCAAACTTCAAGAATTCATTGCCATTTTCATCTCAATTGGTTTCTGCAAGCAAGAGGAAGAGAAAGCAAGAAAATCTAGATCAAAAGCAAGTGAGTTTGAAGCAACTCAAAGGTGATTTTTCAGAAATTTCATCTCTTCGATTCTCTCTCAATTCTTCACCATTCTTTGTGATTTTTCGTTGGGTGAAGTTCTACCAATGTAGGCAAAAAAGATTGAGTTGCTTTGAGGTCAAATCGAAGCAACTGAGTTCATGATCCTCAAAATTTAAATCCCTGTATCTTTTTATATACTTGAAATTGGATAAAATTGAGGCTAGATTCGAGCTCCTGAGCATTTTTTATTTGAATCCATGTCCTTGTTTTTTATTTTAGTGGTGGTTGGTGGTGGACCAGTCCGGTGAGGTCCACCGGAGAAGGCAATCGGAGCCCTAGCTCCGGTGGTATGGTGACATGCTCATATCCATCAGATCTTCTCCCCATCTTCTAATCATGTCTTTTGCTTCTAATTACCATGCGTGTACATGCATTAACTTGGGAACATGATGAAGCACGCGTTTTGTCCATCAGATCTGCCACCTTAATTAATGAGGGAGATCTGATGGCTCCTATTTTTTTATACTTTCTGATTTTTCATTTAATTGCTTGATTTTGTTTAATTCATAATAACTTCATTTTTAATCCAAAAAATATGGGACTTTCACCAAAATCTTTAAATATTTTGCTCTTTAATTTTCTGAATTAAAATTATTTTTTGGATTAATTTTTATATTTTTCATGAATTAATTATTTTTGTGCATATTTTTAATTATTTAAAAATACTTTTGACTTTTCAAAATTCATGAAATTTTTGTCTAAGATCCTTTGACCTTGTTTGACCTAGTATAAATCTCTTGGCCATTTATTTAGTGTTTTGAAGAGATTTTAGGTTTTGACCAAATTAAATTGAATTTTAATGTATTTTTAATTTGATTTTTTTTTTGATTAATTGTGTAAAATTTATGTTGAGCCATTTTTATGCTCTTGTGATGTTTGGCTATTTGTTTGGGCCTTGGTCAAGGTTGATTTGACTTTTGTTGGGTTAAAATCATTGGATTTAGGGGATTGATGAAATGTACTTTTCATCTCCCAAAATGAATGAATGGTTTTAATTTGATAAAATTCCTCCCATGACCAATTTGTGTTTCTCTCATCTCCCTTACCTCTTAATATTCATTCCCATTCTCTCCAATCCCTTTCATTGACCAATGAAATCTCAATATCCTAAGGCTAATTGGTTCATCAATGACTTTGTGTCAGATGAACCAATACAAGTATGGATGAGATAAGTTCATCCATTTTGATCTTTTCATTTAGTGTGTGGTATGTTTTAGGAGTTTGGTTCATTATACCAAATCTCTAACATGCATTAGCACCTACATTTTTATTACCCGGTCTCAGATAGTTATGACTTCTACATAAGTCCAATAACGATTGCTTAACATAGAGTTAGATTTTGACCCTAAAGGAATAACATTCTAGTAAGTGGGATTGTAAGTCTCCCCTATTTCACGGTATTGTGTGGAAACTTGGCCTTTTTTCCTTCCAATGGAAGATGTCTTGGTTCAAGGGACCATGCTTGTGAATAGAGGGTTGAGTATTCTCCAAAGAATGACTTAATCAATAAAAAAGCAAAACCAACTAACATCTAATTAACTTTGATTAACACTAACTATTATTAACTTTGCTTTACTTTCAAGTCATTTACTTTATGCAATTTAATTTCAAGTCATTTATCATTCATCGCCATTTTCATATCATTTAAGTTGTTTATGTTTATACCATTTTCACTTTGCTCATTTGAGCCATTATATTGTGATTGTCTATATTTGTTTGTATATTTTGTTTGTGCTTGTGGTCTTAAGATCTTAAAATACTCAATAAACAACCAAAACCCTAAAAAATGTTTGTGTGGACTGTTGGATTTAATCTGAACTTTTGGACTTATGACTAGGCAATATTCCATATACAAAAGGACTTGGCCAATGCCAACATTTCTGAGACCAAATTATTGTAATTTAAGCTTTCATCTGATGCAAATATTTGAGATCCACTTAAATTCATCTGCTACATGGTCTTGATACAACTGTTATTTTGATCTTGTGTCTAATGCTTTATTCCGAGTTAACCAAGGAGTATTTCATCTGATACATAAAAAGACAAAGAAGACTGCTAGCTATGGATTTTACTTGCTTGGATGTGGCTATCTTTATTTGATGCCTTGATCTTCATGATGTCTAAGATTGCTAATTGCTTGCTGATTATTGCTTGATTCAAAGTCCAAAGAGAAAATGGATTTTCTATATGACATTCTTGTCTGTTGGATTTCATCCCATTGACCAGATCTTTTCAACTCTTAACTTTTAATTTTATGCTTAAGTTAGCCTCTTCATCTCCTCCCACTTCTTAAATTTCAAAATCTCACCCCCTTTTCAAAAAAATTCTTTGCTTGTGATTTCAAACTTAGACTTTATTTCAAAATAGAAACTTTAACCTTATGTCAATGAATTTTCAAACTCTTTTCTTAAATAAAACTTGTAAATAAATCTAATCATATTGACTTAAAATTTCAAAAGACAAAAAGAATTAACACTCATTCAAACTTTTAGGCTTTTTGTGCCCCTTTTTATTTTAAATTTTGATTAAAAGCAACCCACTCATTTTGAAATTGATACCACAAACTACGAGGTTTTGATCCCTCATTTTATGTTGATACGTAGGCACAGGTCCGAAGGTCTTGTCAAACATAAAATAATAATCAATGAATTCTTTTCTCATCCCCACACTCTATTTTTTAAACATCTTTTTTACCAAAAACACATGCACACATAAAAAAGGGCTTCCTAGGAGTACATAGGACACTTTGGGTGCTAACACCTTCCCTCTGTGTAACCAACCCCCTTACCTGTAATCGCTGGTATTTTATTAGTTTTGATTTAAAAACTTCTTATCTTTGGGTTTTGTTCGTACTTTTCCCTTTTCCTTTGGAAACAATAAAAGCGCGGTGGCGACTCTGGTTTTATTGATGTCAAGCTTATCCATAGCTTCATGGTCATGAATTTACTGCTACAAAAATTAAGTGGCGACCCTGCTGGGGAGTAGTCCTCAGTGGGTTTAGCCTACTTTTTTATGTGTATATTTGTATATTTGATGTTTGTATACTTGTTTGTGTGATATAATCTGCTTGTTGTGCTGGGTGATATCTGAGTGGTGAGATAAGTTCTAACCCGAACTTGAGTGCAATTAAGATGTGAGGATGGTATAGTCATGTTCAACTTGTGTGGAGTAGTCCTTAACAAGTTGGCTTGAGACCCATCTACTCAGTGGAGACCCTTTTGGAATTACTAATGTCACACAAGTTATTTATGGTTAGGCATTACTTTCTATGATTTGGGGTCCGAGAAGCTGAGGACCATATAACATTTAACCCAACTTGGCCTATCTAGGACGTAGTGCGGAGACTGACCAGGTGTAGACCTGATAATAGTTGTTACGCGATACTACACTCAGACGAGTTTCTCTTGAGAATATTATGGGCTGATGAGTCAGTCATCCTAACCTGTAATATCCGATAGATGAAATTAAGACTCTGGGAACTTTTTAGAACATGATCTACAGGTTCTATCCTTAGTACACTCCTGTGGGATGGTTCTTAACCTGACTCCCTGCTCGTGACTCATAACAAACCCTTTGATTCCTGGTTGATCCGATCAAGTCTTGTCAATATCAATGGAACTTGGGTGTTGATAAGGTGAAAACCATAATCCACCAAAATGGATGATTGAACTTGACAATGAATTGATCCATACATTGACCTTTGTTTGTGTTTGCCTTGTGTGTGATCCCTTGTTTGTGATTGTTGCATTCATGCATTCATGCACATCATAACATTCATCACAAAAATAAATTTCAAGGAACTAAGGTCTTATTTACAAATATTTTCAGACCATGGATTATGGACGAAGGAACACTAAGAAGTACAATTTCAGATTTCCTGACTTGAAAGAGCTAAGGAAGTTGTCATCCTTTGTATTAGATCCCTTGGACTTCAAGCAACGTCATGGGAAGCTTTTATCTATGTTATCTCCTGATATGGTTGAAGGACTCTTGAGTATTTTGGTTCAGTTCTACAATCCTCTCTACCGTTGCTTCACTTTTCCTGATTATCAGCTTGTGCCTACATTAGAGGAGTATGGCCTGAAGGAGAAGAGCGTGTTGGTGTAAGCCCTAGAGGCCAATACTTTTGGTACTTGTATCGAATTATTTAAAGGCATTTTCTATATTATGGTTGATTAATAAAGTCCCTAGAATAGATAGTCCGTTTAATGTATTAAGTGTGACTTAATCATGAGAACACATTAAACATAAGGACACTATTCTTAAAGTATCCGTAGTCGAGCTTTAGTGTGAAGTGGGATAACATTAAAGCATTAAGACTATTATGTTTGTAGACTGATGATCACATCTCATGGATCATGGATAAAGAGTTATCAAGTCTTAAACATATGTATGAATATTAGGAGTAATATTTATACCGGATTGACCCGCTATGAGAATACTATATAGAAAGTTATGCTAAGTGTCATAAGTTATTCTCATGGTGATAATAGTGTATACCACTCTTCGACCTGAAACCACTATGGGTCCTAGATGTAGAGCCGAGTGCTTTATTGCTGATCCAACGTTGTCCGTAACTGGATAACCATAAAGACAGTTGATGGGTACTCCACGAAGCATGCTGAGGGACATGAGTGTCCTAGATGGAATTTGCCAATCCTGTGTAACAGGATAAATGTCTATGGGCCCAATATTGAACTGGACAAGGGTGACACGGTCTATACCTTGTGTTCAATATAGACATAAGGGCAAAGGGGTAATTATACACATAATTATTATCACAGGAGGTTTTGTCAGATCACATGACATTTTCGTGACTTGGGTAGCAGTGATGTGTTGCTAGATACCGCTCACTATTTATTATGTTAAATGCGTGATTTAATATAATTGCCAACGCTGCAAAAACCTATAGGGTCACACACAAAGGACGGATTGATGAGAGATAGAGTAACTAAGGAACACCGTAAGGTACGGTGCACTTAAGTGGGAGACGAAATATGGTAAGGTACCAAATACTTAAGTGATTTTGGGCATATTATAAGATATGGGCCAAAATACACTTAAGTGGGCTTTTTGGCTTGAAGCCCACACAAGTGGTTCTATAAATAGAACCCCTTGGGTAGAAGCATTGTCACTCCAATCCACTCAGACAGAAATTCAAGTAGAGACTTGGAATTTTGTTTCCCTCTTTCTCTCACTCAAAGCCTTCATTCATAACAGCTAGCACTACGATTGAAGGAATCCGTTCGTGTGGACTGAGTAGAGACGTTGTCATCGTTCAACGTTCGTGATCGCCCCGTGGATCTGTATCAAAGGTTTTGATCATTATCAGAGATCTGCACCAAAGGTTTGAATCGCCACAAGAGGTAACGATTCTATCATTGATCATGCCCATTCGTAAGGATCACTAAATGGAGAAATTTTTAAATTCCGTGCGCCTTGGATGGCAATTCTCCTACAGAGCGATCCAAAATGCAGCGGAATTTTAAAAAAAAATCTCCTTTAGTGATCCTTATGAAAGGGCATGATCAATGATAGAATCGTTACCTCTTGTGGTGATTGAAACCTTTGATGCAGATCTACGGAGCGATCACGAACGTTGAATGGTGACAATGCCTCTACTCAGTCCACACGAACAGATTCCTTCAATCTCAGTGCTAGCTGCTACGAATGAAGTCTTTGAGTGAGAGAGAGAGAGAGAAACGAAATTGCAACTAGACAAATGCTTCGGCACAAGGGTTCTATTTATAGAACCACTTGTGTGGGCTGCAAGCTAAAAAGCCCACTTAAGTGTATGTGGCCCATATCTTATAATATGCCATAATCACTTAAGCGCGTGGTATCTTACCATATTTCATATTCTACTCAAGTACACCGTACCTTACGATGTTCTACAATTCATTTAAGTGCACGGTACCTTACAGTGTTCCTTAGTTACTCTATTTCTCATCAATCCGTCCTTTTGTGTGTGACCCTGTAGGTTTTCGCGGCATTGGCAATTATATTAAATCACGTATTTAACATAATAAATAGTGAGTGGTATCTAGCAACACATCATCGCTACCCAAGACGCGAAAATTTCATGTGATATGACAAATCCTTTTATGATAATACTTATGTGTATAATTACCCTTTTGCCCTTATGTCTATATTGAACACAAGGCATAAACCGTGTCATACTTGTCCAGTTCAATATTAAGCCCGTAGACATTTATCCTGTTACACAGGATGGGCAAATTCCATCTAGGTCACTCATGTCCCTCAGCATGCTTCGTGGAGTACCTATCATCTGTCTTTATGGTTATCCAATTACGGATAATGTTTGATCAACAATAAGGCACTCGACTCTACATCTAGGATACATAGTGGTTTCAAGTCAAAGGGTGGTATACACCATTATCACCATGAGAATAACTTATGACACTTAGCATAACATTCTATATAGTATTCTCATAGCGGGTTAATCCAGTATAAATATTACTCTCAATATTCATACTTATGTTTAAGACTTGATAACTCCTTATCCATGATCCATGAGATGTCATCATCAGTCTATATACATAATAGTCTAATGCTTTAATGTTATCCCACTTAACAACAAAGCTTGACTACAAATACTTTAAGAATAACGTCCTTATGTTTAATGGGATCTCATGATTAAGTCACACTTGATACATTAAACGGACTAGCTATTCTAGGGACTTTATTAAACAAACATAATAAAGAAAAATCCTTTTATTATTAATAAATAATTCTATACAAGTACCAAAAGTATTGGCCTCTAGGGCTTACACCAACAATCTCTCACTAGCACTAGAGCTAATCAAGCATACCCCTAATGCCCATAGATCTAGTATGGCCATCATGCTTCTATTGCGCAAGAGGCTTTATCAGTGGGTCAACAATATTGTGAAGTGTAGGTACTCTGCATATTTTCACATCTCCTCTATCTATTATCTCTCGAATGAGGTGATAACGCCTAAGTATGTATTTGGATCGTTGGTGAGATCTAGGCTCCTTAGCTTGTGCGATAGCACCATTGTTATCACAATAGAGACCAATGGGATCCACAATGCTAGGAACTATGCCAAGTTCACTAATGACCTTTTTAATCCAAACAACTTCCTTTGCTCCACTTGAGGCAGCAATATACTCGGCCTCAGTTGTAGAATCAACAACTGTATCTTGTTTTGAACTTTTCCAGCTCACATCGCCACTGTTTAAGTAAAACACATAACCAGATTGCGATCTAAAGTCATCCTTATCTGTCTGGAAGCTAGCATCGGTGTATCCAATTACAACAAGCTCTTCCTGACCTCCATATATCAAGAATGAGTCCTTAGTCCTTCTCAAATACTTAAGGATATTCTTGACAGCTACCCAATGAGCATCACCGGGATCAGATTGGTACCTACTCGTTGCACTTAAAGCATACGAGACATTTGGTCGAGTACATAACATGGCATACATGATAGATCCTATTGCAGATGCATATGGAATCTTATTCATGCGATCCCTTTCTTCCTTAGTTGAAGGGGATTGTGTTTTTGATAGACACAAGCCATGTTGCATATGTATGAATCCTTTCTTGTAATCATGCATATTAAAGTGTCTTAGCACTTTATCTATCTATGTACTCTGACTTAGGCCAAGCAGTTTTTATGATCTATCTCTATAGATCCTGATTCCTAATATATAGGTTGCTTCACCTAGGTCCTTCATAGAAAAGCATTTCCCCAACCAAGACTTTACTTGTTGTAGGGTAGGGACATCGTTTCCAATGAGTAATATGTCATCTATATACAATACCAGGAAAACAATCATGCCCCCACTAACCTTCTTGTATACACAAGGCTTATCTTCGTTCTTGATGGGTCCATATTGTTTTACTGTTTCATCAAAACAAAGATTCCAGTTTCTGGAAGCTTGCTTCAATCCATAGATTGGTCTTTTTAACTTACATATCTTTTGGGCTTCTTCTGGTATGTCAAATCCTTCAGGCTGTGTCATGTACACATCCTCAAGAAGATTCCCATTAAGGAAAGCAGTTTTGACATCCATCTGCCATATTTCATAATCATGATATGCAGCGATAGCAAGTAAAATCCGAACAGATTTAAGCATTGCAACTGGTGAAAAGGTTTCATCATAATCAACCCCATGAATTTGTTTATATCCTTTTGCAACCAGTCTTGCCTTATAGATATGTACCTTACCATTCATGTCAGTCTTCTTTTTGAAGACCCACTTGCATCCTATAGGGTTAACTCCTACAGGAGGCTCCACCAAGGTCCAAACTTGGGTTGTGTACATGGAATCCATTTCATATTTCATGGCTTCTAGCCATTTCTCAGACTCAGGACCAATTATGGCCTCTTGGTAGGTCACATGCTCATCTTGATCCATGAGTAATACATCACCTTAATCAGTTATGAGATATCCATATCTCTCAGGTAGGTGGCGTATCCTGCTTGACCTACGCTGATCTTGTTCTACTTGAGCAGATTGCTCTTCCACAACTACTTGTGTTTCCTGCTCTAATTCCTCCATAGGTGTATCAATGCTTTGTGAATCTTGAATTTCTTCAAGCTCTACTTTCCTCCCACTTATTCCTTTGGAAATAAAGTCATTTTCTATGAAAACTCCAGTTTGAGCGACAAATACTTTGCCCTTAGAAGGATTGTAGAAGTAATACCCTCTTGTTTCTTTAGGATACCCCACAAATAAGCATTTGTCAGATTTGGGCTCAAGCTTAGTTGAAATTTATCATTTCACATAAACTTCGCAACCCCAAATCTTCATGTAAGACATATGTGATTTCTTACCACTCCATATCTCATATGGTGTCTTCTCAACCTTTTTGGATGGAACACAGTTAAGTGTGTAAGTTGTTGTCCATAATGCATGTCCCCAAAAGGAGTTTGGAAGATCGACGTGACTCGTCGTGGATCAGAACATGTCTAACAAGGTTCAATTTCTTCTCTTAGATACACCGTTCCATTGGGGTATTCCAGGAGGAGTAAGTTGGGATAAGGTCCCACACTTTTTCAGATGTCCATCAAACTCTAGGCTTAAATACTCACCACCTCGATCTGATCAAAGAGTTTTAATATTCTTACCTAGTTGGTTTTGTACTTCATTCTTGAATTCCTTAAACTTTTCAAAGGACTCTGATTTGTATTTCATTAAATACACATAACCATATCTACTGAAATCATCAGTAAATGTGATGAAGTACTGAAAACCTCCTTTGCCTGGTATGTTCAGTGGTCCACATACATCAGTATGTATGAGGGCCAAAAGACCATTAGCTCTTTCACCTTTTCCTGTGAATGGAGACTTTGTCATCTTTCCAATTAAACAAGATCTGCATGTCTCATATGATTCATAATCAAAAGAGTCTAAGAGTCCATCTTTATGGAGTTTGGAAATGTGTTTCTCATTTATGTGGCCTAATCGACAATGCTAAAGGTAAGTTGGATTTAACTCATTAGGTTTCATCCTTTTAGTATTAATGTTATAAATAGGCATTTCAAGATCAAGGACATATAGTCCATTTTTCATTTGTGCAGTAGCATAAAATATATCATTCAAATAAATGGAGCAACAATTGTTCTTTATTATAAATGAACATTCAAACTTGTCTAAACAAAAAACAAAAATGATATTCCTGCTAATTGCAACTACATAATAATAGTTCTCTAACTGAATTATTAAACCACTAGGTAAAGTCAATACATAAGTTCCTACGGCTAAAGCAACAACCTTTGCTCCATTGCCAACTCGTAGGTCAACTTCACCTTTTGCCAAATCTCTACTCCTTTTTAGCCCCTGCACATTGGTACAAATGTGAGAACCGCATCCAGTATCTAATACCCATGATGCAGAAGTATATAAATTAATTTCAATAACAAAAATACCTGAAGTTGAAGTCTCTACTCCATTCTTCTTATCTTCCAGTTACTTTGGGCAATTTCTCTTCCATTGTCTGGTCTTACCGCAATGGAAGCAGATGTTGTAGCGGTAAATTCATGATCATCAAGCTATGGATAAGCAAGACATCAATAAAACCAGAGTCGCCACTGCGCTTTTATTATTTTCAAGGGAAAATGGAAAAGTACGAACAAAACCCAAAAATAAGAAGTTTTCAAATCAAAACTAATAAAATGCCAGAGATTACAGGTAAGGGGGTTGGTTACACAGAGGGAAGGGGTTGGCACCCAAAGTGTCCTAGGTACTCCTAGGGAGCCCTTTCTTGTGTGCATATGTACTTCGTACAAAATGATGTTTACAAATAAATAGAATGGGGGGATGAGAAAAGAATTCATTAGTTATATTTTTGTGTTTGACAAGACCTTCGGACTTGTGCCTACATACCAACATAAAATGAGAGATCAAAACCTCTTAGTTAGTGGTATAAATTTCAAAGTGGATGCATTGATTTTAGCAAAGATTAAGTTTGAAAGGCACAAAGGCCTAAAATGGCTTGAATGGTTTATTTCTTTTTGGATTTTTGAATTTTTTAAGTCAAGTATTGATTAAGTTTATTTACAAGTTTGATTAAGAAAAGAAGTTTGAAAATGCAGTGACACAAGGCCAAAGTTTCTAGTTTGTAAGGTGGTCAAGGTTTAGAAAAACTAGTACAAGCAAAGAAGATTTTTAAAAGGAGGGAGAGATTTTGAAACTAAATAAATGGGGAGGAGATGAAGAGACTAATCCTAAGCACAAAATTAAAAGTTGAGAGTTGAAAAGATATGACCAATGGGTTGTAATCCAATAGACAAGAATGTCATATAGAAATCAAAATTCCCTTGGACATTAGAATCAAGCAACAAATAATGCACAATATATCAACTTGAAGAGCAATGCATCAAATAAAGATAGCCACATCCAAGCTTAGCAACTCCATGATCTTCTTCAAATTTGCCTATGTAGTAGATGAATTCCACAAGTCACAAGTTCAAATTAACAACTCCACAATGATCATGTTGCAGATGAACTCAAAGGGATCTTTAATGATGTATCAGATGAAGTTTCAAATTGCAAGCACTTGGTTTCATAAAAGTTGGCATTGGCTAAGTCCTTTTGCATAAGGAATATTGCCTAAATTCTAAGTCCAATTGTCCAAGATCAAACCAACAGTCCACACAAAAGTTTTTTAGGGTTTTTGTTTCTTATTTTGTACATTAATGGTCAAAGACCACACAAGCAAACAAAATATACACAAATAAGATATATCACACAATATGGTCCAAGTGGACAAAGTGAAAATGACATTAACATAAACAACTAGAATGGTATGAATAATGGCAAATGAATAAGGCTTGAAGTAAAGTGCATTAAAGTAAATGACTTGAAATTAAATGTTAGTTGTTAATAAGTTAGAAGTTAGTATTGCTTTTGCTTTTGCTTTTTATTTTAAGTCATTATTTGGAGAACACTCAACCCACTTATCACAAGCATGGATCCTTGAACCAAGACATCTTCCAAAGGAAGGAAAAAAGGCCAAGTTTCCACACAATACCATGAAAGGGGGGAGACTTACAATCTCACTAACTAGAATGTTATGCCTTTTGTGTCAAATATTTAGCGATATGTTAAGCAATCGTAATTGGACTTATGTAGAAGTCACAACTATTTGAGGTCGGGCAATAGAATTTGGGTGTTAATGCATGTTAGAGACATAGTATATATGGACTATGCTCATGAAACATACCACACACAACAATAATATGCAAAAGTGGTGGCCTAATCTCATCCATGCTTATGTTAATTTTGCAATCAACTAACCTTAGGATTTAGAGATATCATAGGTCAAATGAAATTGATGCATAAAGAAGGGAAATTAGATGAAGAGGGAGGGGAATAGATCAACACTCAAATTGGTCAAAGGAGGACTTTTACCAAATTAAGATCATTCATTCATTTTGGGAGATGGAATGCACATTCCATCAATCCCCTATATCCAATGATCTTAACCTAACAAAGGAAAATCAACTTGACCAAGGCCCAACAACACAAGTCAAACTTATACAAACAATCAAAATAGCTCAACACAATTATTTGGCATTTATTCAATTTAAAAATACTAAAAATAATGCATTAAATTAAATATGGTTTGTCAAATTCCTAAAACCTCATCAAAACACCAAAGAAATAGCCATGAGATTTATCATAGGTCAAACAAGGTCAAAGGACCTTGGAGAAAAAATTTCAGAATTTTTGGAAACTTAAAAATATTTTTAAACAATTAAAAATATTCACAAAATCAATTAAATCATGAAAAATATTAATAATGATCCAAAAAATAATTTTAATTCAAAATATGAAAGAGGTTTTATTTAAATTTTTTGGGTGAAACTCTCATATTTTTTGGATCAATATTAAAATTAATATGAATTAATGAAAATAGAACAAATTAAATGAAATTCAAATAATCAGAAAAAATGTGGACCACTTGATCTCCCTCATTAATTGAGGTGGCAGATCAAGTGGATGAAAACGCGCGTTCCATGGTACACTTGAGGCAGCGCGCCACACCAATGGTATTCAAAAGCAACGCTCAAGATTAAAACAATTTAAACAAGATCAATGGCTCAGAACCTGTCCAGCACACCACCGGTGCTGGAACTTCGGTCACCTTTTCAGGCGAGGCTCACCGGACTGGTTCAGTCATCACCATCACATAAATGAAAAAGAAGGACATGATCTGAAAGAAAAAATAGTGTAGAGAACGAATCTAACCTCAATTTTAACTAACTCTAAATATATAGAAAGATATGAGGAGTTGAATTTTAAGGTGTGTCAATTGAGTTGCTTCGATTTGACCTCAAAGCAACTCAATCTTCTTGCCTACATTGGTAGGACTTCAGACAACCAAAGATCCAAGAGAATTGATGAGAATTGAGTGAGAATCGAAGAGAAGAAGATTTCTAAAAAATACCTTCAAAGTTATGCAGAATTGGATCTTGCTTGCTTCAAACTTGACTTGATCACACTCGAGGAGCTTGCAGAAGTCGTTTGGCAATTGAACAAAGCTTTGGATCCTAGAGTTTTTGAATCTCCAAACAGTGAGATTCAAACTCAATTTTCAAGTTGAAAATTCTCAGGTTTTCCTTTGAATTGTGAGGGTTTGAATAGAGGGGGGAAAGCTGGTGCGCAAGGTGTCTTTGAAATGAGCTCAGAGGTCATGTATTTATAGCATTTTGGATTGATAATTGCACACTTGAAATTTTGCTAAATTTGGCAATGGCATGCACAAGCTTGCATGGGCGTGTACGGGCCCATGAAGCAATCAATTTTGATCCAAATCCAACTATTCTGAAGTTCAAATGATGCTTGAATGGCAAGGCAATGCAATGTGAAGTTTTGGACATTTGATTTTTCCACTTGATGCAGACCTGTTAAGACCATGCACATCCCTAGCAAACCTCATCCAAAATGCATGAAATGGGACTCTTTGGAAAGCTTGGATCAAGGGGAACAACTTTGATGTTGGACACTTTTTCATTTGGAACTTGGATCATGGTGAATTTTGAGGTGGAAGTTTGGAAATTTCAACATGTTGAAATTTTTTCTAAGTGTTAAGTCATATACTTCAATATTCCACCTTGCTTAACTTTTTATGTGAGCTTCAAATGAGAAAAGTGTCTTCAAAAAGTTGTATATATTTCAAATACCTTAAAAATGGTCACCAATTTCATGTCATTTGGATTTATAATGATAGAGTTATGCATTTTTGAAGTTGAGAAAAATCACTTGTTCAATGGTATACGTCAAAAATGACCTATAATTTATCCTCATATCACATGCTCATAAAAGTTGAATTAGCTCTCACTATAAACATCAAAGTTTAAGTATACATCTTGAATTTGAGTGTGAAACTTAGGAATATTTCATATCATAAAAATTGAGCAAGTTATGGCCTTGGGAAGTTTACT
The DNA here is from genome assembly GCF_024323335.1 of Lathyrus oleraceus. Taxonomy (NCBI): domain Eukaryota; kingdom Viridiplantae; phylum Streptophyta; class Magnoliopsida; order Fabales; family Fabaceae; genus Lathyrus; species Lathyrus oleraceus. Next base: position 52,761,907 of record NC_066582.1, read on the forward strand.
TTCAAATTAGGGTTTAGACAAAATGACCTATAATGTTTCAACATAGAAAATGATTTTCCAAGCAAAAATAGCTCTAGGTCTCAACATGAAAGTTGTTTGGAATGTCATTTAGAGTAACTTTGATGTTGGAATCATTTTCATATGGTGATAAGTGTAAGAGATAGGGTCTAGGGAGACCCAGTTTCGATCAGATGAATTCATCTGGCCAACCACCATCAACCAACTTGCTAACCTCAAATTCTCTTGACTTTTTAGGCTCATGGTAGATCATATATGCATAATATGATGAATTTTTAAGTGTCCCTTGAGAAATTATCCTCAAACATGATAGAAAGCTGTATGTCTTGGAGAAACTTGTTCCTGAAGAGCAACTTCCTAGTTTTGCACCTAAGGCAGAAAGAGATGCTTATAAGAAGCATGTCGATGATGCCAATGAAACAGCTTGGCTCATGCTAGCTACCATGAACTCAGAGTTGCAAAAGCAACATGAGAACATGGCAGCGTTAGATATAATCGAACACCTGATGATGCTCTATCAAGAGCAAGCAAGACATGAAAGGTTTGAAGTTTCAAAAGTCATTTTTCAAGGCAAGTTAGCTGAGGGAGCCCCTGTAGGTCCCCATGTGCTCAAGATGATTGGGTATATGGAGAACCTTGAGAGGTTGGGTTTTCCCCTCGGAAAGGAACTTGCGACTGATTTGATCTTGCAATCGTTGCCAGATAGATTCAGTCAATTTTCCTTAATTTCAATATGAATGATATGGACAAATATCTTCCTGAACTGCTAGCCATGTTAAGAACTGCTAGGCAGAATCTGAAGTCAAAAGGGAAGTCCATTCTGATGATCGGAAATGGAAAGAGACAGAACAAAAGACCCACCAAGAAGGGTGATAAAGGGAAAGGAAATGGAGTTGCCAAACCCAAACCCAGTGCTCCTGCTTTGAAGTCTAGTGGAGGCATAACAAAGGAAGGCACCTGCTTCCATTGCAGTAAGATCGGACACTGGAAGAGAAACTACCCAAAGTACCTGGAAGATAAGAAGAATGGAGTAGAGACTTCAACTTCAGGTATTTTTGTTATCGAAATTAATTTATCTACTTCTGCATCATGGGTATTAGATACTGGATGCGGTTCTCACATTTGTACCAATGTGCAGGGGCTAAAAAGGAGTAGAGATTTGGCAAAAGGTGAAGTTGACCTACGAGTTGGCAATGGAGCAAAGGTTGTTCCTTTAGCCGTAGGAACTTATGTATTGACTTTACCCAGTGGTTTAATAATTCAGTTAAAGAACTGTTGTTATGTACCTGCAATTAGCAGGAATATTATTTCTGTTTCTTGTTTAGACAAGTTTGGTTTTTCATTTATAATAAAGAACAATTGTTGCTCCATTTATTTGAATGGTATATTCTATGCTACTGCACAAATGAACAATGGACTATATGTCCTTGATCTTGAAGTGCCTATTTATAACATTAATATTAAAAGGATGAAACCTAATGAGTTAAATCCAACTTACCTTTGGCATTGTCGATTAGGCCACATAAATGAGAAACACATTTCTAAACTCCATAAAGATGGACTCTTGGACTCTTTTGATTATGAATCATATGAGACATGCAGATCTTGTTTGATTGGAAAGATGACAAAGTCTCCATTCACAGGAAAAGGTGAAAGAGCTAATGATCTTTTGGCCCTCATACATACTGATGTATGTGGACCACTGAACATACCAGCCAGAGGAGGTTTTCAGTACTTTATCACATTTACTGATGATTTCAGTAGATATGGTTATGTGTATTTAATGAAACACAAATCAAAGTCCTTTAAAAAGTTCAAGGAATTCAAGAATGAAGTATAAAACCAACTAGGTAAGAATATTAAAACTCTTCGATTAGATCGAGGTTGTGAGTATTTAAGCCTAGAGTTTGATGACCATCTGAAAGAGTGTGGGATCCTATCCCAACTTACTCCTGCTGGAATACCCCAATGGAACGGTGTATTTGAGAGAAGAAATCGAACCTTGTTAGACATGGTCCGATCCATAATGAGTCACGCCAATCTTCCAAACTCCTTTTGGGGACATGCACTATTGACAACAGCTTACACACTTAACCGTGTTCCATCCAAAAAGGTTGAGAAGACACCATATGAGATATGGAGTGGTAAGAAACCACATATGTCTTACATGAAGAATTGGGGTTGCGAAGTTTATGTGAAACGACAAATTTCAACTAAGCTTGAGCCTAAATCTGACAAATGCTTATTTGTGGGGTATCCTAAAGAAACAAGAGGGTATTACTTCTACAATCCTTCTGAGGGCAAAGTGTTTGTCGCTTGAACTGGAGTTTTCCTAGAAAAGGATTTTATTTCCAAAGGAATAAGTGGGAGGAAAGTAGAGCTTGAAGAAATTCAAGAATCACAAAGCATGATACACCATTGGAGGAATTAGAGCAGGAAACACAAGTAGTTGTGGAAGAGCAACCTGCTTAAGTAGAACAAGACCAACGTAGGTCAAGTAGGATATGTTACCTACCTGAGAGATATGGATATCTCATAATTGATCTTACTCATGGATCAAGATGAGCCTGTGACCTACCAAGAGATTATAACTGGTCCCGATTTTGAGAAATGGCTAGAAGCCATGAAATTTGAAATGGATTCCATGTACACAAACCAAGTTTGGACATTGGTAGAGCCTCATATAGGAGTTAACCCTATAGGATGCAAGTGGGTCTTCAAAAAGAAGACTGACATGGATAGTAAGATACATACCTATAAGGTAAGACTAGTTGCAAAAGGATATAAACAAATTCCTGGGGTTGACTATGATGAAACCTTTTCACCAGTTGCAATGCTTAAATCTATTCGAATTTTACTTGCTATCGCTGCATATCATGATTATGAAATATGGCAGATGGATGTCAAAACTGCTTTCCCTAATGGGAATCTTCTTGAGGATGTGTACATGACACATCCTGAAGGATTTGTCATACCAGAAGAAGCTCAAAAGATATGTAAGTTACAAAGATCAATCTATGGATTGAAGCAAGCTTCCAGAAGCTGGAATCTTAGTTTTGATGAAACAGTAAAATAATATGGACTTGTCAAGAACGAAGATGAGCCTTGTGCTTACAAGAAGGTTAGTGGGAGCATGATCATTTTCTTGGTATTATATGTAGATGACATATTACTCAATGGAAACGATGTCCCTACCCTGCAAGAAGTAAAGTCTTGGTTGGGGAAATGCTTTTCTATGAAGGACCTAGGTGAAGCAGCCTATATATTAGGAATTAGGATCTATAGAGATAGATCACAAAAACTGCTTGGCCTAAGTCAGAGTACATACATAGACAAAGTGCTGAGACACTTTAGTATGCATGATTCTAAGAAAGGATTCACATTTATGCAACATGGCTTGTGTCTATAAAAAATACAATCCCCTTCAACTAAGGAAGAAAGGGATCATATGAATAAGATTCCATATGCATCTGCAATAGGATCTATCATGTATGATATGTGATGTACTCAACCAGATGTATCATACGCTTTAAGTGCAACGAGTAGGCACCTATCTGATCCCGATGATGCTCATTCGGTAGTTGTCAAGAATATCCTTAAGTATTTGAGAAGGACTAAGGACTCATTCTTGATATATGGAGGTCAGGAAGAGCTTGATGTAATTGGATACACCGATGCTAGCTTCCAGACAGATAAAGATGACTTTAGATCGCAATTTGGTTATGTGTTTTGCTTAAACGGTGGCACTGTGAGTTGGAAAAGTTCAAAAAAAGATACAGTTGCTGATCCTACAACCGAGGACGAGTATATTGCTGCCTCAAGTGCAGTAAAGGAAGTTGTTTGGATAAAAAAGTTCATTAGTGAACTTGGCATAGTTCCTAGCATTGTGGATCCCATTGGTCTCTATTGTAATATCAATGGTGCTATCGCACAAGCTAAGGAGCCTAGATCTCACCAGCGATCCAAACACATATTTAGGCATTATCACCTCATTCAAGAGATAATAGATAGAGGAGATGTGAAAATATGCAGAGTACCTACACTTGACAATATTGTTGACCCGCTGAAAAAGTCTCTTTCGCAGCAGAAGCATGATGGTCATACTAGATCTATGGGCATTAGGGGTATGCCTGATTGGCTCTAGTGCTAGTGGGAGATTATTGGTGTAAGCCCTAGAGGCCAATACTTTTGGTACTTGTATCGAATTATTTATTAATAATAAAATGCTTTTTATTTATTATGTTTGTTTAATAAAGTCCCTAGAATAACTAGTCCGCGTAATGTATCAAGTGTGACTTAATCATGAGATCCCATTAAACATAAGGACACTATTCTTAAAGTATTCGTAGTCGAGATTTATTGTGAAGTGGGAAAACATTAAAGCATTAAGACTATTATGTATATAGACTATTGATCACATTTCATGGATCATGGATAAGGAGTTATCAAGTTTTAAACATAAGTATGAATACTGAGAGTAATATTTATACTGGATTGACCCGCTATGAGAATACTATATAGAATGTTATGCTAAGTGTCATAAGTTATTTTCATGGTAATAATGGTGTATACCACCCTTTGACCTGAAACCATTATGTATCCTAGATGTAGAGTCGAGTGCCTTATTGTTAATCAAACATTGCCCGTAATTGGATGACCATAAAGACAGTTGATGGGTACTTCACTAAGCATGCTGAGGGACATGAGTGACCTAGATGGAATTTTCCCATCCTGTGTAACAGGGTGAATGTCTACGGGCCCAATATTGAACTGGACAAGGATGACACGGTCTATGCCTTGTGTTCAATATAGACATAAGGGCAAAAGGGTAATTATACACATAAGTTTTATCATAAAAGGATTTGTCAGATCACATGACATTTTCGTGTCTTGGGTAGAAGTGATGTGTTGCTAGATACCGCTCACTGTTTATTATGTTAAATACATGATTTAATATAATTGCTAATGTCACGAAAACCTATAGGGTCACACACAAGAGGATGGATTAATGAGAGATAGAGTAACTAAGGAATACCGTAAGGTACGGTGAACTTAAGTGAATCATAGAACATCATAAGGTACAGTGTACTTAAGTAGAATACGAAATATGGTAAGGTACCACATACTTAAGTGATTTTGGCATATCATAAGATATGGGCCGCATACACTTAAGTGGGCTTTTTAGCTTGCAGCCCACACAAGTGGTTCTATACATAGAACCCTTGTGCAGAAGCATTTGTGCAGTTGTAATTTTGTTTCTCTCTCACTCTCACTCAAAGCCTTCATTTATAGCAGCTAGCACTGAGATTGAAGGAATCCGTTCGTGTGGACTGAGTAGAGGCGTTGTCACCATTCAACATTCGTGATCACTTTGTAGATCTGCATCAAAGGTTTCAATCGCCACAAGAGGTAACGATTCTATCACTGATCATGCCCGTTCGTAAGGATCACTAAAGGAGAAATTTTTTAAATTCCGCTGCGTTTTGGATCGCTCTTCTCCTTCACGAGGTACAAAAGCTTGTGAAGAGTGGGATGGTGTCCTTTGAGGACCGTGCGCCTAATATGAAAGCCAATATATTTCCTGCTCATGGTATTTCTTCAGTCAACATGGTGGACGACTGTCCAGGGAATTTCCAAGTATTTGATGTACGACGTATCCGTAGAGATGCATATAACATTTTGTTTGGTTAGTGATTATGAACACGACCATGATGGTTGTGTAATCTGTAGTGTAAACCCCCATGGGTGTATGATTGTCAAGAGGGATATCCAAAGGTTAATGGATGAGAATTTAATCCAGATTCAACAGTCGAGGGATATGGGAGATGATGTCAATTTGACTGTACTAGTGTTCAAAACCCTTGAGCGGGTAGTAATCCAATTTGATAGCAGCAACAACAATAACATCAATAGATTGGTATCGTCGTTGGTTACACGGTTTGCAAGCTCCGTCCCGTACGCATATGATAAAGTTGTGCCTTATCAGTATAATGCCACAATGGTGGAGAATGGTCAAGAGATTCCGTTACCTGTAGAATATTCTGTGGTGAATATAACTGATATTGCAAAGGTGACTCGTAGTGGTGGTGTCTTCGGTCTGGTGTCTCCGAAGGAGGTAGAGGATGTTGCGATCAGTAAGAAGGTGGATATGCCAATGTTAAATCTGGTTAGTGCTCCAGTAAGAAGGTGGATATGCCAGTGTTAAATCCGGTTAAGAAGAGTCAGTTTAATATGGTGGAGCAACTGCTCAAAACCCCTTCGAAGATTTCAGTGTTGTCTCTGTTAATGAATTCTAAAGCACACAGAGAGGCGTTGCAGAAAATGCTAGAGCAAGCCTATGTTGAACACGATGTTACTGTGGATCAGTTTGACCATATTGTGGCTAACGTCACTTCTTGCAATAATCTGAGCTTTTGTGATGAAGAGCTTCCCGAGGAAGGCAGAAATCATAACCTAGCACTCCATATTTCAATGAAATGCAAGGAGGACGTTATGTCCAATGTGTTGGTTGACACAGGGTCATCATTGAATGTGTTGCCAAAATCAACTTTATCAAGGCGCCCCAATGAGATACAGTGGCATGATTGTTAAAGCGTTCGACGGTTCTCGTAAAACTGTCATTGGAGAAGTGGACCTTCCAGTCAAGATAGGTCCGAGTGATTTCTAGATTACTTTCCAAGTGATGGATATCCACCCGACATATAGTTGTTTATTGGGAAGGCCATGGAAGCTTAAATTTGTGAAGAACGACAAGCTTGTCGTTATTGGTGGAGAGAAGGAACTTTTGGTGAGTCATCTATCCTCCTTTTCGTATGTTGAAGCTGAAGAGGAGGTTGGAAACCCGTTCCAAGCCTTACCTATTGCTGAAGTGAAGAAAACTAGGGCACCCATCTCTTCTTTGAAGGACGCTCAGAAAGCTATTGAAACAGGCATCACTGATCAGTGGTGTCGCATGGTAGAAATTGTTGAAAACAAGAATAGGGTCGGATTGGGATTTCAACTAGGGTCGTTCAACGTCAAAGTTGAAGATGTCCAACCGATTTTTTGTAGTGGAGGGTTCATTCATGGTAATGATCAACACTCAACTGCTGTGATCGAGGATGGTGACGATGAAGACGAAGCTTGCGCCAACTTTGTGACGCATGGCTAGACTTGCAACAATTGGGTTTCTATTGATGTTCCTATTGTTGTTCACCGCTCTAAGTAATTTGTTTTCATTTTAAAGAAAAATCATTCTCCTATGCCTAAGGGAGAAGTGAACATTGGTAGGCATTTCAATTATCATCAATGAAATACAATTTTATTCATCCACATCTATGATGTTTTATTTTTTATTTTTTCTTTTCTGAAAATGGTAATCACAAAATAAATAAATAAATAATAATCTTCCATCTGCATAATATTTTGTCACAATTCACTTCTCTAAAATCAAAATATCAAATCATTATGTAGGTTGGTTCCCACACCCATTAAATACAATGATCCTACTCCCTCTCCAAATTTTGATTTCCCTGTGTTTGAGGCTGAGGAAGAGATTGATGATGAAGAAGTATCTAATGAATTATCTTGACTACTTGAGCATGAGGAAAAAACCATTAAGCCATTTGAATAGCAGATCGAGCTAGTCAACTTGGGTTCCGAAGATGATGTGAATGAAGTCAAGATTGGGTCTCAACTGTGTCTAGAGGCTAAGAAGGGGTTGATTAATCTTCTTCGAGAGTATTTAGATGTGTTTGCTTGGTCCTATTAAGACATGCATGGGTTAAATTCTAAGATTGTGGAGCATAGATTTCCGTTGAAGCCAGAACGCCCGCCAGTCAAGAAAAAGTTGAGGAGGACTCATCCTGATATGGCAGTTAAGACCAAAGAGGAAGTGCAAAAACAAATTGATGTTGGTTTTCTTGTTACCTCTTAATATCCGCAGTGGGTGGCCAATATTGTGCCCGTTCCTAAGAAAGATGGAAAAGTTTGCATGTGTGTTGATTACAGAGATTTAAACAAAGCTAGTTCGAAAGATGATTTTCCTCCACCACACATTGATATGTTGGTAGACAATAGAACTAAATTCAAAGTCTTTTCATTTATGGACGGATGTTCCGGTTATAATCAAATCAAGATGGCACCCAAAGATATGGAGAAGACTACATTCATTACACCATAGGGAACATTTTGTTATAGAGTGATGCCTTTCCGTTTAAAGAATGCTGGTGCAACATACCAGAGAGCCATGACCACTCTTTTTCATGATATGATGCATAAAGAGATTGAAGTCTATGTTGATGATATGATTGCCAAATCAAGTGATGAAGAAGAACAAGTTGAGCATTTGTTGAAGTTATTCCAGCATTTGAGGAAGTATAAACTCCACTTGAATCCCAATAAGTGTACTTTTGGTGTTCATTCTAGTAAGTTGTTGGGCTTTGTTGTCAGCGAGAAGGGTATTGAGGTTGATCCTGCCAAGGTTAAAGCAATACAAGAAATGCATGCGCCCAAAACTGAGAAGCAAGTCAGAGGTTTTCTCAGCCGCTTGAATTATATCTCAAGTTTCATATCACATTAGATTGCCACATATGCGCCTATATTTAAGCTTCTTCGGAAAGATCAGTCTTGTGATTGGACCGAAGCTTGCCAGGAAGCTTTTGACAGTATCAAAGAATATTTGCTTGAGCCCTCGATTCTGTCTCCACGTGTTGAAGGAAGACCATTGATCATGTATTTGATTGTGCTTGATGAGAGTATGGGCTGTGTTCTTGGTCAGCAAGCTGAATCTGGAAAGAAAATATATGAAATTTACTACCTCAGTAAGAAATTCACCGACTGTGAGACTCGGTATTCTATGCTTGAAAAGACTTTTTGCGCATTAGGTTGGGCTGCTAAGCGTCTGTGACAATATATGTTGAATCATACTACATGGTTGATATCCAAAATGGATCCAATCAAGTACATATTTGAGAAACCTGCTTTAACTGGGAGGATTACCCGTTGGCAGATGTTGTTATCTGAGTATGATATTGAATACTGATCTCAAAAAGCGATCAAAGGTAGTGTCTTAGCTGACCATTTGGCTCACCAACCGATTGAAGATTACTAGTCAGTACAGTATGATTTTCCTGACGAAGAGATCTTGTACCTGAAGATGAAAGATTGTGATGAACCATTGCTTGAAGAAGGACCAGAACCTGGTTCCCGTTGGGGCATGGTATTTGATTGAGCTGTTAATCAATATGGTAATGGCATTGGGGCAGTGATTATTACTCCTCAAGGCACTCATTTTCCGTTTACAGCTAGATTGACTTTCAAGTGTACAAAATATATGGATGAGTATGAAGCTTGCATTATGGGGCTTGAAGAGACCATTGATCTCAGAATAAAATATCTTGACGTCTATGAAGATTCAACTTTGGTTTTGAATTAGATCAAACGTGAATGAGAGACGAATCAACCCGGTTTGATACCATATAGAGATTACGCGAGGAGGATTTCAACTTTCTTTACAAAGGTTGAGTTTCATCATATCCCCCGAGATGAAAACTGGATGGCAGATGCTCTTGCAATATTGGCTTCTATGATTGTGGTAAAGTTTTGGAATGAAGTTCCCAATTTGACTATGATGCGTCTTGATAGGCCAACTCATGTGTTTGCTGTTGAAGAGGTCAAAGATGAAAAGCCTTGATATTTTGACATCAAGTGTTTTCTCCAAAGTCAGATTTACCCGCCTGGGGCATCTTTGAAAGATAAGAAGACTTTGAGAAGATTAGCTGACAATTTCTACCTGAATGGTGATGTACTTTACAAGAGAAATTTTGATATGGTTTTGCTGAGATGCATGGATAGACACGAAGCAGACTTATTGATGACTGAAGTCCATGAAGGTTCCTTTGGTACCTATTCCAATGGATATGCTATGGCAAAGAAGATATTGAGAGCAGGTTAATATTGGCTGGCAATGGAATCTGACTGTTGCAAGTTTGTGAAGAAATGCCACAAGTGTCAAATTTATGCAGATAAAATTCATGTTCCTCCGACACTGTTGAATGCCATTTCCTCTCCATGACCCTTCTCCATGTGGGAGATTGATATGATTGGCATGATTGAGCTTAAAGCTTCGAACGGACATCGTTTCATTTTGGTGGCTATTGACTACTTCATAAAATGGGTTGAAGCGGCATTGTATGCGAATGTGACCAAGCAAGTTGTTGTGAGATTTATCAAGAATCAGATTATATGTCGCTATGGTGTGCTAAGTAAGATCATTACTGACAATGGATCGAACTTGAACAATTACATGGTGGAAGCTCTTTGTAAAGACTTCAAGATTGCACATCATAATTCTTCTCCCTACATACCTAAGATGAATGAGGTTTTTGAACCTGCAAATAAGAACATCAAGAAGATCATTCAGAAAATGGTTATGCCGTACAAAGATTGGCATAAAATGCTCCCATTTTCTATGTATGGGTAGTGTACATTTGTCCGCACTTCAACAGGGAAACCCCTTTCTCACTTATTTATGGTATGGAAGTTATGCTCCATGTGGAGGTTGATATCCTGTCACTGCGTGTGCTGATGGAAGCCAAGTTAACAAAAGCTGAATGGTGTCAAACCAAATATGACCAGTTGAATTTGATTGAAGAAAAGAGGTTGGCTGCCATGTGTCATGGTCAGTTATACCAACAGAGAATGAAGAAAGCTTTTGAAAAGAAGGTCAGGCCTCGTGTGTTCAGAGAAGGTGAACTTGTGACCCATATGTTGGGAAGAGAGCCTTTTCATGTGGTGCTTTGATTCTTACAACTATGGATGGTGAAGACTTCACTCGTCCTGCGAATGCCAATGCAGTCAAGAAATATTTTGCCTAAAAAGAAAAGAACATCCCGCTAAGTTGAAAACCTGAAAAGGCGGCTTAGGAAAAATGAGCGTCTCGGTGGATTGAAAACCTTAAAGGGCGATCCAGGCAAAATTTAGAGACATAAAACATAAAATTTATCCCGATAAATTGAATACTCTACCCTGGAGCAATTTATGCAAAAATCAGGGATTATGGCAAGTAACTGCATTCGGATGATCCTAGTCATGGGAACCTTTTTTGAGCAAGTCAGTTAGTTCTGATTCATCATTCTCAACCGAATCCAAGAGCGCACTGGATACTGAAGATGGTAGAAGGATTAGTGATTATTGTATTCAATGTAGCCCTTTTCCATGTAAGTTACCATTTTTCAACTTTTGTAAAAGATCCATGGAGTCTTGTCATTTACAAACTACCGTCCTATTAAATAAAGTAGAGTTTTTTATCCAATTGTTTCTACTCTTATTTATTTTTCAGCCAAATAAAATTGAATTTTATGATGATAAAATTTTGAAATTTGAATTAATAAAAAAAAATCATTTTTCTTAAATAATAAAAGCAAATACTTTAAATGCAAATTGATGGCAGTAAAGAATATCGACAGGAATCTGAGAACAGGTAAGTCCTAAAGTGCGAAGCATCGTTGGTTTTCCCCAAGCGGCTGTTTTGGTAACCTTTTCCTCCCTAACAACAAGTCAGTTTCCCCAGCTGAGTTTGTAATCACTTTCCTAGCTGAGTTGTAGGCTCACATTCTCAACGGTTTACATGGACCCGACACAAAGTTTTATCTCCTATAAGTCCCCAACGAAATTCACATCTAATTCCCGGCAATGTTGATTCTTGAAGAGTATTTGATCTGGTCCCCTGCGAGGTTGCCTCATTTGATATAATGGACCTAAACTTCCTCGCCAAGTTGACAATTCAGGTCCTCAATCGATCTTCTCTCCCTGTCCCCAGCCAGGTTTGAGGCATTCATAATCGGTTGATTTGCATCCATCCCCAACATGTTTCTCGAGTTGGTGTTTCTATCTTGTCGAGATTAGCCGAGTGTTGTAGCGATGATTCAAATCAGTGACATTTGTATCCTTTCTGATTGTTTTGTCAGCATAATCATCAATCATATACATACACATTCATACATCAGATATTTCATTATGCATGTTATCATATTTGATTCCCTATTTTCTTATCCCCTGTTATGGTGATATTGTTTCCCTATGCAGATTTGGTGTGTATGTTCTCTTTCAATGATAGAGTGTCACCCCCTTAATCAGAAAGAATTTAATCTTTCTCATTCTCCACTGAGTTATTTCCTCGTGGATGATTATTCTACAAAAATCAAATCAACCTTTCTCAGGGAAAATCTTCTCCTCGTGGATGATTATCCAACAAAAATCAAATCAACCTTGACCAAGGCCCAAACAAATAGTAAAATATCACAAGACCATAAAAATGGCTCAACATAATTTTTACACAATTAATCAATAAAAAATCAAATTAAAAATACATTAAAATTCAATTTAATTTGGTCAAAATCTAAAATATCTTCAAAACACCAAATAAATCTCCAATAGATTTATCCTAGATCTAACAAGGTCAAAGGACCTTAGACAAAAAATTTCATGATTTTTGAAAAGTCATAAGTATTTTTAAACAATTAAAAATATGCACAAAAACAATTAGTTCATGAAAAATATCAAAACTAATCCCCAAAATAATTTTAATTCAGAAAATGAAAGAGTGAAATATTTAAAGATTTTTGGTAAAAGTCCCATATTTTTTGGATTAAAAATGAAATTATTATGAATTAAACAAAATAAAGTAATTAAATGAAAAATCAGAAAATACAAAAAAAATAGGAGCCACAAGATCTCCCTCATTAATTGAGGTGGCAGATCTGATGGACAAGACGCACGCTCCATCATGTTCTCAAGTCAATGCGTGTACACACAAGGTAATCAGAAGCGAAGGCCAGGATTAGAAGATGGGGAGAAGATCTGATGGATAGGAGCATGCCACCACACCACCGGAGCTAGGGCTCCGGTTGTCTTCTCCGGTGGACCTCACCAGACTGGTCCACCACCAACCACCACTAAAATAAAAACAAGGATATGGATTCAAAGAAAAAATGCTTAGGAGCTCGAATCTGGCCTCAATTTTATCCAATTCCAAGTATATAAAAAGATACAGGGATTTGAATTTTGAGGATCATAAACTGAGTTGCTTCGATTTGACCTCAAAGCAACTCATTCTTGTTGCCTACATTGGTAGGACTTTAGCCAACCAAAAATCACAAAGAATGGTGAAGAATTGAGACAGAATCGAAAAGATGAAGTTTCTATAAAATCACCTTCGAGTTGCTTCAAATTCACTTGATCTTGATCAGGATTTGCTTGCTTTCTCTTCCTCTTGCTTGCAGAAACCAATTGAGATGAAAAGGGCAATGAATTCTTGGAGTTTGAACTTCCAAACAGAAGGTGAAGTTCAAGCTCAACTTCAAATGAAATCTTCAAGAATTTTATGGAATAGAGGGTTTGGATTGCTCTGGAAAAGCTTGGGCAAGGTGTTAATGAAGTTTTGATCACATTGCACTTGTATTTATAGCCAATGCATATGCTTTTCACACATTTCCAATTGAATATCCAAAATTGGAAACTTCCTTCATGAGCTAGCATGGGCGTGTGCAAATCCTAAATAATCATTTGAAAAGGTCCAAAATCATGCATAGGTCATGCTGAAAGTGTTGCATTAAGCCATGCAATGTTAAAATGAGTTTGATCATGAAATCCTTCCAAATGGTACCATACATTGCACCCATGAGCAAGTCCTTAAATATTGATCAAAATCAGATGATCAGGGACTTTTTTGAAAGGTAAGATCAAGGGGAACAACTTTCATGTTGAACACTTTTCCATTTGAAGCCTGGATCATGATGAATTTTGAGGTGGAAGTTTGGAAAATCAAACATATATGAAAATTTTCTAAGTACCAAGTCAAATGTTCACTTTTTCCACCTTGAATAACTCTTGCTATGGACTTCAAATGGAAAACACTCCTTCATAAAAGTTATAGATATTTCAAACCTCTTCCATTTGGTTACCAATTTGACCTCATTTGGATTTGGCATGAATTAGTTATACATTTTAGAAGTTGAGGAAAATCACTTGTTCAATGGTAATGGCCGAAAGTGACCTATAATGTTTACTCTTGGAACATGCATTTGCAAGTTGAATTTGAACTTATTACAAACATAAAATTTTAATTAGACATCTTGAATTTGACCATGGAATTTTAATGGCTTTCATCTCATAAAAAATGAGAAAGTTATGGTCTTGGGAAGTTGACCTCCTAACTAGGGTTCAGACAAAATGATCTATAATCTTTCACCATAAAAATGACTTTACAAGCAAAACTAGCTCTTGATTTCAACATTAAAGTTGTTTGGAATGTCATTTTAAGTAAAGTTTCTCTTTTAATCATTTTTATATGACAAAACGTGTAGGAGATAGGGTCCAGGGAACCCCAAATTTGACCAGTTGACTTTCTTTGGTCAACCACCATGAACCATCTTGCTAGCTTGACATTATCTTGATTTTTGGGACTCATGGAGGATCATATCTGCATAAGATGATGTAATATTAAGTATACCTTGAAATATTTGATCAATTGATGAGGAAACTTGTTGAGGAAGTCACACAAGATACCGAGATGAATTAGGATTTCCCAGGCAAACAAGCTTCAAACTCTTGATGAATTCTTGATCAAAATGATATGTGAAAATCATGGGGATCCATATATGATGTATAGAGTCATTGTGAACCATATCTTGATTAGTCTCCTTGTATTGATGGTCTCAAACCTTAGATAATAACTTGATGGAGCATAGGTGAGTATACACATTACCTACAAAAGCAACAAACTATACATTGACATATTTTTGGTTTTTTTGGTGAGTAAATAATAAAAAAACAAATTATGATACAATCAAATGTGCTTGGTGATCTCTCCTAATGCAAACCCAATGAATGAGGGGTAAGGAGGATGCCAAGGTGTGATCCCAATACCAATGCATATGATGAGATAGCATGAGGGATCTTAGGGTCAAAATTGGGGTCTAACAGCTGCCCCTATTTAAGAACATTCTAACTGAGGATGTGAAGGTTAAAAACTTCGTATCAACTCAGTAAAATAGACTTAAATAACAACAATAAAAACAAAGTTTGTTCCTTAGGAGACCTTATGATGCATACGATATGAAATGTTAAAAATAATATTTGTAGGGAAAATATTGCCACAAAGGAAAAGAATCTGGAAAGACTGAAAGTCCACAGGAGCATAATGCATTCCATAAGGAACACTCACCAGGGAGACAGAAACTCTGGGGATAAATAGTTGTGTGCAGGCCAGGCTACGACTTGAAAACTACTGGAGACACGAGAGAAATTTACATGAAAATAAATCAATGGAAAGACTCGGTCAGGGATAAGGGAAAATATGCAGGGGAAGCGGGTAGATCAGAACAAAACTGAAATACCTGAACCAAACAGGGGAATGGCAACTTCACTGAGGAAATACACGCTCAAACTCAACTGGGGAAGAATGAAATTCAACACAAGAGTACCAGAAGTATATTATCTATTATCGGTTACTGGGTAGGAAGATAATGTACTCTGTCAAAGGGACGTCCGTTACCGGTTAGGGTAAACATATCAAGGATGACATGCTGAAAAGAATGAGGTTTATTCGTTACCGGTTACTAGGTAAGAACAACCTACTGGGGAAAATATCAAATAGGATTTATAACTACCGGTTACTAGGCAGAAGACCAAAGAGAGAATATTTGTCACCGATTAAAGTGAACATATAAAGGATAGACTCAGAGGAGGAATATCTGTCATCTGTCAGGATGAACATATCAAGGATAGACTGTCGGGGGAAAATAGGAATTATATCTATCAGTTACTGGATAGAATACCACAAAGAGAATATCCGTCACCGGTTAGAGTGAACATATCAAGGATAGACTCAGAGGAATAAAGTAAGGTTTACAACTACCGATTACTGGGAAGAAGACCGCAAAGAGGAGAAAACCTGTCATCGGTTAGGATGAACATATCAAGGATTAACTCTCTGGGGAATGAAATAGGGATTACAACTAGCTTTTTACTGGGTAGAAAACCACAAAGGGGAGAATATCTGTCATTGGTTAGGATGAACATATCAAGGATATACTTCCTGGGGAAACGTGGAAATGAATATGCTGGGAAAAATAAATGAGGTAAATTACTTTTACCGGGTATTGGGAAAAAATAAAGTATTCGTAAATTGAAAATAACATTACCAATTACTGGGTAATATACTTTCAGGGGACCAAAAATATTTGTCTAGGTAAGAGCTAGAAAGAATTGGGCTCTTTATGCCCCCTTTTAATTTAAATTTTGATTAAAAGCAACCCACTCATTTTGAAATTGATACCACGAACTACGAGGTTTTGATCCCTTATTTTATATTGGTACGTAGGCATAAGTCCGAAGGTCTTGTCAAACACAAAAATATAATCAATAAATTCTTTTCTCATCCTAACACTCTTATTTTTTAAACATCTTTTATACCAAAAACACATACACATATAAAAAAGGCTCCCTAGGATTACCTAGGACACTTTGGGTGGTAACACCTTCCCTCTGTGTAACCAACCCCCTTACCTGTAATCTCTGGCATTTTATTAGTTTTGATTTGAAAACTTCTTATCTTTGGATTTTATTCGTACTTTTCCCTTTTCATTTGAAAACAATAAAAGCGTAGTGGCGACTCTGGTTTTATTGATGTCAAGCTTATCCATAGCTTGATGGTCATGAATTTACCGCTATAGAAATTAAGTGGCGACTCTGCTGGGGAGTAGTCCTCAGTGGGTTTAGCCTACTTTTTTATGTGTATATATATGTATATTTGATGTTTGTATACTTGTTGGTGTGATATAATCTGCTTGTTGTGCTGAGTGATCTCTGAGTGGTGAGATAAGTTCTAACTCGAACTTGAGTGCAATTAAGATAGGAGAATGGTATAGTCATGTTTAACTTGTGTGGAGTAGTCCTTAACAAGTTGGCTTGAGACCCATCTACTTAGCGGAGACCCTTTTGGAGTTACTAATGTCACACAAGTTATTTGTGGTTAGGCATTACTTTCTCTGATTTGGGATCCGAGAAGATGAGAATAATAGAACATTTAACCCAACTTGGCCTATTTAGAACGTATTACGGAGACTGTCCAGGTGTAGACCTAATATTAGTTGTTATACGATATTACACTCAGACGAGTTTCTCTTGAGAATATTATGGGTTGATGAGTCAGTCATCCTAACCTGTAATATCCGATAGATGGAATTAAGACTCTGGGAACTTTTTAGAACATGATCTACAAGTTCTATCCTTAGTACACTCCTTTAGGATGGTTATTAACCTGACTCCATGCTCGTGACTAATAATAAACCCTTTGATTCCTGGTTGATCCGATCAAGTCTTGTCAATATCAATGGAACTTGGGTGTTGATAAGGTGAACACCATAATCCACTAATATGGATTATTGAACTTGACAATGACTTGATCCATCCCTTGACCTTTATTTGTGTTTGCCTTGTGTGTGATCCCTTGTTTGTGATTGTTGCATTCATGCACATCATAACATTCATCACAAAAATAAATTTCAAGAAACTAAGGTCTTATTTACAAATATTTTTAGACCATGGATTATGTACGAAGGAACACTAAGAAGTACAATTTCAGATGTCCTAACTTGAAAGAGCTAAGGAAGTTGTCATCCTTTGTATTAGATCCTTTGGACTTCAAGCAACGTCATGGGAAACTTTTACCTCTGTTATCTGCTGATGTGGTTGAAGGACTCTTGAGTGTTTTGGTTCAGTTCTACAATCCTCTCTACCATTGCTTCACTTTTCCTGATTATCAGCTTGTGCCTAATGTAGCGGGAAATTCATGATCATCAAGCTATTGACAAGCCAAAGATCAATTAACAAGAGTCGCCACCGCGATTTTATTGTTTCCAAGGGAAAAGGGAAAAAATACGAACAAAACCCAAATAGTAAGAAGTTTTCAAATAAAAACTAATAAAAATCAGAGATTACAGGTAAGGGGGTTGGTTACACAGAGGGAAGGTGTTAGCACCCAAAGTGTCCTAGGTACTCCTAGGGAGCCCTTTTTGTGTGCATATGTATTTTGTACAAAGTGACGTTTACAAACAAATAGAATGGGGGGATGAGAAAAGAATTCATTAATTATATTTTTGTGTTTGACAAGACCTTCGGTCTTGTGCCTACGTACCAACATAAAAATGAGGGATCAAAACCTCGTAGTTCGTGCTATAAATTTCAAAATGAGTGTGTTGTTTTTTAACAAAATTAAGCTTGAAAGGCACAAAGGCCTAAAAATGGTTTGGATGAGTTAGTTCTTTTTGGATTTTTGAAAGTTTAAGTCAAGTATAGTTAAGTTTATTTACAAGTTTTATTTAAGAAAATAAGTTTGAGAATGCAATGGCATAAGGCCAAAGTTTCTACCTTTTACAAATGTGGTCAAAGTTTAGAACAAAAATAGTTCACACAAAGAAGATTTTGAAAATGGAGGGAGAGATTTTGAAATTAAAGAAATGGGGAGAAGATGAAGAGACTACCCTATGCACAAAATTTAAAAGTTTAAAGTTGCAAAGATCTGACCAAATGGGAGCAATCCAATAGACAAGTATGTCAATAGAAACCCAGAATTCCCTTGGATTTTTTAGAATCAAGCAACACACAAATGCACAATTATATCAATCTTGAATAGCAAAGGCATCAAATAAAGATGGCCTCATCCAAGCTTATCCACTTCAATGATCTTCTCCAAAATAGCCCATGTAGCAGATGAATTCCATAGACCACAGGTTCAACATAACAACTTAATAATGATCAATGTTGCAGATGAATCTAGAGATATCTTGAATGATGTGTCAGATGAATTCAAACTTGCAAGTTCTTGGTCTTTCAACAAATTGGCATTGGCCAAGTCCATTATCAAAGGAATGTTGCCTAAATTCTAAGTGCAATTGGGGAGATCAAAACAACAGTCCACTCAAAGTCTTTTAGGGTTTTTTGTGATTATTATGTGCATTAATGGTCAAAGACCAATCAAACAAACAAATCAACAAAGTATATCACACAATATGGTCCAAGTGGACAAAGTAAAAATTGCATAAACATAAACAATTAGAGTGATCTGTACAATGACAAATGATAATAGAATACTAAAAGTAAATTGCATTAAAAGTAAAAGCTTGAAGGTAAAAGTTAATGGTTAGTTTTGTTTTGCTTTTTGATGTTAAGACATTCTTTGGAGAACACTCAGCCCACTTGCCACAAGCATGGATCCTTGAATGAAAACATCTTCCAAAGGAAGGAAAGACGGCCAAGTTTCCACACAATACCATGGAAGAGGGGAAACTTACAATCTCACTAACTAGAATGCTTATGCCTTTTATGTCATAAATTTAGTGCTATGTTAAGCAATCGTAATTGGACTTATGTAGAAGTCACAACTATTTAAGGCCGGGCAATAATTTTTGTGTGTTAAAGCATGTTGGAGACATAGTATTAAGAACTATGCTCATTAAACATACCACACACACAAAATATGCAAAGGTGTGGCGTAATCTCATCCATACTCATGTTAATCTTTCAATCAACTAGCATTTGGACTTTGAGATGTCATTGGCCAATTGAAAATGAATGGATGAAGAAGGGAATTAGATGAAGAGGGAAAGGGATGAATGAGATCACAAATTGGTCAAAGGAGGACTTTTACCAAATTAATATTATTCATTCATTTTGGGAGATGGAATGTACATTCCATTAATCCCCTAAATCCAATAATATTAATTTGACAAAGTCAAATCAACCTTGACCAAAGCCCAACAACAAATGAGAAACTCAAATAAGTCAATCCAAATGGTCAACATACTTAAAATGATATTTATTCAATTAAAAGTATTAAAATAATACATTAAATTCAAATATGTTTTGTCCAAATCCTAAAATCACATCAAAACATCAAATAAATGGCCATATGATTTATCATAGGTCAAACAAGGTCAAAGGACTTTGGATAAAAAAATCATAATTTTTGGACACTTAAAAATATTTTTAAACAATTAAAAACAAATGAAAAATCAATTAATCCATGAAAAATACTAATAATGATCCAAAAAATAATTTTAATTTAGAATATTAAAGAGAAAAATAGTTGAATTTTTTTAGTGAAAGTCCCATATTTTTTGGATCAATATTGAATTTAATATGAATTATTGAAGAAAATGAAATAAAAAGAAAAATCAGAAATTGAAAACTACGTGGACCATTAGATCTCCCTCATTAATTGAGGTGGCAGATCTAATGATCCACAATGCGCGTTCCACCAATGCACGAGTCCATTGCGCTGTAAACTTGGTAATCACAATGCACGACTAAGATTAGAACACAGGAGTTGGATCACACGGTCTAGACCTCGAACACATCATCATCGAAGCCAGAGCTTCGATTGTCTTCTCCGGCGAGCTTCGTCGGACTGGTCATCATCAACCATCACCAAAATTTCAAACAGGGACATGATTTTAAAGAGAAAACATCACTGAGCACGAATATCACCTCCATTTCTTCCAATTCCAACTATATTGAGAGATATGTGGAATTGAAAAATGAGGTTCATGATCTGAGTTGCTTCAATTCAGCATCAAAACAACTCAAACACCTTGCCTACATTGGTAGGACTTCAGCCAACACAATAATCAAGAAAATTGAGAAAGAAACAAGGAGAATCGAAGAGATCAAATTTTCTGCAAAATACCTTCAATGGAGGTCTGAGTTTGCTAGATCTTGATCTGAATCATGCTTTGCTTCACTCCAATTACTTGCAGAAGAGGAATGGAATGACTTAGAATCAAAGGACTCCTGGAGAATTGAATTCCAAAATAGTGGAGATTCAAGCTCAAATTCAACAGAATTTCTCAGGTTTATCCTCTTGGTATGAAGGGTTTTCTGTGGGGAATCAAAGCTTGTGCAGTGTGTGTGTTAATTCTGAGTAATTGAGCTTCAATTTCTAGAGAATTCAAGTGATAATTGCACACTCCTTTCAAGTTTCCAATTTTGGCAGAGTGATGTAAGCAAGCTGCATGGGCGCGCATAGGCCCATCAAATGATTGTTCAAAAGTCCATAATGAATTTCAGATGCATTAGAGGTGGATTGGACTGCAAGGCAATTGAGCATTGTTGTTTGAATCATCATCCATGACACATGATACCAACCTGTTTAAGCCATGTGCAGCCTATGCATTTCTCATCCAAAATGCATGAATTTAAGCTCTTTGGAAAGGTGAGATCAAGAGGAACAAGTTTGATGTTGAACACTTTTTCATTTGGAGCTTGTAACTTGGAGATATTTGAGGTGGAAGTTTGGAAAATTTTGACATATTGAAAATTTTCTAAGTGTCAAGCCATATGTCTTAATATTCCACCTTGCTTAAATTTTTTATGGGAGCTTCAAATGAGAAAAGTGTATTCATAAAAGTTGTATCTCTCTCAAAGACCTTCAAAATGGTCATCGATTTCATATCATTTGGATTTGAAATGATAGAGTTATGCATTTTTGAAGTTTGGCAAAATCACTTGATCAATGGTATAGGTCAAAAGTGACCTATAATGTAGTCTTATATCACATGTGCAAAGAAGTTGAATTTGCTCCCACTCCAAACATAAACGTTGAAGTAGACACATTGAATTTTATTGTTCAACTTGGAAATCTTTCATCTCATAAAAATTGAGCATGTTATGGCCTTGGGAAGTTGACTTTCAAATTAGGGTTTAGACAAAATGACCTATAATGTTTCAACATAGAAAATGATTTTCCAAGCAAAACTAGATCTAGGTCTCAACATGAAAGTTGTTTATAATATCATTTAGAGTAAGTTTTCTCTTGGAATAATTTTCATATGATGAAAATTGTAGGAGATAGGGTCTAGGGAGACCTAGTTTTGATTAGATGAATTCATCTGGCCAACTACCATCAACCAACTTGCTAATTTCGAATTCTCTTGACTTTCTTGGCTCATGGTAGATCATATATGTATAAGATGATGAATTTTAAAGTGTACCTTGAGAAATTTGATCAATAGGTGAGATAGCTTGTTGGAGAAGTTACTAAAGATACCCAATCAAACTAGGGTTTCCAAGGCAAATCATCCTCAAACTCTTGAAGCAAACTTGATTGATATAACATGTAGAAGAAATTGGGACTCATACGTGATGCTCATAACCATTCTTGAATCAATTCTTGATGGTGCTCTTTGTTCATAAGGGTCTCAAACCCTAGATGTGATCAATGAATCAAGGAAATCATGTCCCTTACCTACAAAAGAGTTAGACAACTACAAAGACATATTTTTTGGTATTTTGGTTAGTAAAAATGATAAAATACAAGTATGATATAATCACAAAGTGCTTGGTGATCTATCCCAAAACAAACCCAATGAAAAATGGTGAGGAGGATGCCAAGGTATGATCCCAATGCTAATGCTTATGATGAAATGCATGAGGGATCTTAGGGTCAAAATTGGGGTCTTACAGCTGCCCCTATTTAAGGACATTCTAACTGAGGAGGTGAAGGTTAAAATCTTCGGCTCGACTCAGTAGAATGGGCTTAAATAACAACATAGAGAAACAAATTTTGGTCCTTAAGAGACCTCATGATGCATCTGATATGAATGCAAAAGTTAATGCTTTGTGGGGAAATATTGCTACAAAGGAAAAAGAAATCAGAGGGACTGAAAATCCGCAGGAGCACAATGCATTCCATAAGGAAAACTCACTGGGGAGACAAAGACTCTAGGGAATAAAAGGAGTTATGCGTAGGCCAGACTACGACTTAAAACTACTAGGGGCATTGAGGGGATCCATATAAAATGGAAAGACTCAGCCGAGGAAACAAACATTTGTAGGGAATACGAATAAGCCAGGATAAAATTGAAATATTTGACTCGTGCAAGGAAAAGCGATTTTACTAAGGAAATGCGCACTCGACTCAACTGGGGAGAAAATAAAATTTCAACACAGGAGGAGCAGACATCTATTATCTACTACTTGTTACTGGGTAAGGAGATAATAAAGATCTGACAGAGAGAACATCCGTCATCGGTTAGGATGAACATATCAAGGATGACTCGCTGTGGAAAAGGCCGGGAGGGAGTACTCATTACCGGTTACTAGGTAAGAATAGCCTTGCTAGTGAAAACTACAGAAAAAAGGATTTACAACTAACGGTTACTGGGCAGAAGACCAAAGGGTGAGAGTATCTGTCATCGTTTAAGATGAACACATCAAGGATAAACTCAACAGGGAAGAAAATCTGTCACCGGTTAAGATGAACATATCAAGGATAGACTTGCCTGGGGATGTCAAGGAGGATACCCGTCATCGTTTAGGATGAACATATCAAGGATATACCAACTGAACTACAAAAGGGGAATTACATCTATCGAAAATTTGATAGAAAACCGTCTGAGAGGGAATCCGTCACCGGTTAGGATGAACATATCAAGGATTAAACTCTGTGAGGGGATAAAGTAGGATTTACAACTATCGGTTATTGGGTAGAAGACCAATTAAAGAGAAAATACGTCATCGGTTAAAGTGAACATATCAAGGATAGACTCTGAAAGGGGAGGAAATAAGGATTACATCTATCAGTTACTGGATAGAATACCAAAGAACAGAAAATCCATCACTGGTTAAAGTGAACATATCAAGGATTAACTCTCTGGGGAACAAAAGTAAGGATTACAATTACCTTTTTACTGGGTAGAATACCAAAGAATGAGAACATCCGTCACTGGTTAAAATGAACATATCAAGGATGGACTCACGCGAGGGAAGGAAAGATATTCGTCACCGGTTAAGATGAACATATCAAGGATATACTTTCAGGGACTCCACTGAGGAGACCAAAGGGTACTTTTGTCGGGTATTGGGCAAGTAGTAACAAACCACAAACTAAGAAGAATATTACCAGTTACTGGGTAATAGACTCTTAGGGGACCAAAATATCTATCTAGGTAAGAGCTAGAAAGAACAATCAATCAAGACTCAACCCAATGAGGACATAACTCAAAAGGAGTAATTCCATCTGGAAAATTTGCGGGAGAGGGAACTGAAATAACAATCATCCACGAGGAAACAAACTCAGCGGGGAAACAGAGAAAGGTAAAAGTCTTTTCTGCTTAGGGGCTGACACTCTACAATTGAAGGAGGACAGACACCAAATTTGGTATGGGGGTAAAGTACTGTCATAACAGAGAATGAAAATCTCAAACAAATCAAATATGAAGATGCGAAATATGAAAATTATGAAATTATATGAATGTATATGTATATGTATATATGATGATTATGCTGACAAAACGATCGCAAAGGACACAGAGGTGTCGCAAAGAATTTGAACCATCGGTACAATCCTCGGTCAACCCACAAAAAAAAATCATGGAGACAAACTACTAGAGAACAGAGAGATCAACATCCAAGGGAAAACCTAACTGGGGAAGGAGGAGATCTACCGAGGATAAACACATCCAACTGTAGAGATTTTAGGTCAACACCCAAAAAATGGGAGACAACCCTACTTGGGAAGAATCAAAAAGCTGCTCAGAAACCAGGAGGGAACTCTGACTAGGAGCAAAGATACGACGATTGGTGGAGATACCAAAGCGATCTACTGGGGAGAGATCAAACATCTTTTAAGAATGATCCACCTACTGAAGAAATACAAACTCCGCTGGGAAGGCCGAAACTCTGTTTGGGACAAGGACACGCCGCTGGGGATTTGAATCAATCAACTTAGCTGGGGAACAGAAAAGAAATTCCACTGAGGAACAAACACTCCACCGGGAACTGAATCCGCTAGCTGAGGACAACAACACTCTACTAAGGACATGAATCAACACTGATGCCTAGAGATACCCGAAGAGTTACTGCTTGGGGAAACCTCGGATGCTTCACACTTAAGGACTTGCTATTCACTGAAATGCTGTTGATATTACTGTTACTTGCTTTGGAAAAGTTTTTGCTTTTATATATTTAAGAAAATTTGATTTTGATTTAAAATTTTAATTTCAAAATGATTATAATAAAAATTTAAAACTATTGGATGAAGTAAATAAGAGTAGAAACAATTGGATAAAAGCTCAACTTTATTTATTGGAATGGTAGTCTGTAAATGACAAGACTCCATAAATTTTACAAAGTTGAAAATGGTAATTTACATGGAAAAGGGTTACATTGAATACAAATGATCCTTAATCCTTCTACCAAATCTTGATATCCACTTTGTTTTTGACCGCTGCTGAAGATGAATTGACGTTAACCCTTGTGCTCAAACAAAGTCTTTAAAAATCACTGAAGATCAGTAGAATGCAGTTACTTGCTATAATCCCTAATTTTTGCATAAGTTTCCCCAAGGTGGGGTACTCAACTTATCGGGAAATTATTTTCTGTTTTTATGTCTCTAAGTTTCTCCTGGATCGCCCTTTCGGGTTTTCAATCCACCGAGACACTCATTTTTTCCTAAGTCACCCTTTCGAGTTTTCAACTTAGCGAGTTGTTCTTTTCTTTTTTAGGCAAAGTATTTCTTGACTGCATCTGCGTTCACAGGACGAGTGAACTCTTCACCATCCATAGTTGTAAGAATCAATACACCGCCTGAAAAGGCTCTCTTGACAACATATGGGCCTTCATAATTACGAGTCCATTTTCCTCTGGAATCTGGCTTGAACGACAAAATCTTCTTGAGCACAAGGTCACCTTCTCTGAGCACACGAGGTTTGACCTTCTTATCAAAAGCTTTCTTCATCCTCTGCTGATATAATTGACCATGACACATGGCAGTTAACCCCTCTCTTGTTTATGGTATGGAAGCAGTGCTCCTCGTAGAGGTTGAGATTCCTTCATTGCGTGTGCTCATGGAAGCCAAGTTGACTGAAGCTGAATGGTGTCGGACCAGGTTTGACCAGTTGAATCTCAACCTGTTGAAGTGCGGAAGGATGTACGATACCCATGCAAAGAAAATGGGAGCATCTCATGCCAATCCTTGTACGTAACAACCGTCTTCTGGATAATCTTCTTGATGTTCTTGTTCGCAGCTTCAACAGCCCCATTCATCTTGGGTCTATAGGGAGAAGAATTATGATGTGCAATCTGAAGTCTTTGCAAAGAGCTTCCACCATATTGTTATTCAAGTTCGACCCATTGTCAGCAATGATCTTACTTGGCACACCATAACGGCATATGATCTGATTCTTGATAAGCCTTACAACAACTTGCTTGGTTACATTTGCATACGATGTCGCTTCAACCCATTTCGTGAAGTAGTCAATTGCCACCAAAATGAAATGATGTCCATTTGAAGCTTTTGGCACAATCATCCCAATCATATCAATTCCCAACATGGAGAAGGGCCACGGGGAAGAGATAACATTCAATAGTGTCGGAGGAACATGAATCTTATCAGTATAGATTTGACACTTGTGGCATTTCTTCACAAACTTGCAACAGTCAGATTCCATTGTCAGCCAATACTATCCTGCTCGCAACATCTTCTTCGCCATTGCATGTCCATTGGAATGAGTACCAAAGGAACCTTCATGCACTTCGGTCATCAACAAGTCTGCTTCGTGTCTATCCACGCATCTGAGCAAAACCATGTTGAAGTTTCTCTTGTACAGTACATCACCATTCAAGTAGAAATTATCGGCTAATCTTCTCAAAGTCTTCTTATCTTTCAAAGATGCCCCATGCGGGTAAATCTGACTTTGGAGGAAACACTTAATGTCGTAATACCATGGCTTCTCGTCTTTGATCTCTTCAACAGCAAACACATGAGCTGGCCTATCAAGACGCATCACAGATAAACTAGGAACTTCATTCCAATATTTTACCACGATCATTGATGCCAGTGTTGCAAGAGCATCTGCCATCCGGTTTTCATCTCGAGGGATATGATATAACTCAACCTTTGTAAAGAAAGTTGAAATCCTCCTCGCGTAATCTTTATATGGTATCAAATCGGGTTGATTTGTATCTCATTCTCCTTTGATTTGATTCACAACCAAAGCGGAATCACCGAAGACATCCAAATACTTGATTCTGAGATTCATGGCCTCTTCAAGCCCCATAATGCAAGCTTCATATTCTGCCATGTTGTTTGTACATTTGAAAGTCAATCTAGCTGTAAATGGTAGATGCGTGCCTTGAGGAGTGATGATCACTGCCCCAATGCCATTTCCATATTGATTAACAGCTCCATCAAATATCATGCCCCAATGGGAACCAAGTTCTGGCCATTCTTCAAGCAATGGTTCATCACAATCTTTCATTTTCAAGTACAAAATCTCTTCATCAGGAAAATCATACTGTACTGACTGATAATATTCAATTGGTTGGTGAGCCAAATGGTCGGCCAAGATACTACCTTTGATTGATTTTTGAGATCGGTATTCTATATCATACTCTGATAACAACATCTTCCAACGGGCAATCCTCCCAGTTAAAACAGGCTTCTCAAATATATACTTGATTGGATCCATTTTCGATATCAACCAAGTGGTATGATTCAACATATATTGACGCAGACGCTTAGCAGCCCAAGCCAATGCGCAACAAGTTTTCTCAAGCATTGAATACCGAGTTTCACAGTTGGTGAACTTCTTACTGAGGTAGTAAATTGCAAATTCTTTCTTCCCAGTCTCATCTTACGGACCTAGAACACAACCCATGCTATCCTTGAGCACAGTCAAATACATTATCAACGGTCTTCCTTCAACTGGTGGAGACAAAATAGGAGGTTCAAGCAAATATTCTTTGATACTATCAAATGCTTTCTGGCAGTCTTCGGTCCAATCACAAGACTGATCTTTCCGAAGAAGCTTGAATATAGGCGTACATGTGGCAGTCATGTGGGAAATGAATAGGGAAATATAATTCAAGCGGCCGAGAAAACCTCTGACTTGCTTCTCAGTTTTGGGCGCAGGCATCTCTTGTATCGCTTTGACCTTGGCAGGATCAACTTCAATACCTTTCTCACTGACAATAAAGCCCAGCAACTTACCAGAACGAACACCAAAAGTACACTTATTGGGATTCAAGCGGAGTTTATACTTCCTCAAACGCTGGAATAGCTTCAACAAATGCTCAACATGTTCCTCTTCATCAATCGACTTAGCAATCATGTCATTGACCTAAACTTCAATCTCTTTATGCATCATATCATGAAAAAGAGTAGTCATTGCTCTCTGGTAAGTTGCACCAGCATTCTTTAAACCAAAAGGCATCATTCTATAGCAAAATGTTCCCTAGGGTGTAATGAATGTGGTCTTCTCCATATCCTCGGGTGCAATCTTAATATAATTATATCCGGAAAATCCATCCATAAACGAGAAGACTTTGAATTTAGCAGTACTGTCTACCAACATATCAATGTGTGGCAGAGGGAAATCATCTTTCGGACTGGCTTTATTCAAATCCCTATAATCGACACACATGCGGACTTTTCCATCCTTCTTCGGCATATGCACAATGTTGGCCACCCATTGCGGATACTCAGCAGTTACAAGGAAACCGACATCAATCTACTTATAAACTTCCTCTTTGATCTTCACAGCCATATCAGGATGCGTTCTTCTCAACTTCTGCTTGACTGGCAGGCATTCTGGCTTTAACGACAATCTATGCTCCACAATATCAGAATCCAACCCAGGCATGTCTTGATAGGACCAAGCAAACACATCTGAATACTCTCGAAGAAGATCAGTCAACCCCTTCTTAGCATCTGGACACAGTCGAGACCCAATCTTGACTTCCTTCACATCATCTTCGGAACCCAAGTTGACTAGCTCAATCTGCTCTTCAAATGGCTGAATAATTTTCTCATCTTGCTCAAGAAGACGAGAAATTCCTCACTCACTTCTTCATCACTTTCCTCCTCGGCCTCAAACACAGGGAATTCAGAATTTGGGGAAGGAGAAGGATCATTGTATTCAATGGGGTTAGGAACCAACCTGCATAATGATTTGATATTTTGATTTTAGAGAAGTGAATTTGTGACCAAATATTATGCAGATGGACAATTATATTGTTTATTTATGTTTTTTGTGATTACCATTTTCAGAAATAAACAAAAAGTAAAAGCAAAACATCAGAGATGTGGATGAATAGAATTAATTTTATGGATGATCAATTTTAAAATGCCCAACAATGTTCACTTCTCCCTTAGGCATAGGAGAAGGATTTTTTAAAATATAAAAAGTAATTACTTAGATCGATGCAAAATAACAGGAATATCAACAGCAGTCCAACTGTTGCATGTCTGTCCATGCGTCACAAAGTTAGTGCACTCTTCCTCTTCATTATCCTCTAGCACGGCAGATAAGTGTTGTTCATTGCCATGAATGAACCCTCCGCTACGGAAGCTGAGTTGCATTTCTTCTGATCTAACGGTTGACGAGCCCTTCTAGAACCCCAAACCAGTTCTTCCTTTATTCTCGGCGACCTCTACCACGCACCTGTTAGATACCCAAAAGTGCTTATTTGAGCTATCAAATATGGGTATCTTTCACTCCATTTCCTTGCTAAAGTGTTCGAAAACACCTTTGTTTTAGATGAATTGCAATACAATGATGAACGATCTTGGTACCTTTGATTTGTGTGTTATTGTGCAGGAATTAGGCATGAGATAATAGAAAATGAAGCCACAAGAAAGTTGGCAAAGGGACCAAAGAAAGGATGCATTCATCAGCTTGCTCGCTAGGCGAGGGCTGTGGCGAAGGGCTCGCTAGGCGAGCGCCCAGCGAGAACCCAACGAAAAGCTCCAGTATTTTACAGTGGCAAACATCAACAATCTCGCTAGGCGAGCTGCCAGCGAAGTGTGTAGCGAACACGTCCAGACTTGGTGAAAAGCGCAGCCAACACTCACTCGCTAGACGAGCCATTAGCGAGCTCCCAGCGAGCATTCCAGTAGCAAAACCTCTCAAGCTCGCTGGAGCGAAGGTTGAAGCGTGGGCTTCGCCTAGCGAAGGTTTTGTTCGCCCAGCGAACATGCCAGTCTGGAAAAGGTTATTTCTCTGGGCGCAGGTGCCTCAGGTGCCTAATTTAGGGGCTCGCCTAGCGAGCATGACAGCTCAGTAGCAACTCTATAAGTAGCAAGGGCTACTTTTTGGAGCCACACTTTTACACCTCCATACTTTTGTACTTTTTAGATATTTTTCCAGCATTGCTCTAGAGATCTTTTGTGACCTAGAAATCATTTCTCTTCATCTCTTAACAATCTTTCACAAAAAGAAGGTGAATTCCCATCCAATCTCGATTATTCGACTCGGATGTTGATCAACCTTCTTCCGAAACTTGTTGACCAAGCTACCATGAAAATGAGTAGCTAAGTCCTTCATTTTGTCAAGGTTAGATGTAGATGATCATTAGCTTTGTGTGTAAATGGGATGATCTTCATTTGTAAACTCTTTAATGGTGAATATATGGTGAAAACTTTGTTCTTATTCAAAACTCTTTGTGTTGGTTTATGATCGAGAGATGTTTACCAACTCTTAACCTAGGTTTTCATCCAATCTTGTTTGTTAGCTAGAGATAGTAATGAATGATTTTGTTCACCATAAGGTTGAACCAAAAAGTTGTCATTTTGATAGATTGTGTTAGAGATAAACAATGGATCAAAATGGGAAAACTCACAATGTGTGTTAGAGATAAACACATTGGGAGGACTTTGTGAAATAGTTTATCATCTAAAGGAGTTTATAAGTTTTGTTGATCGAACATATACATGCAAAGTGATCGTCGAACCCTAACTTTGGCAATATTTCTCAAATATTAAAACCAAAACTTTTACCGCATTTTATTACACTTTTATGCAAGATACCGTGACAAATACCAAAACCCCATTGTTACCTTAAGCTAAGAATTAACACAACTGTCGAAAGGCGGTGATATCTCACAATCCCTGTGGAGACGATAACAAAAACCCGACACTTAAAATTACACTCAACAAAATGGCACCGTTGCCGGGGATTGTGAATTGATATTGCGAGCATCGCAATGGTTGCTTAATTTTTAGCTTTCGAATTTTTGACTTGTGCTTGTAATTTGTTTGGTTTAGTGTGCAACTTTCGTTTTATGCGAGGGCAGATCCCTTTGGACGAACTTCTTTTTGATCCCGAGATTGAGAGAACCGCAAGGAGGCTTAATAGCAAAACTAGACGAAGGAGGCAACAGGCTAGACAACGACAAGAACAAGGAGAAAGTTCTTCTACCACACATCCACCACCGCCAATACCTATCATGGAACCACCACCACCGCCCATTTCCACTCCATGTGTAAACAGTCCAAGGAACACTGCTCAGTTTGCCAACCACACGGGAAGGCAAGCCGAGATGAAAACGGGAACTCTTAACCGATAAATGTTTGCAAGCTTTTGAAACTTTGAAAGAAAAATTGGTTACCGCTCCAATTATAGTCGCTCCAAATTGGAATTTAAATTTTGAGTTAATGTGTGATGCAAGCGACTATGCAATCGGAGCGGTATTAGGCCAAAGAAAAGAAAAAAAAATTCATGCGATACATTACGCAAGTAAAGTTCTTAATGAGGCTCAAATTAACTATGCCACCACTGAAAAAGAATTACTTGCGATAGTGTATGCGCTTGAAAAGTTTAGGTCTTATCTTATAGGGTCTAAAGTCGTAGTGTATACCGACCACTCGGCGATTAAATATTTGCTCACCAAACCGGATTCGAAGCAAAGGCTCATCCGTTGGATCCTCTTGTTGCAAGAATTTGATGTTGAAATCAAAGACAAGAAAGGATCGGAAAATTTGGTGGCGGATCATTTATCCCGCTTAGTTAATGTGGAGGTTACCGCGTCAGAGAAGGAAATCCGGGAAGAATTTCCTGATGAAAAACTGTTCAAAGTTCAAGTTAGGCCGTGGTTTGCAGACTTTGCGAACCACAAGGCTAGTGGTTTTGTGCCTCCCGGCCTAACTTCGAACCAAAAAAGGAAGTTTCTTTCGGATGCCAAGTATTACGTATGGGATGACCCGTACTTGTTTAAGTTGGGTAGTGATAACCTTTTAAGGAGATGCGTTACTGGCGATGAAGCGCAGAGCATCCTTTGACATTGTCACAACTCGCCTTACGGCGGACACTATAATGGGGTGAGAACGGCCACTAAAATCCTTCAGTCAGGATTTTATTGGCCCACTATTTTCAAAGACGCACATACCAATGCACAAAGTTGTGATAGTTGCCAGAGAAGCGGTGGGATTGGTAAGAGAGACGAGATGCCTCTCCAAAATATCCAAGAGGTCGAAGTATTTGATTGTTGGGGCATCGATTTTGTAGGACCATTCCCACCCTCTTATGGTAACGAGTATATGCTTGTCGCAGTTGATTACGTTTCTAAGTGGGTTGAGGCGATCGCCTCACCTCGGGCGGATGCGAAAACGGTAATAAATTTTTTGAAGAAAAACATATTTTCCCGTTTCGGAACCCCCCGAGTGTTGATAAGTGACGGAGGGTCACACTTTTGTAATGCACCATTGGAAACCATTTTAAAACATTACGGTGTATCACACAGAGTGGCAACTCCGTATCACCCACAGGCTAATGGGCAAGCCGAGGTCTCTAATCGTGAGATTAAGAGAATCCTCGAAAAAACTGTGTCAAATTCGAAAAAGAGTGGTTACAAAAGTTGGATGAAGCGTTATGGGCATATCGTACCGCCTTTAAAGCTCCAATTGGCCTAACTCCTTTTCAATTGGTGTTTGGTAAAACTTGCCATTTGCCGGTCGAATTGGAGCACAAAGCCTTGTGGGCTCTGAAATTTTTAAATTTTGAAAAGGATTTGGCCGGTGAGAAAAGGAAGGTGCAACTGCTTGAGTTGGAAGAGATGCGCAATGCCGCATATCACTCAAGTTGGTTGTACAAAGAAAAGGTAAAAAAATATCATGACAAAAAGCTTCGAAAGAAAGAATTTGTGCCCGGACAGTTGGTCCTACTGTTCAATTCCAGGTTGAAGTTATTCCCCGGAAAGTTGAAATCAAAATGGTCCGGGCCATTTCGGGTCAAAAAAGTTAAGGAGTACGGAGCTATTGTCATTGAGGACATGGAAAAGAAGGACAGTTGGACCGTTAATGGCCAACGTTTGAAGGTTTATCTTGGCGGTCATGTGGATCGCGAGAGTGTGCTATTCCTTTGGATGCTCCTCTGTGAGCATCACACCGTCGAGCTTATCCGATGTTAAACAAGCGCTTGTTGGGAGGCACCCCAACATTGTAAGTATTTACAGTTTTTCTGTTGTGTCGTATTGGGATTCCAATTGTTAAAACCTTGCTGAATGTACCAGGAATGCTATTTTTGAAAAAGCAACTGCTGTCATGGCAGCACTAATTTAATTCTCAGCAGGCCACTCATTTTGGGCCCAAACACATTTTTCCTTTTTACAACTCTGCTGAAGCACTCTCACGAACACTCACAAGCACTCTCTCATTTTTCATCTCTCTCACAAACACTCAAACCCTAAACTGAAGCATTGCAAACCTCACTGCACTTCAAATTCAATCAATCTCTTTCACTAAGGTTTTCCCTAATTCCATTTCTTTATGTTTGAACTTTGTAAATTTCTGATTTGCATGTCATTTAGGGTGAATTTGGGGGAATGGGTATTTTAGGTTTTGCATGTGGGAAACTTTAGGTTTTGCATGTGGGTTTCGACTTAAATGTATCCTAGAACGATTCTTTTCTTGATAGATCATTTTGTTCTGAAATAGATACCATGAGAACTTGGGTTTTGCCAAAATTTCACTGTAAACATTGCAGAACCCAAAAACCCGTAAAGTTCGCTAGCAACTCGCTAGGCGAACCAGTGGCGAGCATTCGCTGCCACTTCGCTAGGCGAAGCAGCAACGAGCATGACAGTAGTGGGAATTCTGGTTTTGCTTGCTAATCTGTTTTGTGTTTGTGTTGCCTCCTCTCTATGTTTTGCAGATGGAATCCAGATCTGGAGCTTCGAAAAAGATAAAGGGCGGGAACACTTCCCGTCCCGTACCAATACAATTCGAAACCGACAAATTTGTCGGGCCAAAGCAAGCCGCAAGATATATTGCTTTGGAAAAACGAAAGATTTTACCGGAAAAGAGATTCTTAATCAACCCTGAAGGCACAAACCGAACATTCGCCGGGTTGATCAACAGCAAAAAGTGGGATCGGTTAATATCCCCCCTGGAGCATTACGATATCGCAACAGTGCGTGAGTTCTATGCGAACGCACTGCCGGATGATGACGAGCCATTCAGATGGACATCTAGAGTGTCCGACCGTTCTGTTGCGTTCGATCGGGATGCAATTAACCGTGTCCTGGGTGAACCGCTCCAACTGGGAGCCGAGGAGAGAGACACCTACCACCAAGAATTAAGGCTTCATCGGGATACTGATGCGATCTCTACTGCCCTACTTCTGAGAGGGAAATCAGTTGAGCTGAACCCATCTGGGGTTCCCATGAGATACCATAGGGAGGACATGACTCCCTTGGCTCAACTGATTCTTTTGTTGGTTCTTACAAACATCGCACCCAAGTCTCATACTTCTACAGTGCCGATCCTAGTGGCACACTTGGTACACAACATCCTCACTAACGTCCAGATTGATGTGGCGAGGATTATTGCTTATGAGCTGAAGTCCGTGATTGAAAGCGGGCTAAAGTCGGGGGCACGAGTGAATTGTCCCCTGGCTTTCCCTTGCCTAATCATGAGTTTGTGCCTGCAAGCGAGGGTGAGGCTACCTTCTAGGGGTCAAGTAAGGATCCCGCCGCCCATTGATGACCGATACGTGGCCAAGTATTGCAAACCGAAGAATGTAAGAGGTAGTTCAGCTGCTGAGGTTACCGGGGCTTCTGATGGTCCTGGTACTTCTACTCTAGGATCCGATCCTTTCCAGCAGGCTGTCTACAACTACAACTGGGACTGGATGACGGCAACTCAGCGCGCCATGCTCGATATGCACGATTCTATGCAGCTGTTACAGCTGCAGATGCGCGACCCCTCTGGAGAGCATTCTATGATGACACGTGAGCAGTTTCTGCAGCACGCGAGCTGGCCTGTGGACAGGCCTGTGTTTGGAGAGGGGGCGGGTGCTGGTGCGTCTTCTGGTGCTGCTGATGGAGATGATGATGATAATGATGATGAGGCTACCGGTTCTGAAGCCGGTACTGATGAGGGTTATGAGTCCGTGGAGGGCTAAGTTATTTTATTTTTCATATTATGTTTTATTTCTATTGTATTTTCAGACTTGTGTATTTTGATGTTGGTTATGTACTTTTGGGGTGTTTTGTCCCCCATGAACAAATTTAAATTTTGAAGTAATGTTATTATTTATGTTTTAAATTTCTTCTGTTTTAATAAATTTTTGGTTGGTTGAGTGTCAAACCTTCTAGATTGGTTGCTCCTCAAAGAAGTATCCAATGAAGGTGCATCCGAGCTTGGATGACAATGATAAAAATAAACAAGTGAATAATGCTAAGGTACATGGTTACCTCCGGCTAGAATTTTAGAATGCATTAAGAACTTTACTCTTTTTTGTAATTGAATATTGTCTTTTTGCAACACAATTGAATGAATGTTTCATCTAGGACTTAAAACCACAAATTGTGAGGAAACCTCCATTGTACACTTAAATGCTGGATTCTAATAAGCTTTGTTGATTCATTTGATTCATGCTTTGTCTTTTATTATTGTGAATATGTGGAAGCAATTAGAAATGATCAAGGCACTTGTTTTCTATCGAGCACAACCAGCTCCAAATACAACTTACCTGTGAGCAGAGAGAGTATTCGTTAACCCCTTTGAGCTTAAACAGTTGAATCTCTGCTTGAAATAAAGCGAGATTTCAAAAATCTTTTTTTTACAACCCGGAAAATTTTGATAATTGTTCTTTTGTCATAAAAAGTCAAGAGCATTCACTTAGGGTGTGTAAGAAATAAGTTGGGGAGAACGAAAATGAGAATCGGTAAGTGCCACAACTCTTGAAAAACCGAGCAAGCATAAAATAAATAAATATATATATATATATATATATATATATATATATATATATATATATATATATATATATATATATATATATATATATATATATAATATAGAAAAGAGAAACATCTGTTTTGTAAATATGATGTGAAAGAAAAGAAAAAAATAGAGAAAATAAAAATGAATGCTTGCTTGGAAGAAAAATAGTGAAAAACAAAAATTGAGTGGCGAAATAAGAGTTGTGAAGGTTTCAAATGAGAAATAAATGGAACGAAGTTGAGATGTGTGAATAATGTACAGTGAATGTCTCTTTTGCATCGGCAATTTCGTTTTCAATGGCCTTAGAAATGACCCTTGCTTGTTAACCTAACCAAGCTTCAACCGAAAAGTCCTTAGTGATCTTCGTGCTTCCACATTACCATTTATAATTGTTAGACATTGTATGAATTAAATTGATTTCTTCATTGTTTATTGGAGAGTGAGATTATTCCCGCGGTTGCAAACGCGTAATTTCTTCAATCCTTATTCAAAGAGGAGAGATAGGGTGATTCATTCAAGATAATATTGTTGTAGATAGATACATATTTCGCATTGCTACTAAGTTTTAGTTCTTGTGTATTATTTTATTCTAACCGTTGGAAATTTGTATCTGCTGATTCGCTTGTGTTTGAGCCGTTTTATCCGATTTCGGAGAAACCTTTTTCTTAATGCAAATCCTCTTGTCCTTCAAGAGGCATACTTTGCTTGAGGACAAGCAAGAATCTAGTTGGGGAGAGTTGTTAGATACCCAAAAGTGCTTATTTGAGCTATCAAATATGGATATCTTTCACTCCATTTCCTTGCTAAAGTGTTTGAAAACACATTTGTTTTAGATGAATTGCAATACAATGATGAACGATCTTGGTACCTTTGATTTGTGTGTTATTGTGCAGGAATTACGCATGAAATAATAGAAAATGAATCCACAAGAAAGTTGGCAAAGGGACCAAAGAAAGGATGCATTCATCAGCTTGCTCGCTAGGCGAGGGCTGTGGCGAAGGGCTCGTTAGGCGAGCGCCCAGCGAGAACCCAGCGAAAAGCTCCAGTATTTTACAGTGGCAAACATCAACAATCTCGCTAGGCGAGCTGCCAGCGAAGTGTGTAGCGAACACGTCCAGACTTGGTGAAAAGCGCAGCCAGCACTCACTCGCTAGGCGAGCCATTAGCGAGCTCCCAACGAGCATTCCAGTAGCAAAACCTCTCAAGCTTGCTGGAGCGAAGGTTGAAGCGTGGGCTTCGCCTAGCGAAGGTTTTGTTCGCCCAACGAACATGCCAGTCTGGCAAAGGTTATTTCTCTGGGCGCAGGTGCCTCAGGTGCCTCATTTAGGGGCTTGCTAGGCGAGCCATTCTGCTCGCCTAGCGAGCATGACAGCTCAGTAGCAGCTCTATAAGTAGCAAGGGCTACTTTTTGGAGCCACACTTTTACACCTCCATACTTTTGTACTTTTTAGATATTTTTCCAGCATTGCTCTAGAGATCTTTTGTGACCTAGAAATCATTTCTATTCATCTCTTAACAATCTTTCACAAAAAGAAGGTGGATTCCTATCCAATCTCGATTATTCGACTCGGATGTTGATCAAGCTTCTTCCGAAACTTGTTGACCAAGCTACCATGAAAATGAGTAGCTAAGTCCTTCATTTTGTCAAGGTTAGATGTAGATGATCATTAGCTTTGTGTGTAAATGGGATGATCTTCATTTGTAAACTCTTTAATGGTGAATATATGGTGAAAACTTTGTTCTTATTCAAAACTCTTTGTGTTGGTTTATGATCGAGAGATGTTTACCAACTCTTAACCTAGGTTTTCATCCAATCTTGTTTGTTAGCTAGAGATAGTAATGAATGATTTTGTTCACCATAAGGTTGAACCAAAAAGTTGTCATTTTGATAGATTGTGTTAGAGATAAACAATGGATCAAAATGGGAAAACTCACAATGTGTGTTAGAGATAAACACATTGGGAGGACTTTGTGAAATAGTTTATCATCTAAAGGAGTTTATAAGTTTTGTTGATCGAACATATACATGCAAAGTGATCGTCGAACCCTAACTTTGGCAATATTTCTCAAATATTAAAACCAAAACTTTTACCGCATTTTATTACACTTTTATGCAAGATACTGTGACAAATACCAAAACCCCATTGTTACCTTAAGCTAAGAATTAACACAACTGTCGAAAGGCGGTGATATCTCACAATCCCTATGGAGACGATAACAAAAACCCGACACTTAAAATTACACTCAACAGCACCCCCACTGATTTACAGGACCTTCTTCAACAATCTTTTGCGCATCTTTCAAAGAGGACATAGGTGTCCCAACTCTCTTCTCAGCAGTAATAGAGAAGGCTTGGAACGGCGTCCCAACCTCATCCTCAGCTTCCACATATGAAAAAGATGACAGATGGATGACCAACAGTGCTTTCTCACCCCCCACAATCACCAACTTGCCATTCTTGACAAATTTGAGCTTCTGGTGCAGAGTGGAAGTAACAACCCCTGCTTCATGAATCCATGGCCTTCCCAACAAACAACTATAGGCTGGGTGAATATCCATCAGCTGGAAAGTAATATGAAAATCACCCGGACCTATCTTGACTGGAAGGTTCACTTCTCCAATGACTGTCTTGCGCGAGCCATCAAAGGCTTTGACAATTACTCCACTGTACCTCATGGGATCTCCTTCATACGATAACTTTGACAATGTTGACTTTGGAAGCACGTTGAGTGACGACCCAGTATCAACTAGCACGTTTGACAAAGCATCTTCTTTGCAATTCATTGAAATATACAAAGCCAGATTGTGATTTCTTCCCCCTTCAGGGAGTTCTTCATCACAAAAACTCAAATTGTTGCATAAAGTGATGTTAGCTACAATTTGATCAAATTGAGCCATAATAATATCTTGCTCCACGTATGCCTGTTCAAGAACTCTTTGGAGTGCTTCTTTGTGCGCTTCAGAGTTTAAAAGCAGAGACATCAAGGAAATCTTAGAGGGAGTCTGAATCAACTGCTCAACCACATTGAATTCACTCCTTTTGATCAGTCGGAGCACCTCATCATCATCACTATTGATTTTCAAATTGCTGGATTCACCAGACTTATTTCTTGAACAACCAACAGGATCTACACTAGGCACCTCCACCTTCTTACCAACAATCAAATCTTCCTTAATCTCTGAGACAACTGGCCCAAAAACTCGACCACTGCGGGTCACCTTCTGTAAGACCCTAATTTTGACCCTAAGTACCTCATGGTATCATATCACTGCTCATTGTGTTGCCTCAAGGATCATAGCATGTGTGGCTCCTTAACCCTAGGGTTGGGACTTGTGTGAGTTGGTTTGAGATCACCAAGCATGATTGAATTGTATATTATTGATTTTCTTATTTGTTTACTAACCAAAAGCATAAAAATATGTCACTAACTTGTTTTGTTTTGAAGCTCAAGTGATCACATGTGCCCTTGCTCCTATGAGGCTCCTATGCTCAATGAAGTGGCTAGATGAAGATGAAAGCAAGTATGACAATGGTTCAAAAATCTCTCAATCATCATATATGTCTCCCAATTATCTCAATTTGCCAATTTTATCAAGATAACCAAAAGGGCTTGAGGATTGTTTCCCAAGAAAACCCTAATTCAACCGTGCATTGACTGTGCCTTGCTCATGAAGCAACCTCAACCTATGATCAAATTTAATCAAGGGAAGTTCTTTCATTATTTATTTTATGCATATGTGAGCCTATTTGAGTATACTCAATCATTCATTCATCAAGATTTGAGGTTTGGCCTTGAGAAGTTGACCAGTCAAATCATCTGACTAATCTGAGATCCACTGAGACCTAACTTTTGATGTATTTGTCAAATAAAGATGACCCAAAGAGAAAAAAATGTTCTTAAGAACCATATTAACAAATTTCATGTTAATCAAAAATTTATTTGAAACTTGTAAGGTCATCATTCATTTCAAAACATTATAGGTCATTTTGATTGAAACCCTAATTTTAGGTCAACTTCCCAAGGACCTAACTCCTTAATTTTTTATGATTTTGAGGTGAGACCAATTGCATTGGAAATCTTAGTAAGTCTACTTAAAATTTTATGTTGGATAAAATTTCATAATCTTAAAAGAAACACATGTGATAATACAAAACATTATAGGTCACTTTGGACCAAAACCATTGAATATTGAAAATGTCCAACTTCAAGTGCCCATAACGTTCTCATAAAAACTCCAAATGATGCAAAATTTAAGTCCAAATTTATCATCTTGAAAATATATACAACTTTTATATTGGAGGTTTTTCCATTTGAGGCTTTGATAAATTAAACATAAGGGCTTGAAGTTGGTCACTTTTGGAAAATTTTTCAAAGGCATGTTTTGTACCTCAAACTTCAAGACCAGTTTTCACAAATTTCCAAACTCCAAATAGATTTTTCTCCAACATAGCTTTTGTTCCTTATGTCAAGAACTTTCCAACCATTATTTGCATGACTATGTTTGGATTTTCTATGTGTGACTTCCGAAGAGGTGAACATTTAGGCCCAATTATGCATTTCACTTTGAATCTTCATGCACAAGCCATTGCAGTTCAAATTGCATGTCCAAATCCTCTACAAATGAGCTCAACATTCATTTCCATCCAAGATTGGGCCTCACATGCGCCTGTACATGCCCATGCATGGAGGACCCAATGATCATGCACACGAGTTTGGCACTTGCTTGCTTGCATCTTAGCTATAAATACAATGCTTGCCTCATTCAAATTTCAACCTTAAGGCAACCTGAAACTCTGCAGAAGTGAAAACCCAACCATACCAAAGGAATTCTGATTTTTCATTTCTTAAATTCAAGCTTGAATTTCAACAAAATAAGTTGATCTTCAAGTCTTATTCCTTAGCGTTGCATTCATATCACATCTCAAGATCAAATTGGAAGCAAAAGTTGGAAGGAATCGTGCTGATCAAAGCTGCTCTTCAAAGGTATATGATCCAACTATTTTGATCTGAATCTCATCATATGATGTGAATTGTTTGTGTTCAAATGGTTTTCTGAAGTCCTCGTGCAAGAGGCAAGCCAGTGGTGACTTTGATTTCATGTTTTAACGCACTTCAGTTTGCACACCTTGAATTTCCAGCTTAGATTTCTCATTACATAGAGATCTTGAGGACAATCCAAGGTTACCGGGGTGATGCACATCACCCTAGCTTCATTTTGGTACCACGTTTGTGTATTTTCATTGAGGTTCAAAAACCTGCAACTGGTGGCCAAAATCAGTTGTTCCACCGGAGAAGACGGTGGTTTCCACCACCGTCCCCACGTGGATGAGTCTGTGCCCTTGGATGAGGCTCACACGATCTAATCTTGACTAATGCCCTTGGATGAGGGTCACACTTTTTTTAATTCAGTTTGTTGCGCACTTGACTAATGCCTACCATGGAAGCGCGCCTCTGAGCCATTGGATGTGTCCACGTCAATTAATGAAGTGGATCCAGCGCTCCTTGTTTTTTCATATTTTTCTAATTTCTGTTTTATTTTATTTTATTCCATTTATATTAAAAAATTCATAACTACTTTATTTGGAATCACAAAAATATGAGACCAATGGCAAAAAATTTCTTGAAAAATCTAGTTTCATAATCCGATTTTTAATTATTTTTGTGATTCCATTTAATATTTTTTGTGAATTATTTTGTTTTTAATAGTTTTTAATTCATATTAAATACTTTTTGATATCCAAAAATTCCAAAAATATTTTCTTAACACATATGGATCATGTCATCAATTTCTTAATTGATTTGAGATTTATTTGAGATTTTAGTTCATTTGTGTTATTTTTCTTTGTTTTTATTTGTTTTAAAATAGTTTCTGTTTTCAAAAAATGTTGAGAAAATTTGTCAAACCTTGTTTGACCATGTTAGACCTATGATGATTCAATTGGACTTATCCAAGTTGATTTGAATTGAATTTGAGGTTTGACCATATTTTGTTCATTTTATTTCATGTTTTATTTTAATTTCAAAAATACCAAAAAAATATGTTTGACTTTGTTGACTTCTATACTTCATTTCTCTTCTGTTTTACATTGGTTGATGATGTTTTCATTCACATTTGATCATTGTATTTTGATTATGTCATTTGAATTCTCATTTTTATTCATTTCAT
The DNA here is from genome assembly GCF_024323335.1 of Lathyrus oleraceus. Taxonomy (NCBI): domain Eukaryota; kingdom Viridiplantae; phylum Streptophyta; class Magnoliopsida; order Fabales; family Fabaceae; genus Lathyrus; species Lathyrus oleraceus. The sequence continues at coordinate 52,804,136 of NC_066582.1, forward strand.
TTCACTTCATCTTCTTCTTTTTATTTTGGCCAATGAGTTAATGATTTGTGGTTGGTCTTGACATATGAGAGGCTTAACCTTCTTTGATCCAAATCAAATTCAACTTGATCAAAGATCAATTGAATTGCTTTGTGTCCAAGATAGGTTGCTTCTTGGTCAAGCAAAAAACCTAAAATCCATACAAGGCTTTCCTTCTTTTCTTTTGGCATGACAAGTTATTGGAGCTTGGCTTACTAGTCATGATCTCTAACTTATGTTTATTTGCCTATAGTTTTATTGATCGGCCTCAGATAGGTGTGACTACTACATTAGTCCACTTACGATTGCTTAACATAGCGCTAAATTGTCTTATGGCACACTAACATTAACTACTAATTACTAACTTTAATTCAAGCATTTAATTCTTGCAATTTACTTTAATGCAATTTACTTTCTTGCTCATTTATTCGTATTGCTTTTTACTTTGCTCACTTGAGCTCATATTTTATGTTTATGTCATTTTCCTTTTGCTCATTTGAGCTCACTATTGTGTATAAATATATTGTTGCTTTGTGATTGTTTTGTGCTTGTTTGTTTGAACCCAATGCAAAAAAAGAAGGAGAAAGGACTTAGAATTAGGACCTTACCTATGCCTAAAGGAGTTCAAGAGCAAATAGGCCTCATGCCTTTAGAATGCTAAACTTGTTGAAGAGCAACTAGGCCTCATGCCTTTAGAATGCTAAAATTTAAAGTTGACTTCAAAGGACCCCTAATCTAAACTCATTCTTTGTCCATTCCTCTTATTGTGTTGGGAACCTTTTGATTGTTTGTTCTTGTGTGATAGGGATTCCAAACTTGAGATAGTAAGAAGGACCATTGTCATGAATAGCCAAGTTATGAGAGACAAGCCAAATGGAGATCCTAGGAGCTTGATTGAATATTTGTTTGATTACTTGAGTTATTTATCTCTTCTCTCATCTTTGCATGTTTAGGACTAGCCCTTCTTTTCTTCTCTCCATTCTAACCCAAGCCAGACTCATTTTGTGCAAACTTTGACATTCTTTTCAAATTAGAAACCTAGGCCTTATGCCTTTGATTTTTTAAACTCTTTTCATTAATACTCATTGTGAATAAACCTTAAGTCAACTTTGACCTTATTTTGTGAATACTTTAACTTGTAAATACAACTCACTTCAAGTGATTTTTGTGGTTCCAATGGCCAACTTTGGTAAAACCTTTTTCATAAACATTAGTCATTATGTTTGAGTTATCATAGTGGTTGATGTAAACCTCACCTTATCCTTAGTGATTGGACTATAAGTCTTCCATACTTATTATAGGGTGGATCCCTCACTAGTATGTTGAAGCTCTCCTCACATGGTGGATTGTTGGTTTAGGTTGAGTTTTCTCCCTTTGATAACAAAAGACCTTAAGGCTTTTGATCAAATCAATTCACCCATATTTTGAGATTTTTACCCCGAACTACGAGGTTTTGATCATACCTTTGTGATGGTACGTAGGCAATGGGTTCATCCATTCAAACAATAAAATTGTAAATACGTACATTCTTTTCTCATCTCCCCAATCTTGTTTGCACAAATATTTTCACAAATACCAACCTACAATACATACTTACAAAAAGGGATCCCTTAGAGTACTAAGGATGTTTTTGGTGCTTAAAACCTTCCCATTTCATAACCAACCCCCTTACCCAGATCTTTGACATTTTTATTAGTTTTTGATTTGATAAAACTTCTTACTTGGTTTTTGTTCGCTTTCTAACCTTTCCTTTGGATAAATAGAAGTGTGGTGGCGACTCGAATTGTATGATTTACTTTTGATTTAGTTAATAAATCTAAAGGTAACGAATACTCCGCTACAGAAAAGTGGCGACTCTGGTGGGGACTGTTGCTTCCTAGTGGGTTTAGCCTACTTTTTGCCTTTGTTGTATTGTATGTTTATATTTATTTGTGACATATTTTTATGCAAATTTGGGATGACTGTATTGTTTGTAATGTATGATTTGCTTGATATATCAATTGCTTGTGTGCTTGGTGGTCTCTTGTGAGATGAGTTCTATACCCGAACTCGAGTGCACTTATATAGGAGAATGGCATAGTCTTGTTGACTTGTGTGGAGTTATTCCTTAGCAAGTTGACTTGCAAGCCCATTCACTTGGTGGAGGTCTTGTTGGGATCAATAATGTCACACGAGTAGTCGTGGTTAGGCATTACTCTTTCCAATATAAACCTTAGAAGCCAAGGACCTTAGATTACCTAGCCCATCTTGGCCTATTTTAGGACATAGTGTGAAGATCGTTCAAGTGTAAGATTTGATACGATTGTTACGCGATACTACACTCATAAGAGTCTCTCTTGAGAATATTTTTGGAATACGAGTAGTCGTTTTATCCGATAATATCCGAAAGATGAGATGATGACTATGGGGACCTTTTTAGAACATGATTGTCAGGTTTAACCATAGTACACTCCCTTTGTGTGGTTCTTAACCGAGACTCCATGCTCGTGACTGGAAACAAACCCTTGATTCGCGGTTGATCCGTTCTCATATATCCTTAATACCAATGGAACTTGGGTGTTGATAAGGTGTAAACCATAATCCACCAAAATGGATGATTGATATTGAGGATGACTTGATCCATCCCGTGACCTTTGTGTGGTGTGACTTGCTTGATCCTTGAGTGTGATTGTTGTATCCATGCATTCATGCATTCATTTGCATCCATATCATCAACAATGAGAAAATTTTCAAGGAACTTAAGAGGTCTATTTGCAAATTTTCAGACATGGATAAGCCAAGAAGGAATATGAAGAAGTACAGTTTCAGACAACCCGACTTGAAAGAGTTAAGGAGTTTGACGTCTTATGTATTAGATCCCTTGGAGTTCAAAGCTCGTCATGGGAAGCTTCTGTCTATTCTTGCTACTCAGGTGGATGAAGGTCTGATGAGTGTGCTAGTGCAGTTCTATGATCCTCTGTACCGTTGCTTCACTTTTCCAGATTTCTAGCTTTTGCCTACACTTGAGGAGTATGCCTATCTTGTGGGTATACCTATCTTGGATCAGTTGTCGTTCAGTGGCTTGGAGAGAGTTCCTTCTTCCCAAGAGATTGCTGATCTGCTTCACATAGATGTATCTGAGATTGTTGCTCATATGACTACCAAGGGTGGAATTCAAGGTCTCCCATCTGATTTTCTCATTGCCCAAGCTACTTTGTTTGGGAAGGCCATGAGTGAGGAAGCCTTTGAAGCCATATTTGTACTTCTCATCTATGGGCTAGTGTTATTCCCCAACATCGACAACTTTGTGGATGTGAACACTATTAGGATTTTCTCTACTCTTAATCCCGTTCTGACTCTGTTGGGTGACACTTATTTCTCTTTGCATATGAGGATTGCAAAGGGTGATGGTACCGTTGTATGTTGTTTGCCTCTGTTGTACAAGTGGTTTATTTCGCACTTGCCTCAGACGCTCGCCTTCAAGGAGCACAAAGGATGTCTACGGTGGTCTATGAGGCTTATGTTTCTCACTAATGATGATATCTTTTGGTATAACCGTGTGTATGATGGTGTGCAGATTATTAACTCTTGTGGTGAATTATCTAATGTGCCTCTTCTTGGTACATGTGGTGGAATTAACTACAACCCTATTTTGGCTCACCGTCAGCTTGGGTTCCCCTTAAAGGATAGACCTAACAACATTCTGTTGGAAGGTGTGTTCTTTCAAGAGGGTAAAGATCCCTAGAACTTGAAGAGCATAATGGTCTGCGCTTGGCGCAAGATTCATAGGAAGGGAAGGAAAGAGCTTGGTCCGAAGAACTGTATTGCTTTGGAACCCTACACCTGTTGGGTGAGGAGGAGAGCGCTTGAGTACCGCATGCCCTATGACTATCCGAGACCTACCCCTATGGTTATGGTTGGGCCTTCAACCCTCCCTAACCAAGGAGTAGAGGAGTTGAGAGATGAAGACCGTTCGCGTGCTTGGGTTTGTGAGCGAGAGGAACTACTTCAGCAACTCAGAGATAAGGATGCTGTGATAGAATTTCTGGAGCATCAAGTTATTGATGAGCCTGATGATATGGTTACTTCTCTTCTTCCTCAGTCATCCAGGTTTTCGAAGAGGAAGTATGATCGACTCGCCAAGGAGAAAGTAGATATGGAAGCAGCTTATGAGAGAGAGGTGAAGAGGCTTCGTGCAGCTTATCTTCCGGTCTCGAGAGCTTTGAACGATTGTTTCTAGGGTTCCATAGGATGTTTATTCTCCTTTCCTATTGTATTGTATTTGGTTACCAAGATTGTACTTCTTCATTTGTGTAAATTTTTTCCAAATATTATTGTTATGAGCACTTCCTATATGTCTTAAAAGATTAATATTTCCAAGTATTTGCAAATAGATCTCTATAAATTTCCTCAAAAATAAATCATATGCACAAACATTGCATGCATCATATGCATAAGCAGGTTTTGTTCAGCTCTGATCACTGGTCTAACTCTTTGTTCTTCATTTATTTTGAAGACAAGTTGACGCACCGGTATAACACCAGAGCGAATCTTCCCAAGCTGATGGATCATCTAGAGCAAGAGAACCGTGAACTGAAAGAGGAAGTAGCTAGGCTGACTGCCATGATGGAGTCAGTGCTGGCTACTAAGAGCCAATCATCTCCAACTCCTGCAACTCCTCCCGCGAGTGTAGCGGTGTATTCATCGCCTTTAGATTTATTAACTAAATCAAAAGCAAAGCATACAAAGATAGAGTCGCCATCGCACTTCTATTTATCCAAAGGAATGGCTAGAAAGCGAACAAAAGCCTAAGAAGTTTTGCAAAGAAAACCAATAAAAGGTACAGAGATTTGGGTAAGAGGGTAATTATGCAAAGGGAAGGTGTTAGGCACCCAATGCATCCTAGGTACTCCTAGGGAACCCTTTTCATAACTTGTTGTAAAAAGTATTTGTCTATGAAATATTTATTGTGCAAACATGAGGGAAGAGGTGAGAATAGAATGTACAAGTTTTATTATTTTTGTGTTTGGATGGATGAAACCCATTGCCTACGTACCTTTACAGGATCAAAACCTCGTAGTTCGGCTAAAAGATTTCCAAAAAGTGAGTGGATTGATTTTAAACAAGAGCCTTAAGGTCTTTCATTATCAAAGGGAGAACACTCAACCTGAACCAACAATCCACCATGCGAGGATAGCTTCAACATACTAGTGAGGGGTTAACCCTATAATAAGTATGGAAGTCTTACAATCAACTCACTAAGGATGCGGTGAGATTCACATCAACCACTAAGATAATTCAGATCTACGGCTAATGCATGAAAACTTACCAAGAAGTGGACAAGGGCCACAAAAAGCAATTGAGTGAGTGAAATTAACCAATTAGAGTATTCACAAAAAATGGTCAAAGTTGACATTAGATTCAATTCAGAAGAAGTATTGTGAAAATGAAGTTTGAAAATCAGAGGCTTAAGGCCTAGGTTTCTAGTTTGAAAACAGGTGAAAATGTTTGCACAAAATTTTCTGGTTTGGGTTACAAATACAAGTGGAGGTTGTAAGGAGACAAAAGGTGGGGATGAGGAGAAAAACATCATTAGGAGTTCCTCTCTTGAGATCATATGTAGATGATCCAAGTAAGTACCATCCTTTGGAATAAGCAACAAAGCAATAAACAAATAAGCAGGTTCAAAAAGAACAAAGCTGGAAATGGAATGCCAATAAATGGTCTTACATCCAACTCTGAAAACAAATGGGAAACGGAGTGCCAATAAATGGTCTTACGTCCAACTCCACAACAGAAAATAGGATAGGAAACAGATAGCCAATCACTGGTCTTATACCTGACTCCACAAAAAGAAACAAGATAGGAAACAGATGGCCAATCAATGGTCTTATACCTGACTCCACAAAAAGAAACAAGATAGGAAACAGATGGCCAATCAATGGTCTTACGTCTGACTCCACAAAAGAAACAGAATAGGAAATGGAGTGCCAATAAATGGTCTTATATCCAGCTCCCCAAAAGGAACAGGAAACAGATAGCCAATCACTGGTCTTACATCTGACTCCTCAAACAAAGCAGATAACAAATGCAAAAGCAAAATGCAAACAATATGCAAAAGCAACATGAAGGATGCACAAGTAAGCAAACAATCAATCAATTATCACACGATATACACAACCAAGAGGCTCAATCAAAGGCTGGGCTTTAGTCAAGGGGTCATATCAACCTCGACAAACAAGCCAGATATGTAAGGGTGTTTAGGCTCTTAACCACTGACATTGACCGTCAGGGTGAGCAGATGAAATGGGAGATGAGGGTTAGACCTCATAGCTCTTAACCCTGGCCGGGGTGAGCTTGAATCAAAGAAGGTGTTTGAGTCCAGAATGAGGAACTCTACTCCACATGACTGACTCTATATACAATGATCTTGGGTGTTTATTCAAATGCATCAGCACATAGTGCGAGCAATATGAAAGACTCAACTGAATAGCAGGGGATGGATTGCACATCCCTTCTATCTACCAATTGCCTCTTCACTTAGGAGGACTTGAAGTACATGGCACAAATATAAACAAACAAAGACATTGCCTCTTAAGGAGGACTTCAGCCAAATGCCTGTCAAACAGAAACGACAGGGCTTCTAGACTACATGGAGTTAGAGAGATTACCTAAGTGGTAAACCAACGACAAGCAAAGCAAAGCAACTCAAGTAATGAGTTAAAGCTACTAAAGTACCTGTAAGAAAATCAAACAAGTCAATATTCACATTCAGACAAACCAAACAGACAGTCAACAGTGAGACAACCAATATACACAATGTAAGTCAACAACTCAAGTGAGCTAGCCATCCAAGGACCTACAACACAATCAACATTAGTTAAACAAAACAAATTACATCTCAATTCATGAGATCAACATAAACCATTGGGACTAGGAGCTTGAACCTGAAATGCAAAACTCAAAAGATGAGTACAAACCACTAGCACCAAGGCTAGGGTCAAAGGCAAAGCAAAAAGTCAAAACAGCAACCCATATTCAACATAAAGCTCATTTAATCAAGCATGAACATGTCCTAAAAAGTACCAAGTCAAAAGCATTAAGAAAAGTCATCACATGAGCAAGATATGGCAAAGGCAATTACAAAGCACACAATTGGTCATCAAGAATGAAAATTCCATATTAAAACAGAAATGAATCAAACAATCATGGAAATTTTTATGTGCACACAATATGTCAAACACAATCATCATGCCAAAAGTTGGAAACAAAAAAGCTCAATTGACCTAGAAATGAAAATGCACAAGTATGACATCAAAATGTGTGACACACATTGTCACACCATACAATCATGTGTCTAAAACAAAGATGAAAAATGGTAAAAATGCACAATCAAGCCTCAAAAAACAAGCAACATGTTGGGAATTAGCATATAAAATTTCATGGCATTTGGACAATTATTGAGCATTTCACAATAGAATGAATGAAGCATGTCACATTTGCATACATGTCCAAAGAAGCAATCACTTTTAAAATTCCAAAAATGATAAAATCATGAAAATCACATCAAAAAATAATAGACACTTCAAGGAACATGTAGCAAAAAATTTGGAATTATTTGGAATCATTTTCAATTTTTAGTGATTTTTTGAAGTTGGAAGAAAATGATGAAATAAAATGAACAAAGCACATGATGAAATGGAGGGAAAGGTAAATGGTGGATTTAATTTTAAAAAGTGCTAGCTGCAGGGATCGAACCGTGTGGCAACCAAAATGAAGCGCAGAAACAAAACAAATTCCAAAATGATAGACCTGGGAATCGAAGCGTGTATATGCCAAAACGCATCACTTAAATAATTGACGTGGACAGCCTAGTCACAGTCAAATGCGCATGTGGCGCAGGTCAAGCAAGATGTATCCAATCATTTGGACAAATGGACGCATATGTGGCGCACACAGGGATAAGCCCTAGGATTCAAACCAGAAGGCGGAGCACTATTCACGCACGGCAGTCAGGGGTGGTTTCCACCGTCTTCTTCATGAAGACGGTGGTTGCTACAGTAACGTGTCCAAAAATTTCTCCAGAAACGCACAAAAATTATATCAATCAAAAGCTCATCTCACGAGGAACACAAATCCAGCATCAATTCAGTCTAATTCATCATGTACATTGCAAATTGAAACAAAACATTTTGATCTACCAAACTTCTACTCAACATAACTCAGTCATTTCTCAACCAAATTTCATGAAATTTATATCAGTATGATCAGCATGAGAAGCTCTACAACATTATGCACATAAAAAGGAGAATTAAGATACTCGAAAACCTAACCTCTTGAAGAGCAGTCACTGAAATTTGTAGATTCAAGGCCTGGCAAGTATCCAGATCTACTCCTGAGATGATATTATGAAGCTTTGTGAGTGAATTGAAGCTTGGAGATGCTTGGATCTAGCTCAAAAATCAGTTTCCATCTTCATGTTCTTGAGCTTGCACAACTTGATTCTAGCTCGAATTCTTCAAATCAAGGCTTGATCTACACTCAATGATGATCAGAGAACAAGAATATCCAATAAAATCAATGGCTTATGTGGAAGAAATTGAAGTTTCAATGGAGAGCAAAAATGGAGGGAAAACCAAAATTTGAGATCTAGAAATTGTTGTTATGAAAATTCTATTAGGATTTGATTTATATATGGTCTCCTAATCACATCCAAATCAGAATTAAGCATGAGTTAATTATGATTAGTGAAAATGAGGTGTATGGCAAAAATTGGAAAATGAGAGGTGCCATGCAAATCTACACGTGAACAGTACCACATGGAGGTGTAAACTCACTCAAAATCATCTCATGCACATGTTGGCAATGGTATTTTGTTCATATGATGTACCAATTTCAAATTTCCAAATTTCCCTCCAAAATGAGCATGAATGAGCAAATGGTCATGTGATGAAGTTTCATGCAATGTGATGATGGATTTGAGAAATATATGTTATGAGGAGCATAATGCAAAAAGAGGCACTCAAATTGGAGTTTTTGATCAAAAGTTATGGCCTTTTGAAGTTCCATGCACACTTGGCAATGATTGGATCATATCTCCTTAACCATTCATCAGATGCTCATGATCTTAGACTTTTTGGAAATGGGAGAGAGAGATATTCAACTTTCATGTTGGACAAAAATTCATTTGAAGCTTATTTGATGTTGGAAAGTTGAGTTGAAGTTGGTCCAAAAACTTTCCATTTTTGAAAACTTGAAATTACAGGTCACTTTCCATTTTGGGAAACTTTTGCTTTGACTTCAAATTCTTCAATGTAGATGTTTGCCATGGTGAATAAGCCTTGTTTGAACATGAATGGGATGAAGAAATTAAATTCCCACACTCAAAGCCTTCAGTTGACTTTCAGTTGACTTGCATTGGTCCTTAGATGACCTTAAAAAATTCTGATGAACTTGGGCCTTTGCCACTTGGGGAATTTGCTCCAAAATGGACCTATAGCTCATATAAGCTCAAAATAATGATCACATGATCCATATCTCAATGGAACCCTCATCTCTTGCACAAAGGATTCACTTGATACGCCTTGACCTGTTGACTGCTTAAGCTGCAAGACAAATGTTAGATGACATATTTTTGTAAATTTTTGGTTAGTGATTAAAAGAAAAGCAATGATACACAAATGCAAGCAATGCTTGGTGATCAACAATCACTCTAAAGAAAGATCCCACCCACAGGGATAGGAAGCAAGGTGTCCAATGATCCTTGAGGCAATGTAAGGCTTTGATATGATGCTATGAGGGATCTTAGGGACAAAATTGGGGTCTTACAGATGCCCCTTTTAAGGTCATTCTAGCCGGAGAAGTGAAGGTTAAAATCTTCGTCTCGACGCGGTAGAATGGGCTTAAATAACAACAATGAGACAAATTTTGGTCCCTAAGAGACCTCATGATGCAAATGTATGAATGCAAAAGAAACAAACTCTGTGGGGAATATGGTTCACAAAGAAGAAAAATCAGGAGAAAAGACAAATCCACAAGAATGATGCACTTCCTCATGGAACAGAGACTCTAACGGGACTCTCATGGGGATAAGAAAAGAAAATAATGCGTGAGCAGGACACGACTTGAAACTGGAGACTTTATTGGGGGGGTAAAGGACTGACACTGGGAAAAAGAGTTCCAAAGGGAAACACATCCGATGGAAAGACTCAGGCTGACTCAAAGATGCGTGTATTGGGGAAAACGCCAATACAGCAAAACTATCCACAAAGGATACTTCAGATAAAAATCCGGACTTAGGCTGGGGAAAGGATTCACACAGAACCTCCCTGCCAGGGAAAATGCATGTATTGGGGAGTTATGCCAATACAACAAAAGGGAAAAATCACAACAGAAATATTCCGATGGGGAAATCTAACAAAGACTCTCCAGGGGAAGCAAAAAGGGTGAGGTGTTACCGGTTACTGGGTAACAAGCTCAAAGAGACATGTGATCTGAACACCAGTGACTGGGTGAAAGAACAACAAGCTCAGGAAGAATGAATATCTAAGACCGATATAAGGGTGAGAGATATCAATCAACCAAAACATCTGAGGAAGACCTGAAAAAGGTATATCAACTCAGGAAAATCTGACTCCACAGGGGACCAAGGTCATAATAGGGAGCAGAAAGGAAGGAACACCAGGGATACCGGTTACTGGGTATATAATAGGTGACCAACCAAAGCGTGAATTGGGGTTTACTTCCAAAACACTCATCATCCAAAAGGAGGGCTTGAAAAAGCAAATCTACTTACAGGATGGACATTCGATTCCGCAATGGGAAAACGAATCTTACTCAAATGGGGAAGGACAAAAGGCTTCAACCAAAGAGTGCATGAGATATATTATCCATTACCGTCAGAACGTGGATAGTATACTCGCATGGAAGGAACACCAGGGATACCAGCTACTGGGTATATAATAGGTGACCGACCGAAAACGTGAATTGGTTTTTACTGCCAAAACACTCATCATCCTGAAGAGAGCAAAACGCAAACTTGTTAAAGGATGGATATTCGATTCTACAAAGAATACGAATCTTACTCCGCTGGAGAAACAATCAAAAGATTTTGACCAAGGAGTGCATGAGATATATTATCTACTACTGTCAGAACGTAGATAATATACTCGCATGGAAGGAACACCAGGGATACCGGTTACTGTGTATATAATAGGCGACCGACCGAAAAGAGAAACAATCGTTACCAACAACAACAGGGTAGACGAAAGATGACTCGCTGGGGATAAATTGCAAGCATACGGCAATTATCCAAGAAACATATCACCGGTTACTGGGAGATACGCTCAAAAAAGGGATAGCAATGAATATTCGATTCCGCAAAGGGAACACGAATCCTACTCAACTGGGGAGACACAACAGGCTTCGACTGAAGAGTGCATGAGATATATTACCCGTTACCGTTAGAACGTGGATAATACACTCGCATGGAAGATTATCCACAACCGGTTACTGGGTTAATAAAGGATAAATCATCTGAAAAGAGAGGACATCGGGATACCAAAACTAGGTATATAAAGATGACCGATCCAAGGGAGCAACCGTCATTACCAACAAAAGGGTAGATGAAAGATGACTCACTGGGGATGCATTGATAAGAAATCAATGATCCGGGGAACATATCACTGGCAAACGGTGAAAGGACCCGCTGGGGATACAATTGCTAGCATACGACAATTATCCACAAGAAGGAGGGAATATCAACATCGGATATTGGATGAAGATAACCACAAAGAGGGGATTACATCTACCGAATACTGGGTAAAAAACCATGGACGAGTAACCGTCATCGGTTAGGATGAACAACAAGGTTAACTCTACACAGGGGAGAACATAGGATTTACAACTACCGAATACTGGGTAGAAGACCGCAAAATCCGCCATCAATCAGGATGAACCACAAAGGTTACTTCTGCTAGGGGATGAAAGTAGGATTTATAACTACCTGTTACAGGGTAGAAGACCACAAAGATAGGACTTACAACTACCGGATACTGGGTAGAAGCCACAAACTCTGCATGGGGAGCGAAAGGATCACTACTCCGTACGGGGAAAACAAATAGGGTTTATAACTACCAGTTACTGGGTAGAAAACCACAAACTCTGCTGGAGAGCAAGAAAATAGGATTTACAACTACCAGTTACTGGGTAGAAAACCATAAAGGTTAGGACTTACAACTACCGGTTACTGGGTAGAAGGCCAAAAAGGTTAGGACTTACAACTACCGGATACTGGGTAGAAGGCCAAAAACTCCGTTGAGGATAAAGTGAATGATTTCCGGTTACTGAGCAATTATCCATTTATTCCACAGGGAAGCACAAGAGACAGTTGCGAAAAGGCCAATTCAGGATCAAACCAAAAAGGCAAACTGAATCAAGACTCGTCCTAATGAGGAAAGAACTCAAAAGGGAAAACCCATCCCAATATATGTGTTGGGAGGAAACGGGAACAACCGTCATCCACGAGGATATATCTCAGTGGGGAAATGCAGAAGGAAAGGACAGACACTTTCTGCTTAAGGGGCTGACTCTATATTGAGAGATTAGACACCCGACATCTGCTTGGGGAGATCTACTGGAGAGATCTATATCACCATTAGCAGGAGACAACAAACAAAAGATATATGGCAGAAAATGCAACATGAATATCTGAATGTTGAAAGTATGCATGAATATGCGTGATTTATGTTTGATGAATGCTGACAAAACAGACATTTCTAACACAAACAAGTCTAGGAATCAAACGACCGGTACTACACCACAGAAGAGAAAGCCAGGATCAACGGAGAATAAACAATCTGTCGGGATCAGGACAACAAGGATCATCTGCAAGGATGGATCATCAGTCTCAGCTGGGAAAAAGGAGCTCACTGCACAGGCGGAAACTGCCACGAAAGCAACTCCAAACAACTCCACTAGGGGAAAACCCATTTAGGGAGAAAAGATCACACAAGTAGATTCTGCCACACAAGCAACTTTACTGGGGATCAAAGATATCAGGAAATCACCCAATCTCTGCATGGGAGGAATCATTACAGGTACAATCCACCATGCCACAAATCTACTGGGGATTTATCTGAGGCAGAGAAGGAGAACTGGGGATCAACCACCAAATACTGAACCTTCCAAAAGGAAACACAACTGCTGAGGAGGAAAGAATCACTACTCTGCTGAAGGGAGGAGAGGTGAAAACCTCAACAAGCACTCTGATGGGGGAGAGTCCTAACAAAGGCTCTGCTCAACAAAAATCTGCTCAGGAGAAATCCCAACAAACACCCTGCTTGGGGGGAAAAACTCAACAGAAACTTTGTTTGGGGAGAAACCCCAACAACGATCTGGAGAAAGAGGATACAGCCATGCCAAGAATATGAACAAATGTCTTACCCTGTTGTAAAACATGCCACCCTTGAAAGAGCACTGAGAAATTCTTAAGTATCCTTTTATCATTGTGAATGTCCACTTTGTTTAAAAACAATTTTGAAGAATTTATTTGTTTAAAACAGTGACATTTTATCAATTAAAACATGCAAAACATTTGTTGAATTGAAACAAATAAGAGTGCAAATAATTGGATAAAAGCTCAAATTTATTTGATGGAATGGTAGCCTGTAAATGGCAAGACTCCATAGATCTGTACAAAATTTGAAATCGGTGATATATATTGGAAGAGGGCTACATTGAACATAATGACCATTTCTCTACCAATTTGAATCCGATGTATTTGAAGCTTCAGTTGACGATGACTGAGCGAGAATCTCTGACGAAAAGACAGTTGTAAAAGAGAAAGTCTTGTCAGGATGCAGTTACTTGCCAAATCCCTTATTTTTGCCTAGATTTCCCCAGGGTGAGGTACTCAATCTAGCGGGATGCAAATTCATTTTTTCATGTCTCTAATTTTTGCCTGGATCGCCCTTTCGGGTTTAATCCACCGAGACGCTCATTTTTTGCCTAAGCCGCCCTTTCGGGTTTTCAACTTAGCGAGCTATTCTATTTTTTTTTGTTTCTGTTTAGGAGAAGTATTTCTTGACTGCATCTGAATTCACAGGACGAGTGAAATCCTCCCCATCCATTGTTGTAAGCATCAAAGCACCGCCTGAAAAGGCTCGCTTGACAACATATGGACCCTCGTAGTTTGGAGTCCACTTGCCCCTGGAATCGGGCGCGAAAGACAAGACTTTCTTGAGCACAAGGTCACCTTCTCGGAACACACGAGGCTTGACCTTTTTATCGAATGCTTTCTTCATTCTCTGTTGATATAACTGACCATGGCACATGGCAGTCAATGGCTTCTCTTCTATCAAATTCAGTTGGTCATAACGACTCTGAATCCATCCAGCATCAATCAACTTGGCCTCCATCAAGACTCTCATTGATGGGATCTCCAACTCTACTGGGAGAACAACCTCCATGCCGTAAACAAGAGAAAAAGGGGTTTCCCCTGTTGAAGTGCGGACAGATGTACGATATCCATGCAAAGCAAATGGTAGCATCTCGTGCCAATCCTTGTACGTGACTGTCATCTTCTGGATAATCTTCTTGATATTCTTATTAGCAACTTCAACAACCCCATTCATCTTGGGTCTGTAAGGAGAGGAGTTATGGTGTGCAATCTTGAACTCAGCGCACAACTCTTCCATCATCTTGTTGTTCAAGTTAGATCCATTATCAGTAATGATCTTATCAGGCACACCATAATGGCATATCAGCTGATTCTTGACAAACTTCACGACCACCTTCCTGGTCACATTAGCATACGATGCAGCTTCAACCCATTTGGTGAAGTAGTCAATTGCTATAAGAATAAACCTGTGCCCGTTGGACGCATTCGGTTCAATCATGCCGATCATGTCGATTCCCCACATAGAGAAAGGCCATGGTGATGAAATCACATTCAGAAGTGTCGGAGGAATATGAATCTTATCCGCGTAAATCTGACACTTATGGCATTTCTCCACGTATTTGCAACAATCAGACTCCATTGTCAGCCAATAATAGCCTACTCTCAACATCTTTCTAGCCATGGCATGTCCGTTGGAATGAGTACCAAATGAACCCTCATGGACCTCAGTCATTAACAGGTCTGCTTCGTGTCTATCCACGCATCTGAGCAAAACCATGTCAAAATTTCTCTTGTACAACACTTCTCCACTGAGGTAGAAACTGGCTGGCAACCTTCTCAGAGTTTTCCTATCTTTCACAGATGCCCCAGGCGGGTAGACCTGGTTCTGGAGGAAACATTTGATATCATAATACCAAGGCTTGTCATCATTCCCTTCTTCAACTGCAAACACGTGAGCTGGTCTATCCAAGCGCATCACGGTGATATTGGGAACTTCATTCCAATACTTGACCACAATCATTGAAGCAAGCGTAGCAAGAGCATCTGCTATTCGATTATCATCTCGAGGGATATGATGAAAGTCAACTTCTGTAAAGAACGTTGAAATCCTCCTCGCATAATCTATGTACGGAATGAGACCAGGCTGATTCGTTTCCCATTCACCCTTGATCTGATTGACAACCAGGGCCGAATCACCATACACATCAAGATGCTTGATCCTTAGATCGATGCACTCTTCTAATCCCATAATGCAGGCTTCGTACTCCGCCATATTATTCGTGCATTTGAAAGTTAGCCTTGCTGTAAACGGAATATGTGTGCCCTGAGGAGTAATGATTACTGCCCCAATTCCATTTCCGTACTGATTTACAGCGCCATCAAATACCATACTCCATCGGGAACCAGGCTCTGGCCCTTCATCGAGTGTAGGCTCGTCACAATCTTTCATTTTCAAATACAAAATCTCCTCGTCTGGGAAGTAGTACTGAACAGACTGATGATCTTCAATCGGCTGATGTGCCAAGTGATTAGCCAAGATACTACCTTTGATAGCTTTCTGAGCTCGATACTCGATATCATACTCAGATAACAACATCTGCCAACGGGCAATCCTCCTGGTTAAAGCAGGCTTCTCGAAGATATACTTGATTGGATCCATTCTGGATATCAACCAAGTTCTATGATTTATCATGTACTGGCGTAGACGCTTAGCGGACCAAGCCAAAGCACAACACGTCTTCTCAAGCATAGAGTATCGAGACTCACAATCGGTGAACTTCTTACTCAGGTAGTAGATAGCATATTCTTTCTTCCCTGATTCGTCTTGCTGACCGAGTACACAACCCATCGAGTCTTCAAGAACAGTCAGATACATGATCAAGGGTCTTCCTTCTACAGGCGGAGACAAGATTGGAGGTTCAGACAAATACTCTTTGATACTGTCGAAAGCTTTCTGGAAATCCTCGGTCCAATCATGAGACTGATCTTTCTGGAGGAGCTTGAATATCGGCGCACATGTGGCAGTCATGTGGGATATAAATCTGGAAATATAGTTCAAGCGGCCAAGAAAACCTCGGACTTGCTTTTCAGTTTTGGGCGCAGGCATCTCTCGTATTGCTTTGACCTTTGCAGGATCAACCTCAATACCTTTTTCGCTGACAATAAAGCCCAATAACTTGCCAGAACGGACTCCAAATGTGCATTTGTTCGGATTCAGACGAAGCTTGTACTTCCTCAAACGCTGAAAAAGCTTCAACAAATGCTCAACATGTTCAACTTCCGTTCGTGACTTAGTAATCATGTCATCGACGTAGACTTCGATCTCCTTGTGCATCATGTCATGAAACAAGGTAGTCATAGCTCGTTGATACGTGGCTCCGGCGTTCTTCAAACCGAAGGGCATCACTCGATAACAGAATGTTCCCCAAGGTGTGATGAATGTTGTCTTCTCCATATCCTCGGGTGCCATCTTGATTTGATTATATCCGGAAAATCCGTCCATAAACGAAAAGACTTTGAATTTGGTTGTATTGTCTACCAACATGTCAATGTGTGGTAGAGGGAAATCATCTTTCGGACTAGCCTTATTCAAATCTCTGTAATCAACACACATACGGACTTTTCCGTCTTTCTTAGGCACAGGCACAATGTTGGCCACCCATTGAGGATATGTGGAAGTCACCAGAAACCCCGCATCAATTTGCTTCTGAACTTCCTCTTTGATCTTCACTGCCATATCTGGATGAGTCTTCTGAGCTTCTGCTTCACAGGCACGCACTCAGGCTTCAAAGGCAGGAAATGTTACACAATATCTGTATCTAGACCTGGCATGTCTTTGTACGACCAAGCAAAGATATCAGAATATTCTCGTAGCAAACTGATCAACCCCTTCTTGACAGACTCTTCAAGGAGTGCCCCAATCTTCACTATCCGAACACAATCTTCAGACCCCAGGTTGACTGTTTCCAGATTCTCAAGATGCGGCTGAATGATCTTCTCTTCGTGCTCAAGCAGACGGGTAATCTCATCAGGAATCTCTTCAACATCATCTTCCTCTGCCTCGAATACAGGGAATTCAAAATTGGGAGATGGCGTTGGATCATTATGTTCAATGGGTTTAAGAATCAACCTGCATAATGATTTTGAATATAAAAGCTCTTTAGAAACCACACAAGGCAATCATTATGCAGATGAAAAGATTGCTTTTATTCTTGTTTTTAGGGTTTTTTATGATCACCGATTTCATGCAAAAAGCAAAAAGTGAAAACCATTGGAAAAACAAGTGTTTAACATGAATTTATTGAATGAAATATCATTGTATAAATGTTGCCAACAATGTCATCACTTCTCCTTTTGGCATGGGAGAAGGGTTTTTAAACAAAGTGAACATATTACGCTGACTTATGAATGACCGTAGGAACATCCACAGCGACCCAATTGTGGCAGATCCCACCAGGGATGACAAAATTGTCAGTGTCCTCTGCATCCTTTTCCAGAATAGCAGCAGCTTCCTCAGTTTGATCGGCGTGGATGAAACCTTCACTCTTGAACAACCCTTTGTCGTTGAAGACCCCAGAAGAATAGCCAATGCCAGCCCGAGATTTGTTGTCTTCAAGCTCGATCATTTTTCCTAGACCAGCAACTGCACCACATTCGATGGCTAGTTTCGCATCTCGATAGGAAGCAAATGAAGGAGTTTTCTTCTCAATAGGCTCCGCTATAGACAAAGCTTGAAAAGGCGTTCCAACTTCATCCTCAGCATCTATGTATGAGAAAGAAGACAAGTGGCTAACCAGGAGAGCCTTTTCTCCCCCTACCACAACCAGTTTCTTGTTCTTAACGAATTTCAGCTTCTGGTGTAGGGTGGATGTCACGGCGCCAGCCTCGTGAATCCACGGTCTACCAAGGAGACATCTATAAGATGGGTGGATATCCATAACCTGAAAGGTGATCTGGAAATCACTTGGTCCAATCTTGATTGGGAGATCAACTTCCCCAATCACAGTCTTACGCGACCCATCAAAAGCTTTCACAACAACTCCACTCTGCCTCATGGGAGGCCCTTGATATGACAATCTGGAGAGAGTGGATTTTGGAAATACATTCAAAGATGACCCAGTATCCACCAGCACGTTGGACATGGCGTCGCTCTTGCAATTCATGGATATATGTAAAGCCATGTTGTGGTCTCTTCCCTCCTCAGGGAGATCAGCGTCACAGAAACTTAAAGTGTTACTGTAAGAACAAAAATTGTTCTACAACAGATTCCTTGATTTTGATGATAACAAAGGATGAAACCAAAAATGGCACCCTAACGAAAAGTTTCTAAGTGTGCAGGGTTCTAAAGAAAGAAGGAAGAGATCTGATGATGTCATCAGATACAAAACCAGATCAGATACAAATTATCAAATGATAAGAAGCATCTGAAGTAGAAACACGTTCAAGAAAGTCTAACTCTGAGCAAAACAGCAAAGTATCAGAAGCATCTGAACAAGAAGTAAGCTCTAGAAGTTCTGACTCTGATCAACGCTATCTGAAGAATCCATCAGAATCCAAAAGAGATCAACATCAGAAGCTTTTGCTTATAACGTGAATCACTTTGTTCTTACTATTGTAATACTTGCTTATCTTAGAAGCACTCTAGATTACATAAATCTTTTATCTATTATTTGTTTATTTCCTCAAGTGACTCTGTGTAGTCTGTATACTTGAGAGGACTAAGAGATCTTTCTCTTAGACGTTGTTTGTAATCTTTCAAGATTAGTGGATTAAGTCCTTGTTGAAGGAGAAATCACCTCGGCCGGGTGGACTGGAGTAGCTTTGTGTTATAAGCGAACCAGTATAAAATCATTGTGTGGTTTTCATTTTGAAAAAGCGCTTATTTTTCCAAACAATTCAAACCCCCCCTTTCTTGTTTTTCTCACCTTCAATTGGTATCAGAGCTCCGGCTCTGTTATTGATTTTCTAATCAAACACTTAACAGTGTAGAGAGATCCAGTACGAGAAAAACTATGGCCCACTCAAATGAAAAAGATAGTTACAATGCTAAGCCTCCTGTTTTTGATGGAGAGAAGTTTGACTACTGGAAAGATAGAATTGAAAGTTTCTTTCTGGGTTATGATGCTGACCTCTGGGACATTGTCACAGATGGATACACACCTCCAGTCTTAGAAAATGGAGCTGAAGTTCCCAGAAATAAGATGTCAGAAGATCAGAAACGTGTCTTCAAAAATCACCACAAGGCCAGAACCATACTTTTCAATGCTATATCGTACAACGAATATGAAAAGATCACCAACAGAGAGACAGCCAAAGATATACTTGACTCTCTGAAGATGACTCATGAAGGAAACTCTCAGGTCAAAGTGACAAAGGCTCTGGCGCTTATCCAGAAGTATGAAGCCTTCAAAATGGAAGATGACGAAGCTATAGAGGCTTTGTTCTCTAGATTCCAAACTCTTATTGCAGGTCTCAAGGTTCTAGACAAAGGATATACAACTGCAGATCACGTCAAAAAGATAGTCAGAAGTCTGCCAAAGAAATGGAGACCTATGGTTACTGCTCTGAAACTGTCAAAGGATCTGAACAATATCAGCCTTGAAGAACTTGTCAGTTCCCTCAGAAGCCACGAGATAGAACTAGAGGAAGATGAGCCTCAGAAAAGGAACAAGTCTGTAGCATTAAAGTCCAGACCTGAAAGACGCAAACCTGACAGAACCAAAGCTCTCCAGGCAGAAACTGAAGATGCTGACGACTCTGAACCAGAAGATTCTGATGATGAAGAAGAATTGTCCCTACTAACCAGAAGAGTTAAGCAACTCTGGAAAAAGAGGAACAACAACTTCAGAAGACCAAGACCCAGAGGGGATCGATCAGAATCAACTTCAAAAGGTAAATCTAACAAAGATATTACCTGTTATGAATGTAAAGAAACAGGTCATTATAGGAATGAATGTCCCAAGCTAAAGAAAGACAACTCTAGAAAAGAAAGCTTCAAGAAAAATACCTTCAGGACAAAGAAAGGACTGATGGCTACCTGGGATGATAGTGAATCTGGATCATCAGAATCTGACTCTGATGAACAGGCCAACGTGGCACTTATGGCTACCACATCCAGGAGTAGCTCAGATGAAGAATCTGAAGAGGTATTTTCTGAAATTTCTCGATCTGATCTAGAATCTTGTTTGTCAGAAACTCTTAGCTCATATCAGAAATTAAAACAAAAGTTTAAAAACATTAAAGGCTGTCTTAAAGTAAAATTTGAAGAATGTAGTGAACTTGAGATGACAATTCTAGCACGAGAAGATACTATTAGATCTTTAACATTAGAAAGAGATGGAGCAAAGAGAAAAAGCTTAGAATTAGAAGAAGCGTTGTCTCAAGCACCACAAACTTCAAATAAAATAATTTATAAATACGAAGAAGCCTTTCAAGAATTTCTGAAAAATGGGATAGATAGGAGTATTATGGCATCCATGATTTATGGAGTAAGTCAGAACAATAAAAAGGGAATTGGGTATGATCCTAAGGAAGATAAAACTTCTACCAGTAACCAACTTAAGTCTCCCTTTTCATATCACTATACACACACACAAGAACAAAAATTTAAAAATGCTAGAAAACCCAAAATTATAAGAAACTCTGGGAAAACTAATCTGAAAGGACCCAAGGGATTCTGGGTACCAAAGGATAAGATTGTCTATGTTGCAGATATCCTATGCAGCAAAGTTCAGACACCAGTCATGGTACCTGGACTCTGGATGCTCGCGACACATGACGGGAAGAAAGTCTATGTTCCAAAGTCTGGAACTTAAAGACGCTGGATTTGTAGGCTTCGGAGGAGATCAGAAAGGAAGGATCAGAGGCTCCGGAACTATTGGTAATGGTACTCTTCCCTCTATATCTGATGTCCTTTATGTAGAAGGATTAATGCATAACTTATTATCCATAAGTCAATTAAGTGATAACGGTTATGATGTAATCTTCAATCAAAAAACATGTAAAGCCATTAATCAAAACGATGACTCTGTCCTTTTCACAGGCAAGAGGAAAAACAACATTTATAAAATTAATCTTTCTGATTTAAAAGAACAAAATGTTAAATGTCTGATGTCGGTTCACGAAGAGCAATGGGTATGGCATAGACGCTTGGGCCACATTAGCATGAGGAAACTTTCTCAGCTAACTAAACTCGAGTTAGTCAGAGGCCTACCTAAACTGAAGTTTTCTTCAGATGCTCTGTGTGAAGCATGTCAGAAAGGAAAATTTTCAAAAACATCCTTTAAAAAGAAAAATGTTGTTTCTACCTCTAAGCCTCTGGAACTTCTTCACATTGACTTATTTGGTCCTGTGAAAACAGCATCAGTCAATGGAAAGAAGTATGGACTAGTCATTGTTGATGATTACAGTCGCTGGACATGGGTAAAATTCCTAAAGCACAAGAGTGAGTCTCACTCTGTATTCACTAGTTTCTGCTCCAAAGTGCAAAAAGAATTTGATGCTAAAATTGTTAGAGTCAGAAGTGATCATGGTGGAGAATTTGAAAACAAAGATTTTGAAGAATTATTTGACTCTAATGGAATATCCCATGATTTCTCCTGCCCTAGAACTCCACAACAAAATGGAGTTGTAGAGAGGAAGAATAGGACACTCCAAGAGATGGCCAGAACCATGATCAATGAAACTAATGTGGCAAAGCATTTTTGGGCAGAAGTTGTAAATACAGCGTGTTACATTCAGAATAGAATCTCTATAAGACCCATTCTGGAAAAGACTCCCTATGAACTGTGTAAAGGAAGAAAACCAAACATTTCATATTTTCATCCTTTTGGATGTTCTTGCTTTATTTTAAACACTAAAGAACATCTGAACAAGTTTGATTCCAAAGCACAGAAAGGTATTATGTTAGGATACTCAGAACGCTTTAAAGGCTACAGAGTATACAACACAGAAACCAAAATTGTGGAAGAATCAATTCATGTCAGATTTGATGATAAGCTTGACCCGGAAAAGTCAAAGCTAGTTGAAAATTTTGCAGATTTAGAAATCACTCTTGCAGGATCTGATAAAATTCCAGAAGCAACTGTCATTCAGTACTCTGAAGAAATAAAATCCCCAGAAATCCCAAAGAAAGTCAAAAGTCGTATTAAGATATCTGAAGATTTGATTCTGGGAAACAAGGACGAACCTGTCAGAACCAGATCTACCTTCAGGACCTCTGAAGATACTCCTCTAGGACTAGTGTCTCTGATTGAGCCTATGTCATGTGATGAAGCACTTCAAGATAACGACTGGGTTTCAGCCATGCAAGAAGAATTAGATCAATTCACAAAGAATGATGTCTGGGATCTTGTTCCAAAGCCCAGAGGCACTCACGTTATTGGAACCAGATGGGTATTCAGAAACAAGCTGAATGAGAAAGGAGAAGTCGTCAGAAACAAAGCTCGACTGGTAGCTCAAGGTTATAGTCAACAAGAAGGTATTGATTATAATGAAACTTTTGCTCCAGTCGCAAGGTTAGAATCTATTCGTCTTCTTGTATCTTTTGCTATTAACCATTCTATTAAATTATATCAAATGGATGTCAAGAGTGCATTCCTTAATGGTTATATATCAGAAGAAGTGTATGTCAACCAACCTCCAGGTTTTGAAAATCCAAACTTTCCAGAACATGTTTTTAAACTTAAAAAATCTTTATATGGACTTAAACAAGCTCCCAGAGCTTGGTATGAACGTTTAAGCAATTTTCTTCTGGAACACAATTTTATCAGAGGGAAAGTTGACTCCACACTTTTCTGTAAGAACCTTAACAATGATCTCATGATATGCCAGATATACGTTGATGACATTATTTTTGGTTCAGTTAACGCCTCTGTTTGTCAAGAATTCTCTAAGTTAATGCAGGCAGAATTTGAAATGAGTCTAATGCAAGAACTAAAGTTCTTTCTGGGAATTCAAATTAACCAAACTTCAGAAGTTACATATGTTCATCAAAGCAAATATATTAAAGATGTTCTGAAGAAATTTGACATGGCTGACTGCAACTCTGCAAAAACTCCAATGCATCCAACATGCATTCTTGAAAAAGAAGAAGTAAGCGCAAAGGTTTGTCAGAAGCTCTATCGAGGTATGATAGGCTCTCTTCTCTATCTGACTGCTACTCGTCCTGATATCCTCTTTAGTGTCTGTCTCTGTGCCAGATTCTAATCAGATCCTAGAGAATCTCATTTAACAGCAGTTAAGAGAATTCTTAAGTATCTGAAAGGAACTCCTAACCTGGGCCTGATGTATAAGAAAACATCAGAGTATAGACTTTCTGGTTATTGTGATGCAGATTATGCAGGAGATAGACTAGAACGAAAAAGCACATTTGGAAATTGCCAGCTTCTGGGAAACAATCTAATCTCCTGGGCTAGCAAAAGACAGTCAACTATCGCTCTATCAACTGCAGAAGCAGAATATATCTCAGCATCACTGTGCACAACTCAGATGCTCTGGATGAAGCATCAGTTAGAAGATCTGCAAATTTTTGAGAGTAACATTCCTATCTTCTGTGATAATACTGCTGCCATTTGTCTAAGTAAGAATCCCATTCTACATTCCAGAGCTAAACACATTGAAATAAAACATCATTTTATCAGAGACTATGTTCAGAAAGGGATAGTAACATTGAAGTTCATTGATACAGATCATCAATGGGAAGATATCTTTACTAAGCCTCTAGCTGAAGATAGATTTCTTTTTATCTTAGAAAATCTGAACATTCAAAATTGTCCAGAATGAAGTGTAGCTCTGAAAATGTAAAATGAGACTCTGACATAAACAAATGTGTTTCTGCCTCTGACTCTGATACTTCTACCAAGTTAAGAAGATATCTGAGTTAGAAATCTCCAGGAACCAATCCTTTGGTATTCCTGAAGATCAGATACATCAACACGTGGAGCACTTAGCGTCCAACCCTAGAACTTCTAGACAGCTGTCCAGAAGAAAATCAAAGGGAAACGTTTGAGATCTCCTCGAGCAGTGTGCATACTGTTGGGATTAGACATTCATTAATTAGCCTTAATCATTTCTCCCCCAAGCGTGCTTACTTGAGCTTTGTGCTAACGCAATATTGTGTGTCATTTTGCATGTGTTTTTAACTTAGGGTATTTAAACACTTTTCTCACTTTTCACACACTTATCACTCTCACTCACTCTCAAACCCTCTCTAAAACCCTAAACCTCTCTGAAGCATTTCTGCAAACTGCAAACTCTTCATCTTCTTCTTCAACTATGGATGCTCAACAACAAGAAGTTTTCAACTTCTCTCAACAAATGGAATCCACCACCACTGCCCAAACTTCAAGCATTTCAACTCCAATGGTTACAGGCGTTTCCACTACCCCAGTATACAAGGAACCCCATATCCTTGATCGTTTACCTCACATCAACCTAGCAACTCCCTTTGAGGGATTGGATGTGTTATGTGAAACACTGGTGGATTTTGACAACTTGAGAAGAAATGGAGTTGATCTTACTGAAGAACTTCATCAACAAGGTTGGGGAAACTACTTCCAAAGGCTCTATGGCCCTGTTTACCCACTTCTCGTCAAGGAGTTCTGGAGATTTGCAGATGCTGATGACCATTTCATCGTCTCCTTTGTTTTGGGGGTAAAGATTGTAATCACTGAAGAATCAATTGCTTCTTTGTTGAACATGGAGAAAGATGGAGGAAAAAGGATTTACAACATCAACCCTAGATCAAGGCGCGTTGCTGAAGTAATCAATCCAACCATCTTCAAACCCAAGACTGAAGGAAATCCTTCTAAGAACAAAGAGCTGCATCAGAACCTCAGAGTGTGGCTCAAGATCATTCTGGGAACTATTCACCACCGCCCAACCTCAAACTCCTCTGATTACATCAATGCAGATCAAAAGTGCATTCTGTATTGCATTCACAAGGGTGTGAAGATCTGCCTTCCTGCACTACTCTTCAGATACCTAAGAGACTCTGTCAGGGAGACCAGAAACAACATGAAGCCCAGATCCTACATCCCTCTGGGAAGATTGTTATCTGATGTTTTCATCGAGAATGGGTTGGTAGATCATCTGGAGAAGGCCAAGCTGATGCTAGATCTGGCAATAGACACTGGGAAGCCTCTGAACGCCAGAAATCTCAAGAGTATGGGAATAATAAAGAAAATTCAAGTCAGACCCACGCTGGACACATCCTGGGATTCCTTGAAAGATCAGAGGAAGCTGCCTCATGGTCTTGCTAGGTTCTACAAAAATGAACCCAGAGATGCGGTTGCTATCTATCTTAATCGTCTGCTGGATGAAGGTGTTGACATCTCTGACTTCAGCCTCGACGATTGTCTAGATTCAGAAGAAGACTTCATCAGGTATAAGAGAGGTCTCTCTGAGAAGAAGATAACATCACAGGAAAAGAAGGCAAGACTTGGAGAATCTTCTGGAAGCAGATCTCCAACTCCTCTGCAAATTTCTACTGGTACGTCTGTTCCTCCTATTTCCTCTGCACCTCTGATGGTTTCCTCTACTCCTTCCTCTAATCCTCTCCCAACACCACCTATTTATACAACCTCTGAAATCCCACCTTCTATAACCAGGACCTCACAACCTTCACCAATTTTAAATATCGCCCATACATTCATACCTCCTTCTGAACCTGCACAAATGAACCAAAGCACTTCCTCTTCATCATCTTCAGAACCAGAATCACCACCATACCTTCAAATCTCCTCTGACCAAGAATACTCTGACCCTGACTCTCCAACCTTAGCCCAAATTCAGGCTCAAAACCTTGCTTCACAATAACAAACACAAACACAATCTGAAGCAACTTCACCTCCACCAGAACAAACAACCAACATTACTTCTGAAGACCAACCCTCTGAAACTCAACCCTCTGACCTCCACACCTCTGATATCACACCTTCAAACATCTCCGCAGAATCTGAACCATTAGACTTAAACCCTCTTTACGCTTCACCCCAAAGATCTGAACCTCAACCTGAAACAGAATCTGAACCTCTCACCTTAAATCTCAGCCCTCCAACATCTCCACCTCATACCTCTGAACCTGACCTTTCTATACCTACCCTTGAGGAAGCCATCATGCTGGTCGCAGGGGCTTCAGTACAAAAGGTCAAGTCTCTGACCACTAACTCTAAAGTCAGTGATGATCCTGACTCTGTAAGGACACACTGGAACAGAGTCATTGACTGGATGACCTCTGAGGCTTTTAGACTGAAGAACATCTTTGAACAAGTCAGAAATGGCTACATCAGAGATGTTGAGGCAAGACTTCAGGAAAGACTTGCAAGAGAAGCTGAAGCCAGAAGGCTGGAAGAAGAGAGATTAGCAAGAGAAGCTGAAGAAGAGGCTAGAAGGCTGGAAGAAGAAAGAGCAAGAGAAGCTGAAATTCTAAGGATAAAGGAAGCTGAAGCACAAGCTGCTGCTGAAGCTGAAGCGCTGGCTGCTGCTGAAGCACAGCAGGCTCTGACTCAGGGGGAGTCTTCTTCTTCTGTTATCCCTATGGTTCTCCAGACGCTGAAAGAACTTAAGCAAGATCAGAATGAACTCCGTGCCAGAATGGATAAACAAGACTCTGTCAACGACAACATTCAGAACATGCTGACTATGTTGCTTCAGAGAATGCCTCCGCCTCCGAACCCCTAGGCACTTAGGATATTTTTTTTGCTTGCCTGTTGTTTTGTTTGCTTTCTCTGATTCTGATGTTTTCCTGTTCTTGTTGCCTTTGTGCTTTAAACTGAATACAATGTTTTTCTCTTAAATTCCTTATTTTCGCTATGTCTTTTTGATTCTGACAAAAAGGGGGAGAAGTCATTAATAGCTCTGATGAAAATATTGTCTAAATACCTTAAGCACTCTGCAACATATTTTTCTTAAAAACAAATTTATCTAACCTGGACTTAAGAAATTGCAGAAGGTATCAAGAAACATCTTTACTTAGAAGCTCTGGTAAGAACTTCTGAACTCCCTAGCACTATCTCAGGGGGAGCTTCTGTCTATCTGATCTAATATTATTCATGTTTCATCTGCTAATTAAGATTGTTTTGTCATCATCAAAAAGGGGGAGATTGTAAGAACAAAAATTGTTCTACAACAGATTCCTTGATTTTGATGATAACAAAGGATGAAACCAAAAATGGCACCCTAACGAAAAGTTTCTAAGTGTGCAGGGTTCTAAAGAAAGAAGGAAGAGATCTGATGATGTCATCAGATACAGAACCAGATCAGATACAAATTATCAAATGATAAGAAGCATCTGAAGTAGAAACACATTCAAGAAAGTCTAACTCTGAGCAAAACAGCAAAGTATCAGAAGCATCTGAACAAGAAGTAAGCTCTAGAAGTTCTGACTCTGATCAACGCTATCTGAAGAATCCATCAGAATCCAAAAGAGATCAACATCAGAAGCAAGACTCCAAGATTCTCAGATACATGAAGACTCTGATCATGGAATTGCTAATTATGAAAGAGTTACGTTAAAGTCAAGTAAAGGTTTGCAAATGGATTTCCTAATACAGAAAGAGACGTTAATCTCCAATTTCAATAAAGAAGATACTATATGTGGTAAGTAGTCATTTCAAGGAGAGAAAGTTATCCTGCAGAAGCTATTTATGTTATGGCGTAAATTCATTTTAATATCCACCAGTTTCAACCACTACTTCTCTTCTATATAAAGGACTGCAAATCAACATTCAGTACAACAACACATACAAGGAAAAATATACTGAAACATCAAACGCTCAAGAAAACACTCTTTCTCTCTAAATCTTCACGAAGCTTTTGCTTATAACGTGAATCACTTTGTTCTTACTATTGTAATACTTGCTTATCTTAGAAGCACTCTAGATTACATAAATCTTTTATCTATTGTTTGTTTATTTCCTCAAGTGACTCTGTGTAGTCTGTATACTTGAGGACTAAGAGATCTTTCTCTTAGACGTTGTTTGTAATCTTTCAAGATTAGTGGATTAAGTCCTTGTTGAAGGCGAAATCACCTCGGCCGGGTGGACTGGAGTAGCTTTGTGTTATAAGCGAACCAGTATAAAATCATTGTGTGGTTTTCATTTTGAAAAAGCGCTTATTTTTCCAAACAATTCAAACCCCCCCTTTCTTGTTTTTCTCACCTTCAGTTACAAGCAGTAATGTTTGCAACAATGCTGTCAAACTGTTCAATTGTGACGTCATGATCAACATAAGCCAAACACTTTCTGCAAAGCCTCCCTATGAGGTTCTGAATTCAGAAGCAAAGATAACACGGAGATTTTGGACGGCGTTTGTAGAAGCTGGTCTACAACGTTGTACTCACTCTTCTTCATGAGCCTCAGTATCTCATCACAGTCTTCATTCACAGTGCCACTAGGGCCAATAGAAGAAGTATGAGTCTTTTGTACAGAGGAGGGTTTAACAACAGGTGCCGGGTTCGGAGAATTAACCACATTCCCAACCGGACGCCCAACAAAGTCAGCTCTAGCCTGAGGCTTCGGAGGTGCAGAAAACACACGACCACTACGGGTCAACCCGCTCACATCAGCTATGTTCACAACAGAGGGAGAAGGCAAGGGCACTTCTTTCCCATCTTCAACAGCAACAGGATTATAGCGGAATGGAATTGCTTTATCAGAAGAATAAGGCACAGGGCCGGCAGGCTTGATAATCAGGGCAGGAGAAACCTTCTGCTTGCTACCATCATATTTAATGACAACAGGCTCAGGGATCCTGAATACCGGAGAAATCACATTAACCTCTGATTCGTCTTCATCAACATTTCTGTTCTGAAGAATCTCGATGGTCCCATCATCCAGCAATTCTTGCAGATCTCTACGCACTAGGCGACATCCCAATCTGTCAACAGAACAAATTCGACACTTATAATGATCATGCTCCAAATGACTGTACTGACACAGCAGACGGTGCAACTCAACAAGTGACTGTCGAATATGGCTAACATATTTGACCTTGTATTTGCTAGGGCAACCCTGGACCATGTTAACAGACTTCCCATGCTCGGGCAATGGGTTCTTCTTAACATTGGGACCAACGTCCTCAAAGCATAAAATTCCGCACCTCATAAGGTCTTGAACCTTATTCTTCAACGGAAAGCAGTAGTCCATATTATGGCCGGGAGCACCCGAATGATAAACACAATGTTGATCAGGCTTGTACCACCACTGAGGGTTAGCAGGTATAGCCGGTGGGTCCCTGGGAGTAATCAATTTCCGCTCTATCAAAGAGGGATACAGCTCCGCGTATGACATCGGAATCGGATCGAAAGTGATCTTCTTCCTCTCATAACTCGTACTAGCTGGATTACTGTTGCGAGGTTGGTAAGCCTGTTGCTGAGGACGATGCTGTTGCTGATGATATTGTTGAGTTGGTTGCTGATTGTTGTGTTGCTGATATTGTGAATTATCCCTGAAAACAGGTGCTATATGAGCCACCTGGTGCTGATTACCGGCTGGACGTGCGGTCTTCCTCCTGGCAGAGAGTCTTCGGGATTTCACATGGGATTGCACAGCATGTGCCTCTCCATCTTTCTTCTTCGTAAACGCCCCATAACGTTTAGTAGAAGAGCTTTCATCTTTGGTCAAACGTCCCTCACGGACTCCCTCCTCTAGACGCATCCCCATGTTCACCATCTAGGTGAAGTCAGAAGGAGCGCTAGCAATCATCCGCTCGTAATAAAATGAACTCAAGGTCTTCAAAAAGATCTTGGTCATTTCCTTCTCTTCCAGCGGAGGAGTAATCTGAGCTGCCAGCTCTCGCCACCTCTGGGCGTACTCTTTAAATGTCTCTTTGTCCTTCTGGGACATGGCTCTGAGTTGATCCCGATCGGGAGCCATATCCACGTTGTATTTGTATTGCTTGACGAAAGCTTCGCCAAGATCATTGAAGGAACGGATGTTTGCACTGTCCAAACTCATATACCATCGCAATGCAGCACCGGACAGACTGTCCTGGAAATAATGAATGAGCAGCTGATCATTATCCGTTTGAGTAGACATCTTCCTGGCATACATAACCAGGTGGCTGAGCGGGCAGGTGTTCCCCTTATACTTCTCAAAGTCTGGGACCTTGAATTTGACAGGTATTTTCACACCGGGAACTAAACAGAGCTCGACTGCAGACTTGCCGAACAAATCCTTTCCTCGAAGGGTCTTCAATTGCTTGTGGAGTTCAAGAAATTGGTCATTCATAGCATCCATCTTCTCATGAAAATCTGGGCCCTCAGACGGCTCAGAATGATAGATGATGTCGTCTACCCTGGGAACGGTATGCACGACAGGAGGAGGCACAACAATGACCGGGCTAGATGCCGGCATAGAAGCAAATGTCGGAGCGGGAATCTCAGGCATAAAGTTGGGAGCCATCCCCCACGGAAACCCGGACGGCATGGCTGTTGGCTTAAAGTGTGCGCTGGCAACAGGCACAGTAGAAGAAACAACCTCAGAAATAACAGTCCTCTGGGGAGGAGTTGCAGGTGTTGGAGACGGCTGATTTTGAGCTGCTAGGAAAGACTCCATCAAAGCACTCAGTCTGGCGACTTCCTCTTTGAGCTCGCGGTTCTCTTGTTCAAGATGATCCATCAATCTAGAAGAGTTGGCTCTGGTGTAGTAACGATGAGTCAACTTGTCTTCAAAATAAATGAAGAGCACAGAGTTAGGCCACAGACAAGAAGACCGGAACAAACACCTGCTCATGCAAATGATGCATGCAATGCTCGTGCATATGATTTGTTTTTTATTTTCAAAGGAACTTTTAGGGTATTATTTGCAAATTTTGAATTTTAAGCATTTTTTATCGTATATGGAAAATATCTCATCAAATATATTTGAGAAAAAGAAGTACAACATTGTTAATCATTACAAGAGAAAAGGAAAATAAACATCCTATGGATCCCTAGAAGCTCGGGATGCTGGAAGATAAGTTGTACGAAGCCTCTTAACCTCTCTCTCATATGCTGCTTCCATATTCGCCTTCTCTTTGACGAGTCTGTCATACCTCATTTTCCAGAACTTGGAAGACTGAGGAAGTAGAGAAGTCCATGCATCGTTCGGATCATCAATGACCTGATGCTCGAGGAACTCGATCAGAGCATCCTTCTCCTTAAGCTATTGAAGCAACTCTTCTCTTTCACGGATCCAGGCACGTGAAAGGTCTTCGTCTCTCAACTCCTCTACGCCTTGGTTAGGGAAGGTTGAAGGCCCAACCATAACCAAAGGTGTAGGTCTCGGATAATCATAAGGCATGAGATACTCAGATGCTCTCTTCCTTACCCAAGTAGTATACGGCTCCAAAGCTATGCAGTTCTTCGGACCCAACTCACTTCTACCCTTCTTGTGAATCTTGCGCCAAGCGCGGACCATCCTTGCTTTCAAGCCTTGGGGATCTTTACCCTCCTGAAAGAACACACCTTCTAACAGAATGTTATTAGGTTTATCCTTTAGGGGGAACCCAAGCTGACGGCGTGCTAACACAGGGTTGTAGCTAATCCCACCACATGTACCAAGAAGAGGCACATTGGAGAATTCACCACAAGAGTCAATGATTTGGACACCATCATATGCGCGATCATACCAAGAGATATCATCATTAGTGAGAGACATGAGTCTCGTGGACCACCATAGACATCCCTTGTTCTCCTTGAAGGCGACCGTCTGAGGCAAGTGAGAAATAAACCACTTATACAGCAGAGGCAAACATCACACAATAGCGCCACCACCCTTTGCATTCCTCAGGTGCAAAGAGACATAGGTATCACCCAACAGAGTCGGAACGGGATTAAGAACAGAGAAGATCCTAATAGCGTTCACATCCACAAATTTGTCGATGTTGGGGAACAATACCAATCCATAGATGAGAAGTACAAATATGGCTTCAAAGGCATCCTCACTCATGGCCTTCCCATAAACGGTAGCTTGAGCAATGAGGAACTCAGAAGGGAGACCTTGAATTCCACCTTTGGAAGTCATATGAGCTTTAACCAAGGATTCATCTATGTGTAACAAGTCTGCTATCTCTTGAGAAGTAGGAATACTCTCCAAGCCACTGAACGACACTTGATCCAGAATCAGAATACCCACAAGATGAGCATACTCCTCAAGGGTAGGCAACAGCTGAAAGTCTGGAAAAGAAAAGCAGTGATACAGAGGATCATAGAACTGCACCAAAGTGCCCATCAACCCTTCGTCGACCTGAGTAGTCAGAAGAGGCATAAGCTTCCCATAACGAGCTTTGAAACCTAAGGGATCTAGTACATAGGATGTCAGATTCCTTAACTCTTTCAGATCGGGTTGTCTGAAGCTGTACTTCTTTGTATGCCTTTTTTGTCTTTCCATATCTGAAAATTTTGCAAATAAACCCCTTAAGTTCCTTGAAAATTTTCTTTTTTCTGATGATATGGATGCAGATGAATGCATGAATGCATGAATGCAACAATCACACTCAAGGATCAAGCAAAGCACACAAGACAAAGGTCATGGGATAGCTCGTATTATCCTTAATATCAATAATCCATTTTGGTGGATTATGGTTTTCACCTTATCGACACCTAAGTGAAGGTGAGAAAAACAAGAAAGGGGGGGTTTGAATTGTTTGAAAAATAAGCGCTTTTGCAAAATGAAATCACACAAAGATTTTATACTGGTTCGCTTATAACACAAAGCTACTCCAGTCCACCCGGCCAAGGTGATTTCGCCTTCAACAAGGACTTAATCCACTAATCTTGAAAGATTACAAACAACCCCTAAGAGAGAAGAAAATCTCTTAGTCCTCTCAAGTCTACAGACTACAAAGAGTCACTTGAGGAAATCAAATAAAAATAAGATACAAGATGTGTAATCTAGAGTGCTTCTAAGAAAGCAAATATTACAAACTTAAGAACAAATTTTCACTTGATAAGCAAAAGCTTAGTGAAAATCTTTGAAGAACAAAGATGTTTTTCTTGAGCGTGATATGATTTCAGTATAGTTTTGGCTGGTGATTTCATCGTGTTTACTGAATGAGATTTCTTCTCTATTTATAGTAGTTGAAGTAGAGTTGAAGTAGCGTTGAATCTGTTGGATATTGAGATGTAATTACGCCATTCCATTAATAGCTTCTGCAGTAGACTTTTTCACTTAGAAGTGACTACTTACCACAATTAGTATCTTTTCTCTTGGAAGTGGAGATTAACGTCTCTTTCTAATTGAGGAAATCCATTTGCAGAACTTTAACTTGGCTTAAACGTTACTTCATCATGATTAACAATTCTGATTAGAGTCTTTGAGTATCTGGAGAAACTTGCTTCTGATGTTATTTCTTGAATGTTCAGAAAGCGCTGATAACTTCAGAGTTTACAGAAGGCATTTGTTCAGAGTCAGAGCTTCTAGGCTTTACTTCATGTTCAGATGCTTCTGATATTTTGTAGTTTTGTCCAGAGTCAGAGCTTCTTGAAACGAGATTTCACTTTAGATGCTTCTGATACTTGAGATTTTGCATCTGATCTTGTTTTGCATCTGATGACATCATCAGATTTATTTCTTCTTTCTTTAGAACCCTGCACACTTAGAAACTTTTCGTTAGGGTGCCATTTTTGGTTTCATCCTTTGTTATCATCAAAATCATGGAATCTATTGTAGAACTATTTTTGTTCTTACAATCTCCCCCTTTTTGATGATGACAAAACAAATAAAATTATCAGATGAAACATGAAAAATATTAAATCAGATAGACAAAAGCTCCCCCTGAGTTAGTACTAGGGAGTTCAGAAGTTCTTACCAGAGCTTTCCAAGCAATAAGATTTCTGAAAGCTTTCTGCAATTTCTTAATTTAATGTTAGAACTATTTAATCAGAGCTATTATTTAATCAGAGCTAATTTAATCAGAACTATTTCTACAATTGTTGCAGAATGCTTAAGGTTTTAGACATAGTTTTCATCAGAGCTATTTAATAATTTCTCCCCCTTTTTGGCATAATCAAAAAGGCATAAAAATAAAAAGAATAATAGAGAGAAAAACACTTCATTAAAAAAAGCACAAAGGCAAACAGCAGTCAAAAACAACAGATTCAAAGAAATATCAGAGCTAAAAAAGAAAAGACAGAAGCAAAAACACTAGGCAACCAAAAGAAATCCTAAGTGCCTAAGGGTTTGGAGGAGGAGGAAGTCTCTGTAGTAGCATGGCAAACATATTCTGGAGGTTTTCATTCAGAGCGTCTTGCTTGTCCATCCTTGCCCGGAGCTCACTCTGATCTTGCTTGATCTCTTTCTGATCTTGCTTGATCTCCTTCAGAGTGTTAAGAATCAGAGGGATCGCAGAGGAAGACTCCCCCTGAATCAGAGCCTGCTGAGCTTCAACTTCAGCAGCAGCTTGGGCTTCTGCATCTGCCTTAGCCTTGGCTTCAGCTTCCTGAAATCTCAGAAGTTCTGCTTCCTTTGCCAGGCGTTCTTCTTCCAATCTCTTAGCTTCTTCTTCAGCTTCCTTAGCCAATCTTTCTTCTTCCAATCTCTTGGCCTCAGCTTCCCTAGCCAGTCTCTCTTCCTCTAATCTTTTGGCCTCAGCTTCTCTAGCCAGTCTCTCTTGGAGTCTTTCCTCAGAGTCTCTGATGTAGCCATTTCTGACTTGTTCAGAGATACTCTTCAGCCTATAAGACTCAGAGGTCATCCAACTAATAACTCTGTTCCAGTGTGTCCTAACAGATTTAGGATCATCACTGACTTCAGAATTTTTAGCCAGAGACTTGATCTTCTGGACTGAGGATTCTGCAACCTGTATAATGGCCTCCTCAAGGGTAGGTATGATAATTTTAGGTTCAGGTTCAGGTGAATGAGGTGGAGAGTTTTGAGGGCTGAGATTTAGAGGTTGAGGTTCAGTTTCTGGTTCTGGCTGGGGTTCAGATTCTGCTTCTGGTTGAAGTTCAGAATCTGGGTCTGGTTGAAGACTGGGGGATGAAGCATAGAGTGGGTTTACATCTAATGGGTCAGAGTCTGGGCTAGGTACAGCGGGAATTAATGGTGGAGTGATATAAGGTTCAGATGGGCGAATTACAGATGGTTGAGTTTCAGAGGGTGTGGTGGTTGTTTGTGGTGGAAGGGAAGTTTGATTTTCAGAGGTAATGGTGGTTGTTTGTTGTGGAATAGAAGTTCGGAGGGGAGAGGTTACTTCAGTTTGTGTTTGAGTTTGTGGGGCGAAATTTTTAGCATAAATTTCAGCTATTGTTGGGGAGTTTGGGTCAGAGTGTTCTTGATCAGAGGACTCATGATCAGAGAACTCTTGGTCAGAAGAAGGGGAAAGGTAAGGGGGTGATTCATACTCAGAGGATGAAGAGGAGCTGTGGTGATATAGTTGATTAGGGTCAGAGGTTGTTGTAAAATTACGGGCAATTTTTAGAACAGGTGGAGGTTGAGAGGTTCTGATGGTTGAAGGAGGGATTTCAGAGGTGGTATATATTGGTTGAGAGGAGAGAGGGTTAGAGGAAGCCATTACAGATTCAGAAGAGACAGGAGGAATGGACTTACCAGAGGAGACATTCAGAGGTGCTGAAGCTTTGGTGCCAGAGGTTTCTCCAAGTCTGGCTTTCTTTGCCTTCCTTGCTTCCTCAGCTATCTTCTTCTCAGAAAGGCCTCTTTTGTATCTGACCAGATCTTCTACAGAGTCCAGACAGTCTTCTAGGCGGAAATCAGAAACATCAATGCCTTCATCCAGACGATCCTGAAGGTAGATGGCAATGGCATCTCTGGGTTCATTCTTGAAGAACCTTTCAAGGCCATGAGGCATCTTCCTCTGATCCTTCAGAGCTTCCCAGGTCACATTCATAGTGGGCTTGACTCTGATATCCTTGATGATTCCCATACTCCTCAGATTTTTGGCATTCAGAGGCTTTCCAACGTCAATTGCCAGATCATCCATACATCTGGTCTTCTCCAGAGCATCTACCAGCCCATGCTCAATGAAGATGTCAGAGAGCAATCTTCCCAGAGGAATGTAGGATCTGGGCTTCATATTATTCCTGGTTTCTCTGACTGAATCCCTCAGATATCTGAAGAGGAGAACAGGGAGGTTGATAGGGATACCCTTCTGAATACAGTAGAGGATGCACTTCTGATCAACATTTATATAATCTGAAGAGTTGGAGGCTGGACGATGATGGATTGTTCCCAGAATAATCTTCAGCCAAACTCGGAGGTTCTGATGAAGCTCCTTGTTCTTAGATGGGTTTCCTTCAACGTTTGCTTTGAAGATTGTAGGGTTAATGACTTCTGTGATGCGCTTGGACCTTGGAGGAATGTTATAAATCCTTTTACCTCCAGTTCTCTCCATGTTTAGCAAGGAAGCAATAGACGCTTCTGTGATGATGATCTTCACTCCCAGAACAAAAGAAACGATGAACTCATCATCAGCATCTGCACATCTCCAGAATTCCTTCACCAGAAGAGGATAGATTGGACCATACAATCTGTTGAAGTAGGTTTCCCAACCTTGTTTGCGAAGATCTTCAGTTAAATCAACGCCATTTCTTCTCAAATTTTCAAAATCCACCAGCGATTCACACAGCACATCCAAACCTTCAAAGGGAGTTGAAAGGTTTATGTGTTGTTCGCGTTCCAAAATGTGAGGTTCTTTGTAGACTGGGGTTGTGGTAACATCTACAACCATGGGTGTTTGAGTGTTTGAGGTTTGGGGGTTAGAAGCGGCTTCCATTTGTTGGGAGAAGTTAAAAACTGCTTGTTCTTGAGGATTCATGATGAAGATGATGAAGAACTGAGAAGGTTGCAGAGAAAACTTCGAGAGAGGGTTTAGGGTTTAAGAGTGAGTGAGAGTGATAAGTGTGTGAAATGTGAGAAAAGTGTTTATATACTAAGGGTAAAAACACATGCAAAACGACACACATACCAGCGTTAGCACAAAAACCAAAATAGCACGTTTGGGGGAAAAATGATTACAGCTCATTAATGAATGTCTAATCCCAACAGTAAGCACACTGCTCAAGGAGATTTCAAGCGTTCTGACCTTTGATTTCTTTAGACAGCTGTCTAGAAGTTCTAGGGTTAGACGCATGTTCCCCACGTGTTGATGTTTCTGATCTTCAGGAATACCAAAGGATTTCTGAAGATTTCTAACTCAGATATCTTCTTAACTTGGTAGAAGTATCAGAGTCAGAGGTAGAAGTGTATTTGTTTTTATCAGAGTCTCATTTTACATGTTCAGAGCCAGATTTTACTCAGGACAATTTTTAATGTTCAGATTTTCTAAGATGAAAAGAAATCTATCTTCAGCTAGAGGCTTAGTAAAGATATCTGCCCATTGATGTTCTGTATCAATGAACTTCAGCGTTACTATCCCTTTCTGAACATAGTCTCTAATAAAATGATGTTTTATTTCTATGTGTTTGGCTCTGGAATGTAGAATGGGATTCTTACTTAAACAAATAGCAGCAGTATTATCACAAAAGATAGGAATGTTACTCTCAAATATCTGTAGATCTTCTAGCTGATGTTTCATCCAGAGCATCTGAGTTGTGCACAGTGACGCTGAGATATATTCTGCTTCTGCAGTTGATAGAGCGATAGTTGACTGTCTTTTGCTAGCCCAGGAGATTAGATTGTTTCCCAGAAGCTGGCAATTTCCAGATGTGCTTTTTCGTTCTATTCTATCTCCTGCATAATCTGCATCACAATAACCAGAAAGCCTATACTCTGATGTTTTCTCATACATCAGGCCCAGGTTAGGAGTTCCTTTCAGATACTTAAGAATTCTCTTAACAGCTGTTAAATGAGATTCTCTAGGATCTGATTGGAATCTGGCACAAAGACAGACACTAAAGAGAATATCAGGACGAGTAGCAGTCAGATAGAGAAGAGAGCCTATCATACCTCGATAGAGCTTCTGACAAACCTTGTTGCTTACCTCTTCCTTCTCCAGAATGCAAGTTGGATGCATGGGAGTCTTTGCAGAATTGCATTCAGACATATCAAACTTCTTTAGAACGTCTTTAATGTACTTGCTTTGATGAATGTACGTGACTTCTGGAGTTTGATTGATTTGAATTCCCAGAAAGAACTTTAGTTCTTGCATTAGACTCATTTCAAATTCTGCCTGCATTAACTTAGAAAATTCTTGGCAAACAGAGATATTAGCAGAACCAAAAATAATGTCATCAACATAAATTTGGCATATCATGAGATCATTTTTATGATTTTTACAGAAGAGTGTAGAATCAACTTTCCCTCTGATAAAATTTTGTTCCAGAAGAAAATTACTTAAGCGTTCATACCAAGCTCTGGGAGCTTGTTTAAGTCCATATAAGGATTTCTTAAGTTTGAAAACATGTTCTGGAAAATTTGAGTTTTCAAAACCAGGAGGTTGATTTACATACACTTCTTCTGAAATATAACCATTTAGAAATGCACTCTTGACATCCATTTGGTATAATTTTATAGAGTGATTAATAGCGAATGATACAAGAAGACGAATAGACTCTAACCTTGCGACTGGAGCAAAAGTTTCATTATAATCAATACCTTCTTGTTGACTATAACCTTGAGCTACCAGTCGTGCTTTGTTTCTGACAACTTCTCCTTTCTCGTTCAGTTTGTTTCTGAAAACCCATCTGGTTCCAATGACATGAGTGCCTCTGGGTTTAGGAACAAGATCCCAGACATCATTCTTGGAGAATTGATCTAACTCTTCTTGCATAGCTGCCACCCAATCGTTATCTTGAAGAGCTTCATCACAGGACGTAGGCTCAATCAGAGACACTAGTCCCAGAGGAATATCTTCAGAAGTTCTGAAGGTAGATCTGGTTCTAACAGGTTCATCTTTGTTTCCCAGAATCAAATCTTCAGATACGTTGCTACGACTCTTGACTTTCCTTGGAGTTTCTGGAGATTTAATTTCTTCAGAGTCTGGAGTGACAGGTGCTTCTGGAGTTTTCTCAGATTCTACCAGAGTGATCTCTAAATCTGCAAACTTTTCAACTAGCTTTGACTTTTCAGGGTCAAGCTTATCATCAAATC
Organism: Lathyrus oleraceus; assembly: GCF_024323335.1. Lineage (NCBI taxonomy): Eukaryota > Viridiplantae > Streptophyta > Magnoliopsida > Fabales > Fabaceae > Lathyrus > Lathyrus oleraceus. Next base: position 52,843,559 of record NC_066582.1, read on the forward strand.
TAACATGAATTGATTCCTCCACAATTTTGGTTTCTGTGTTGTATACTCTGTAGCCTTTAGAGCGTTCTGAGTATCCTAACATAATACCTTTCTGTGCTTTGGAATCAAACTTGTTCAGATGTTCTTTAGTATTTAATATAAAGCAAAGGCATCCAAAAGGATGAAAATATGAAATGTTGGGTTTTCTTCCCTTACACAGTTCATAGGGAGTCTTATCCAGAATAGGTCTAATAGAGATTCTATTCTGAATGTAACACGCTGTATTTACAGCTTCTGCCCAAAAGTGCTTTGCTACATTTGTTTCATTTATCATGGTTCTGGCCATTTCTTGGAGTGTCCTATTCTTCCTCTCTACAACTCCATTTTGTTGTGGAGTTCTAGGGCAGGAGAAATCATGGGATATTCCATTTGAATCAAATAGTTCTTCAAAATCTTTATTTTCAAATTCTCCACCATGATCACTTCTGACTCTAATAATTTTGGAGTCAAATTCTTTTTGCACTTTAGAACAGAAACTGGTGAATACAGAGTGAGACTCACTCTTGTGCTTTAGGAATTTTACCCATGTCCAGCGGCTGTAATCATCAACGATTACTAGTCCATACTTCTTTCCATTGACTGATGCTGTTTTCACAGGACCAAATAAGTCAATGTGAAGAAGCTCCAGAGGCTTGGAGGTAGAAACAACATTTTTCTTTTTAAAAGATGTTTTTGAAAACTTTCCTTTCTGACAAGCTTCACACAGAGCATCTGAAGAAAACTTCAGTTTAGGTAAGCCTCTGACTAACTCAAGTTTAGTTAGCTGAGAAAGTTTCCTCATGCTAATGTGGCCTAAGCGTCTATGCCATACCCATTGCTCTTCGTGAACTGACATTAAACATTTAACATTTTGATCTTTTAAATCAGAAAGATTTATTTTATAAATGTTGTTTTTCCTCTTGCCTGTGAAAAGGACAGAGCCATCGTTCTGATTAATGGCTTTACACGTTTTTTGATTAAAGATTACATCATAACCGTTATCACTTAATTGACTTATGGATAACAAGTTATGCATTAATCCTTCTACATAAAGAACATCAGATATAGAGGGAAGAGTACCATTACCAATAGTTCCGGAGCCTCTGATCCTTCCTTTCTGATCTCCTCCGAAGCCTACAAAGCCAGCGTCTTTAAGTTCCAGGCTTTGGAACATAGACTTTCTTCCCGTCATATGTCGCGAGCATCCAGAGTCCAGGTACCATGACTGGTGTCTGAACTTTGCTGCATAGGATATCTGCAACATAGATAATCTTATCTTTCGGTACCCAGAATCTCTTGGGTCCTTTCAGATTAGTTTTCCCAGAGTTTCTTACAACTTTGGGTCTTCTAGCATTTTTAAATTTGTGTTCTTGTGTGTGTGTATAGTGGTATGAAAAAGGTGATTTAATTTGGTTACTGGTAGAAGTTTTATCAGAATCAGAATCATACCCAATTCCCCTTTTATTATTCTGACCTACTCCATAAATCATGGATGCCATAATACTCCTATTTATCCCATTCTTCAGAAATTGTTGAAAGGCTTCTTCATATTTATAAATAATTTCATTTGAAGTTTGTGGTGCTTGAGACAACACTTCTTCTAACTTTAAGCTTTTTGTTTTAGCTCCATCTCTTTCTAACGTTAAAGATTTGATTGTATCTTCATGTGCTAGAATTGTTGTCTCAAGTTCACTACATTCTTCAGATTTTGCTTTAAGAAGGCCTTTAATGCTTTTAACTTTTTGTTTTAATTTCTGAAGAGAGGTAAGAGTTTCTGATAAACATGATTCTAAGTCAGATCTAGAAAGTTCAGAAAATACCTCTTCAGATCCTTCATCTGAGCTGCTGGATGTGGTGGCCATAAATGCTACGTTGGCTTGTTCATCAGAGTCAGATTCTGATGATCCTGATTCACTATCGTCCCAGGTCGCCATTAATCCCTTCTTTGTTCTGAAGGCATTTTTCTTGAAGCTTTCTTTCTTAGAGTTATCTTTCTTCAGCTTGGGGCATTCATTTCTATAATGACCTGTTTCTTTACATTCAAAACAGGTAATATCTTTATTAGGTTTACCTTTTGAAGTTGACTCTGATCTATCCCCTCTGGGTCTTGATCTTCTGAAGTTGTTGTTGTTCCTTCTTTTCCAGAGTTGCTTAACTCTTCTGGTTAGTAAGGACAGTTCTTCTTCATCATCAGAGTCTTCAGGTTCAGAGTCGTCAGTATCTGCAGTTTCTGCCTGGAGAGCTTTGGTTCTGTCTGACTTCCGTCTTTCAGGTCTGGACTTCAGCGCCACTGACTTGTTCCTTTTCTGAGGCTCATCCTCCTCTAGTTCTATCTCATGACTTCTGAGAGAGCTAACAAGTTCTTCAAGGCTGATGTTGTTCAGATCCTTTGATAGCTTCAGAGCAGTAACCATTGGTCTCCATTTCTTTGGCAGACTTCTGACAATCTTCTTAACATGATCTGCAGTCGTATATCCCTTGTCTAGCACTTTAAGACCTGCAATAAGAGTTTGGAATCTGGAAAACATAGCTTCTATAGCTTCGTCATCTTCCATCTTGAAGGCTTCATATTTCTGGATCAACGCCAGAGCCTTCGTCTCCTTGACTTGGGAGTTTCCTTCATGGGTCATCTTCAGAGAGTCAAGTATATCTTTAGTCGTCTCTCTGTTGGTGATCTTTTCGTATTCGTTGTAAGATATAGCATTTAGAAGTATTGTTCTGGCCTTGTGATGATTTTTGAACTCACGTTTCTGATCTTCTGACATTTTGCTTCTGGGAACTTCAGCTCCATTTAAGGTTGGAGGTTTGTATCCATCTGTGACAATGTCCCAGAGGTCAGCATCATAACCCAGAAAGAAACTTTCGATTCTATCTTTCCAGTAATCAAACTTTTCTCCATCAAAAACAGGAGGCTTGGCATTGTAAGAATCTTTCTCATTTGAGTGGGCCATTTGTTTTTCTCGCACTGGATCTCTCTACACGGTTAAGTGTTTGATTTGAAAATCAATAACAGAGCCGGAGCTCTGATACCAATTGAAGGTGAGAAAAACAAGAAAGGGGGGGTTTGAATTGTTTGAAAAATAAGCGCTTTTGCAAAATGAAATCACACAAAGATTTTATACTGGTTCGCTTATAACACAAAGCTACTCCAGTCCACCCGGCCAAGGTGATTTCGCCTTCAACAAGGACTTAATCCACTAATCTTGAAAGATTACAAACAACCCCTAAGAGAGAAGAAAATCTCTTAGTCCTCTCAAATCTACAGACTACAAAGAGTCACTTGAGGAAATCAAATAAAAATAAGATACAAGATGTGTAATCTAGAGTGCTTCTAAGAAAGCAAATATTACAAACTTAAGAACAAATTTTCACTTGATAAGCAAAAGCTTAGTGAAAATCTTTGAAGAACAAAGATGTTTTTCTTGAGCGTGATATGATTTCAGTATAGTTTTGGCTGGTGATTTCATCGTGTTTACTGAATGAGATTTCTTCTCTATTTATAGTAGTTGAAGTAGAGTTGAAGTAGCGTTGAATCTGTTGGATATTGAGATGTAATTACGCCATTCCATTAATAGCTTCTGCAGTAGACTTTTTCACTTAGAAGTGACTACTTACCACAATTAGTATCTTTTCTCTTGGAAGTGGAGATTAACGTCTCTTTCTAATTGAGGAAATCCATTTGCAGAACTTTAACTTGGCTTAAACGTTACTTCATCATGATTAACAATTCTGATTAGAGTCTTTGAGTATCTGGAGAAACTTGCTTCTGATGTTATTTCTTGAATGTTCAGAAAGCGCTGATAACTTCAGAGTTTACAGAAGGCATTTGTTCAGAGTCAGAGCTTCTAGGCTTTACTTCATGTTCAGATGCTTCTGATATTTTGTAGTTTTGTCCAGAGTCAGAGCTTCTTGAAACGAGATTTCACTTTAGATGCTTCTGATACTTGAGATTTTGCATCAGATCTTGTTTTGCATCTGATGACATCATCAGATTTATTTCTTCTTTCTTTAGAACCCTGCACACTTAGAAACTTTTCGTTAGGGTGCCATTTTTGGTTTCATCCTTTGTTATCATCAAAATCATGGAATCTATTGTAGAACTATTTTTGTTCTTACACTAAGTTCCATTGATATTAACGATATACGAACGGTTCAACCATCCTTAATATCAATCATCCATTTTGGTGGATTAGGGTTTGCACCTTATCGACACCCAAGTTCCATTGATATTAACGATAGTGGAACGGATCAACCATGAATCACGGGTTTGTTGCAAGTCACGAGCATGGAGTCTCGGTTAAGAACCACCCAAAGGGAGTGTACTATGGTTTAAACCTGCCGAACATGTTCTACCAGAGGTTCCCATAGTCATCATCCCATCTTTCGAATATTATCGGAGGAACGAATACTCGTATTCCAAAATTATTCTCAAGAGAGACTCTTATGAGTGTAGTATCGCGTAACAATCGCATCAAATCTGACATTTGAACAACCTCCGCACTACATCCTAAAAATAGGCCAAGATGGGCTTGGTAAACTAAGGTCCTTGGCTTCTAAGGCACATATTGGAAGAATAATGCCTAACCACAAATAACTTGTGTGACATCATTGATCCAACATGACCTCCACCAAGTGAATGGACTCGCAAGTCAACTTGCTAAGGAATAACTCCACACAAGTCGACGAGACTATGCCATTCTCCTATCATAAGGTGCACTCGAGTTCGGGTATAGAACTCATCTCACAGAGATCACCAAGCAAGCAAGCAATTGATATATCAAGCAAATCAATCATTACAAACAATACAGTAATCCCAAATTGCACAAAAATATGTCATAAATAATAGACAATATAATACAACAAAGTGTGAAAAGTTGGAAAAACCCACTAGGAAGCAATTTATCCCCAGCAGAGTCGCCACTTTTCTGTAGGGGTGTATTCATCGCCTTTAGATTTATTGACTAAATCAAAAGCAAAGCATACAAAGATAGAGTCGCCACCGCACTTCTATTTATCCAAAGGAATGGCTAGAAAGCGAACAAAAGCCTAAGAAGTTTTGCAAAGAAAACCAATAAAAGGTACAGAGATTTGGGTAAGGGGGTAATTATGCAAAGGGAAGGTGTTAGACACCCAATGCATCCTAGGTACTCCTAGGGAACCCTTTTCACAACTTGTTGTAAAAAGTATTTGTCTATGAAATATTTATTGTGCAAACATGAGGGAAGAGGTGAGAATAAAATGTACAAGTTTTATTATTTTTGTGTTTGGATGGATGAAACCCATTGCCTACGTACCTTTACAGGATCAAAACCTCGTAGTTCGGCTAAAAGATTTCCAAAAAGTGAGTGGATTGATTTTAAACAAGAGCCTTAAGGTCTTTCATTATCAAAGGGAGAACACTCAACCTGAACCAAAATCCACCATGCGAGGATAGCTTCAACATACTAGTGAGGGGTTAACCCTATAATAAGTATGGAAGTCTTACAATCAACTCACTAAGGATGCGGTGAGATTCACATCAACCACTAAGATAATTCAGATCTACGGCTAATGCATGAAAACTTACCAAGAAGTGGACAAGGGCCACAAAAAGCAATTGAGTGAGTGAAATTAACCAATTAGAGTATTCACAAAAAATGGTCAAAGTTGACATTAGATTCAATTCAGAAGAAGTATTGTGAAAATGAAGTTTGAAAATCAGAGGCTTAAGGCCTATGTTTCTAGTTTGAAAACAGGTGAAAATGTTTGCACAAAATTTTCTGGTTTAGGTTACAAATGCAAGTGGAGGTTGTAAGGAGACAAAAGGTGGGGATGAGGAGCAAAACTTCATTAGGAGTTCCTCTCTTGAGATCATATGTAGATGATCCAAGTAAGTACCATCCTTTGGAATAAGCAACAAAGCAATAAACAAATAAGCAGGTTCAAAAAGAACAAAGCTGGAAATGGAATGCCAATAAATGGTCTTACATCCAACTCCGAAAACAAATGGGAAACGGAGTGCCAATAAATGGTCTTACGTCCAACTCCACAACAGAAAACAGGATAGGAAACAGATAGCCAATCACTGGTCTTATACCTGACTCCACAAAAAGAAACAAGATAGGAAACAGATGGCCAATCAATGGTCTTATACCTGATTCCACAAAAAGAAACAAGATAGGAAACAGATGGCCAATCAATGGTCTTACGTCTGACTCCACAAAAGAAACAGAATAGGAAATGGAGTGCCAATAAATGGTCTTATATCCAGCTCCCCAAAAGGAACAGGAAACAGATAGCCAATCACTGGTCTTACATCTGACTCCTCAAACAAAGCAGATAACAAATGCAAAAGCAAAATGCAAACAATATGCAAAAGCAACATGAAGGATGCACAAGTAAGCAAACAATCAATCAATTATCACACGCTATACACAACCAAGAGGCTCAATCAAAGGTTGGGCTTTAGTCAAGGGGTCATATCAACCTCGACAAACAAGCCAGATATGTAAGGGTGTTTAGGCTCTTAACCACTGACATTGACCGTCAGGGTGAGCAGATGAAATGGGAGATGAGGGTTAGACCTCATAGCTCTTAACCCTGGCCGGGGTGAGCTTGAATCAAAGAAGGTGTTTGAGTCCAGAATGAGGAACTCTACTCCACATGACTGACTCTATATACAATGATCTTGGGTGTTTATTCAAATGCATCAGCACATAGTGCGAGCAATATGAAAGACTCAACTGAATAGCAGGGGATGGATTGCACATCCCTTCTATCTACCAATTGCCTCTTCACTTAGGAGGACTTGAAGTACATGGCACAAATATAAACAAACAAAGACATTGCCTCTTAAGGAGGACTTCAGCCAAATGCCTGTCAAACAGAAACGACAGGGCTTCTAGACTACATGGAGTTAGAGAGATTACCTAAGTGGTAAACCAACGACAAGCAAAGCAAAGCAACTCAAGTAATGAGTTAAAGCTACTAAAGTACCTGTAAGAAAATCAAACAAGTCAATATTCACATTCAGACAAACCAAACAGACAGTCAACAGTGAGACAACCAATATACACAATGTAAGTCAACAACTCAAGTGAGCTAGCCATCCAAGGACCTACAACACAATCAACATTAGTTAAACAAAACAAATTACATCTCAATTCATGAGATCAACATAAACCATTGGGACTAGGAGCTTGAACCTGAAATGCAAAACTCAAAAGATGAGTACAAACCACTAGCACCAAGGCTAGGGTCAAAGGCAAAGCAAAAAGTCAAAACAGCAACCCATATTCAACATAAAGCTCATTTAATCAAGCATGAACATGTCCTAAAAAGTACCAAGTCAAAAGCATTAAGCAAAGTCATCACATGAGCAAGATATGGCAAAGGCAATTACAAAGCACACAATTGGTCATCAAGAATGAAAATTCCATATTAAAACAGAAATGAATCAAACAATCATGGAAATTTTTATGTGCACACAATATGTCAAACACAATCATCATGCCAAAAGTTGGAAACAGAAAAGCTCAATTGACCTAGAAATGAAAATGCACAAGTATGACATCAAAATGTGTGACACACATTGTCACACCATACAATCATGTGTCTAAAACAAAGATGAAAAATGGTAAAAATGCACAATCAAGCCTCAAAAAACAAGCAACATGTTGGGAATCAGCATATAAAATTTCATGGCATTTGGACAATTATTGAGCATTTCACAATAGAATGAATGAAGCATGTCACATTTGCATACATGTCCAAAGAAGCAATCACTTTTAAAATTCCAAAAATGATAAAATCATGAAAATCACATCAAAAAAGAATAGACACTTCAAGGAACATGTAGCAAAAAATTTGGAATTATTTGGAATCATTTTCAATTTTTAGTGATTTTTTGAAGTTGGAAGAAAATGATGAAATAAAATGAACAAAGCACATGATGAAATGGAGGGAAAGGTAAATGGTGGATTTAATTTGAAAAAGTGCTAGCTGCAGGGATCGAACCGTGTGGCAACCAAAATGAAGCGCAGAAACAAAACAAATTCCAAAATGATGGACCTGGGAATCGAAGCGTGTATATGCCAAAACGCATCACTTAAATAATTGACGTGGACAGCCTAGTCACAGTCAAATGCGCATATGGCGCAGGTTAAGCAAGATGTATCCAATCATTTGGACAAATGGACGCATATGTGGCGCACACAGGGATAAGCCCTAGGATTCAAACCAGAAGGCGGAGCACTATTCATGCACGGCAGTCAGGGGTGGTTTCCACCGTCTTCTTCATGAAGACGGTGGTTGCTACAGTAACATGTTCAAAAATTTCTCCAGAAACGCACAAAAGTTATATCAATCAAAAGCTCATCTCACGAGGAACACAAATCCAGCATCAATTCAGTCTAATTCATCATGTACATTGCAAATCGAAACAAAACATTTTGATCTACCAAACTTCTACTCAACATAACTCAGTCATTTCTCAACCAAATTTCATGAAATTTATATCAGTATGATCAGCATGAGAAGCTCTACAACATTATGCACATAAAAAGGAGAATTAAGATACTCGAAAACCTAACCTCTTGAAGAGCAGTCACTGAAATCTGTAGATTCAAGACCTGGCAAGTATCCAGATCTACTCCTGAGATGATATTATGAAGCTTTGTGAGTGAATTGAAGCTTGGAGATGCTTGGATCTAGCTCAAAAATCAGTTTCCATCTTCATGTTCTTGAGCTTGCACAACTTGATTCTAGCTCGAATTCTTCAAATCAAGGCTTGATCTACACTCAATGATGATCAGAGAACAAGAATATCCAATAAAATCAATGGCTTATGTGGAAGAAATTGAAGTTTCAATGGAGAGCAAAAATGGAGGGAAAACCAAAATTTGAGATCTAGAAATTGTTGTTATGAAAATTCTGTTAGGATTTGATTTATATATGGTCTCCTAATCACATCCAAATCAGAATTAAGCATGAGTTAATTATGATTAGTGAAAATGAGGTGTATGGCAAAAATTGGAAAATGAGAGGTGCCATGCAAATCTACACGTGAACAGTACCACATGGAGGTGTAAACTCACTCAAAATCATCTCATGGACATGTTGGCAATGGTATTTTGTTCATATGATGTACCAATTTCAAATTTCCCTCTAAAATGAGCATGAATGAGCAAATGGTCATGTGATAAAATTTCATGCAATGTGATGATGGATTTGAGAAATATATGTTATGAGGAGCATAATGCAAAAAGAGGCACTCAAATTGGAGTTTTTGATCAAAAGTTATGGCCTTTTGAAGTTCCATGCACACTTGGCAATGATTGGATCATATCTCCTTAACCATTCATCAGATGCTCATGATCTTGGACTTTTTGGAAATGGGAGAGAGAGATATTCAACTTTCATGTTGGACAAAAATTCATTTGAAGCTTATTTGATATTGTAAAGTTGAGTTGAAGTTGGTCCAAAAACTTTCCTTTTTTGGAAACTTGAAATTACAGGTCACTTTCCATTTTGGGAAACTTTTGCTTTGACTTCAAATTCTTCAATGTAGATGTTTGTCATGGTTAATAAGCCTTGTTTGAACATGAATGGGATGAAGAAATTAAATTCCCACACTCAAAGCCTTCAGTTGACTTTCAGTTGACTTGCATTGGTCCTTAGATGACCTGAAAATATTCTGATGAACTTGGGCCTTTGCCACTTGGGGAATTTGCTCCAAAATGGACCTATAGCTCATATAAGCTCAAAATAATGATCACATGATCCATATCTCAATGGAACCCTCATCTCTTGCACAAAGGATTCACTTGATATGCCTTGACCTGTTGACTGCTTAAGCTGCAAGACAAATGTTAGATGACATATTTTTGTATATTTTTGGTTAGTGATTAAAAGAAAAGCAATGATACACAAATGCAAGCAATGCTTGGTGATCAAGAATCACTCTCAAGAAAGATCCCACCCACAGGGATAGGAAGCAAGGTGTCCAATGATTCTTGAGGCAATGTAAGGCTATGATATGATGCCATGAGGGATCTTAGGGACAAAATTGGGGTCTTACAGCGAGGACGGTTATTTCAGAGGTAGCTTCCTCAACTGTGCTTGCCGCCACAACTTATTTTGGGCCAACTATGCCAGTCGGGTTCCCCTGGGGAATGCCCGCCAACTTCATGCTAGAGGGTCTTGCTCCTACCTTTGCTTCTCTGCCGGCATCTAGCCCGGTCCTTGCTGTGCCACCTCCCGCTGTGCACACTTTACCAAGAGTAGAAGACACCATCTATCATTCTAAGCCATCTGAGGGCTCAGATGTTTATGAGAAGATGGACGCGATGAATGACCAATTCCTTGAGTTGCACAAGGAACTGAAGACTCTGAGGGGTAAAGACCTCTTCGGTAAGACTGCTGCTGAGTTGTGCCTTGTGCCCAACGTCATGATCCCTGTAAAGTTCAAAGTACCTGACTTTGAGAAATACAAGGGAAACACTTGCCCTCTCAGCCATCTTGTGATGTACGCTCGCAAGATGTCAACATAGACTGAGAATGGTCAACTCCTTATCCACTACTTCCAGGACAGCCTATCTGGTGCTGCACTCAGATGGTACATGGGTTTGGGCAGTGCGAACATTCGCTCCTTCAATGATCTTGGTGAAGCTTTCGTCAAGCAATATAAGTACAATGTGGATATGGCTCCCGATAGGGACCAGCTGAGGGTGACGTCCCAGAAAGAGAAGGAGACTTTCAAAGAATACGCCCAGAGATGGCGTGAGTTGGCCGCTCAGATTGTGCCACCCCTCGAGGAGAAAGAAATGACCAAGATCTTTTTGAAGACCTTGAGTTCTTTCTATTATGAGAGGATGATTGCTAGTGCTCCCTCGGACTTCACCGAAATGGTGAATATGGGGATGAGGCTAGAGGAAGGAGTCCGTGAAGGACGTCTGTCTAGAGATGAAGGCTCTTCTGCAAAGAGATATGGGGGATTTTCAAAGAAGAAAGAGGGAGAGGCACATGGTGTGTCATCCCATATCAAGAGAAGACCCTCTGTGAAGAGGAAGATTGTTTGCCCTGCCGTCAGCCAACACCAGGTGGCTCATATAGCACCTGCCTTTAGGGAAACTCAACATCAACAACAACAACATCAACAATATCAACAACAACATCGTCCACAACAGCAGGCCTACCAGCGTCGAAACAACAATAAAACCAGCACCAGCTACGATAGGAAGAGGGTCACTTTTGATCCAATTCTAATGACCTATGCTGAACTCTATTCGTCTTTGATTGATAGAAAGTTAATTACTCCACGTGACCCACCCGCTTTACCGACCAACCCTCAGTGGTGGTACAAGCCAGAATTACACTGTGTATATCATTTCGGTGCTCCCGGACATGATGTGGAGAATTGCTATCCCTTGAAGACCAAGGTTCAAGACCTTGTTAGAAGTGAGATTTTGTTTTTCGAGGACGTAGGTCCTAATGTCAAGAAGAACCCATTGCCCGAGCATGGGAAAGATGTTGTGAATATGGTCTAGCATTGTCCTTGCAAATATAAAGTCCTGTATGTCAATAATATCAGGCAATCTTTGGTCGAGATGCATAGACTGTTGTGTGGATACAGTCATTATGAGCATGACCATGACAGGTGCCAGGTGTGCACTGTCAATGAAAGAGGATGCCGACAAGTTAGGAAGGACATCCAAGAGATGCTGGATCAGGGTATGATCGAGATACTTCAGAATCGTAATGAGGACGAAGTTGATGTTATTTCTCCAGTATTCAGAATACCAAAGCCTGTTGTCGTCAAATATGATGGCAGCAAGAAGAAAGTTTCTCCATATCTTATGATTAAACCAGCGGGCCTTGTCCCGTATTCTTCAGATAAAGCAGTGCCTTACAGGTATAACGCAGTAATGCTAGAAGATGGAAAGGAGGTGCCTTTGCCCTCAACTTCCGTAGTGAGCATTTCTGATGTCAGTGGTGTGACCCGCAGGGGTCGTTTTTTCTCGGCGCCGCCGAAGCCTCAAGATGACGTAAGAAGAACTGTTATTGTTAATCCTGCCGGTCCTGTTGGGACTTCTTCTTCGAATCCGGCACTTGTTGTGAATTGCGTTGACCCTGTTGTTGATAAATCTGTCAAAACTCCTGTCCTAGTTGGCCGACATGGCATTCTGAAAGAGGACTGTGATGAGATGCTGAGGCTCATCAAAAGAAGTGAGTATAATGTTGTTAATCAACTGCTACAAACTCCATCAAAGATATCTGTATTATCTTTGTTGATGAATTCCGAGCCACACCATGAAGCTTTGCAGAGGGTGTTGGACGTGGCATACGTGGATCACGATGTCACAATTGAACAGTTTGATAGCATTGTTGCAAACATAACTGTTTGTAACAATTTGAGCTTTTGTGATGCTGATCTTCCCGAGGAGGAAAAAGACCACAATATGGCTCTAGACATTTCTATGAATTGCAAGGATGATGCCTTGTCCAATGTGTTGGTGGACACAAGATCATCGCTCAATGTGTTGCCAAAATCCACTCTGGCCAAACTTTCTTACCAGGGGCCTCCCATGGGCAGAGTGGAGTGGTAGTGAAAGCTTTTGATGGATCGAGGAAAACTGTGATCGGCGAAGTTGAACTCCCGATCAAGATTGGACCTAGTGACTTCCAGATCACTTTCCAGGTCATGGATATCCACCCATCATATAGTTGTTTGCTTGGCAGACCATGGATTCACGAGGCAGGCGCCGTGACATCCACCCTACACCAGAAATTGAAGTTTGTTAAAAACAAGAAGTTGGTGGTGATATGGGGAGATAAGGCTTTCTTGGTTAGCCATTTATCTTCCTTTTCCTATATAGACTCTGAGGATGAGGTTGGAACTCCGTTCCAAGCCTTGTCTATTGTTGAACCTTCAAGGAAAGGACCTTCTTCATTTTCTTCCTATAATGACGCAAAGTTGTCCATTGAGCATGGTGCAACTACTAATTTAGGACAAATGATTAAGCTGGAAGATAATAAATCCCGGGATGGAATAGGGTATTCTTCAGGCATTTCCAATGATCGTGGGTTATTCCAGAGTGGGGGTTTCATCCACACTGTCGAAGATCAATAGGTTGCAACCATAGTGGAAGATGATGAAGAGGAAGATCTGGGCAACTTCGTCATACCTGGTGGAATCTGCAACAATTGGGTCGCTGTTGATGTTCCAACAGTTATCCACAAGTCCATGTAATATGTTCATTTTGTTTTAAAACCCTTCTCCCATGCCAAAGGGAGGACCGATGACATTGTTGGCACATTTTGATTAATACAATGATATTCATTAAAAAATTACATGTTAAATGTTTGTTTTTCCTAATTATTTTCCCTTTTTTTCTTTTTGCATGAAATTGGTGATCACCATAAAACCCTAAAAAGAGAATTAAATCAATATGTTCATCTGCATAATGATTTGCCTTGTTTGAATTCTGAAATCTCTTTTATACTCAAAATCATTATGCAGGTTGATCAAACCCATTGAACATAATGATCCAACACCATCTCCCAACTTTGTGTTCCCTGTATTTAAGGCAGAAGAAGATGATGTTGAAGATATTCCTGATGAGATTACCCATCTACTTGAGCACGAGGAGAAGATCATTCAGCCGCATCTTGAGAATCTGGAAACAATCAACTTGGGGTCTGAAGATTGTGTTCGTGAAGTGAAGATTGGGGAACTCCTGGAAGAGTCTGTGAATAAGGGGTTGATTGAGTTGCTACGAGAATATGCCGACGTCTTTGCCTGGTCATACGAAGACATGCCTGGTCTAGATACTGATATCGTGCAACATTTCCTGCCTTTGAAGCCTGAGTGCGTGCCTGTGAAGCAGAAGCTCAGAAGAACTCATCCTGATATGGCAGTGAAGATTAAAGAAGAAGTTCATAAGCAAATTGATGTGGGGTTTCTAGTGACTTCTACATATCCCCAATGGGTGGCCAATATTGTGCCTGTGCCTATGAAAGATGGAAAAGTATGAATGTGTGTGGACTATCGGGACTTGAATAAAGCTAGTCCGAAAGATGATTTCCCCTTACCACATATTGATATGTTGGTAGATAATACAACTAAGTTTAATGTTTTCTCATTCATGGATGGATTTTCCGGTTATAACCAGATTAAAATGGCACCCGAGGATATGGAGAAGACAACATTCATCACACCTTGGGGTACATTCTGTTATCGAGTGATGCCCTTCGGATTGAAGAACGTCGGAGCCACGTATCAACGAGCTATGACTACCTTGTTTCATGATATGATGCACAAGGAGATCGAGGTGTATGTTGATGATATGATTGCAAAGTCGAAAACGGAAGTTGAACATGTAGAGCACTTGTTGAAGCTTTTCCAGCGTTTGAGGAAGTACAAACTCCGCCTGAATCCGAACAAGTGTACATCTGGAGTCCGTTCCGGCAAGTTATTGGGCTTCATTGTCAGCGAGAGAGGTATTAAGGTTGATCCTGCCAAGGTCAAAGCAATACAAGAGATGCCTGCGCCTAAAACTGAGAAGCAAGTCCGAGGTTTTCTTGGTCGCTTGAATTATATTTCGAGATTTATATCCCACATGACTGCCACGTGTGCGCCTATATTCAAGCTCCTCCGGAAAGATCAGCGTCATGATTGGATCGAGGATTGCCAGAAGGTCTTTGACAGTATTAAAGAGTATTTATCTGAGCCTCTAATTCTGTCTCCGCCTGTTGAAGGGAGACCCTTGGTTATGTACTTGACTATTCTTGATAACTCCATGGGTTGTGTCCTTGGTCAGCAAAATGAATCAGGGAAGAAAGAGTATGCTATATACTACTTGAGTAAGAAGTTCACTGATTGTGAGTCTCGATACTCAACGCTTGAGAAGACATGTTATGCTTTGGCTTAGGCTGCTAAGCGTTTACGCCAGTATATGTTGAATCATACGACTTGGTTAATATCCAAAATGGATCCAATCAAGTATATCTTTGAGAAGCCTGCTTTAACTAGGAGGATTGCCCGTTGGCAGATGTTGTTGTCTGAGTATGACATTGAGTATCGAGCTCAAAAAGCTATTAAAGGTAGTATCTTGGTTGACCACTTGGCACATCAACCAATTGAGGATTATCAGTCTGTTCAGTACGACTTCCCTGATGAGGAGATTCTGTATTTGAAGATGAAAGATTACGATGAGACTACGCTCGAGGAAGGGCCAGAGCCTGGTTCCCGATGGGGAATGGTATTCGATGGCGCTGTTAATAAGTACGGAAATGGTATTGGGGCAGTGATTATTACTCCTCAGGGCACACATTTTCCTTTTACAGCAAGGCTAACTTTCAAATGCACGAATAATATGGCGGAGTATGAGGCATGTATTATGGGTTTGGAAAAGTGTATTGATCTTAGGGTCAAGCATCTTGATGTTTATGGAGATTCGGCCTTTGTTATTAATAAGATTAAGGGTGAATGGGAGACGAATCACCTGGCCTCATCCCATATAGAGATTATGCGAGGAGGATTTCAACTTTCTTTACTGAGGTTGACTTCCATCATATTCCTCTAGACGAGAATCGGATGGCAGATGCTCTTTCTACGCTTGCTTCAATGATTGTGGTGAAATATTGGAATGAAGTCCCCAATATCATAGTGATGCGCTTGGATAGACCAGCTCATGTATTTGCAGTTGAAGAAGTGAAAGATGATAAGCCATGGTATTAAGATATCAAGTGCTTTCTCCAAAGTAAGACTTACCCGCCTATGGCATCTGTTAAAGATAAGAAGACTTTGAGGAGATTATCTGGCAGTTTCTACCTTAATGGCGATGTGCTTTATTAGAGGAACTTTGACATGGTTCTGCTCAGATGCGTGGATAGACACGAAGCAGACCTGTTGATGACTGAAGTCCATGAGGGTTCATTTGGTACTCATTCCAATGGAAATGCCATGGCAAAGAAGATGTTGAGAGCAGGCTACTATTGGCTGACAATGGAGTCTGACTGCTGCAAGTATGTGAAGAAATGCCACAAGTGTCAGATTTATGCGGATAAGATTCATATTCCCCCGACACTTCTGAATGTTATTTCCTCACCATTGCCTTTCTCCATGTGGGGAATTGACATGATTGGCATGATAGAGCCAAAGGCGTCGAACGGTCACCATTTTATTCTCGTAGCAATTGATTACTTCACCAAGTGGGTTGAAGCGGCATCATATGCGAATGTGACTAGGCATGTGGTTGTGAAGGTTATCAAGAATCAACTCATATGCCGTTATGGTGTGCCGCACAAGATCATTACTGATAATATATCTAACTTGAACAACAAAATGATGAGAGAGCTGTGTAGCGAGTTCAAGATTGCACATCATAATTCTTCTCCCTATAGACCCAAGATGAATGGGGTTGTTGAAGCTGCTAACAAGAATATCAAGAAGATTATCCAGAAGATGGTTGTTACGTACAAAGATTGGCATGAGATGCTGTCATTTTCTTTGCATGGCTATCGTAAATCTGTCTGCACTTCAACAGGGGCAACCCCTTTCTCTCTTGTATATTGCATGGATGTTGTGCTCCCCGTGGAGGTTGAGATCCCATCAATGAGAGTCTTGATGGAAGCCAAGTTGACTGAGGTTGAATGGGTTTAGAGTCATTATGACCAGTTGAACTTGATTGAAGAGAAGAGATTAACTGCCATGTGCCATGGTCAGTTGTATCAGCAAAGGATGAAGAAAGCCTTTGATAAGAAGGTTAAGCCTCGTGTGTTCCGAGGAGGTGACCTCGTGCTCAAGAAAGTTTTGTCTTTCGCACCCGGTTCCAGGGGAAAGTGGACTCCAAACTATGAAGATCCATATATTGTTAAGAGAGCCTTTTCAGGTGGTGCTTTGATACTTACAACTATGGATGGGGAGGATTTCACTCGTCTTGTAAATTGATAACACTGAAATTCACCGTATTTTCGACACCGATTTCGCATGCATTTTAGTAGTTTT
Source organism: Lathyrus oleraceus (assembly GCF_024323335.1). NCBI lineage: Eukaryota > Viridiplantae > Streptophyta > Magnoliopsida > Fabales > Fabaceae > Lathyrus > Lathyrus oleraceus. The sequence goes on from NC_066582.1 coordinate 52,860,564, forward strand.
ATTGTCATTTTGTTGTGTTATTACTATGTTTTTCTTTGTTTTCAGGTTTTTACTTCAATCGGAGCCCCGATCGAGAAAAGGAGTGAAAAAGAGCTAAAAATCCTAAAATTCAGCATTTTGTATTTGTGGCTTCCACCATGGCTGGCACCGTAGGCCCTGCCATGACGTGTCCCAGCTCAACTTCCCTCAACTGCCACGTTCCCCACTACTTCCACTAAGGCGCCTCAGATTGGCCTTGTGGCGGGCGCCACAAGAGGAAAAGTTTTCCCTCCCATTTTCAAGTTGAAAGGCATCCTTGTCATTTCCATCTTTTTACTTGCTTATAAATAGAAACTCGAAATCACTTTTTCAATCATCCAAACTTAGAACAGAGGCAAACTCAGAGCAACTTTGTTTCACTTAGGCATATATTAAGTATTTTAAAGTGGTAATCGCTTCGCATTGGGGTGTTACCACAATTGTGTAATCGAGTCTGTGATCGAGTCTGTAATCGAGTTTGGAGCACTTTGGAAGGAAGTTAATCCTGCCGCCGTTTTCATTTCCGCTTTGCAATTTACTCAACCCTCCGATTGAAGCAGGTTTTTATTACTTTGCCTTTACTTTATTTATTTCCCGCACTCGCTTTACTTTATTTATTTCCCGCACTCGCTTTACTTTATTTATTTTCCGCACTCGCTTTACTTTATTTATTTTCTCGCACTCGCTTTACTTTATTTATTTTCTCGCACTCGCTTTACTTTATTTATTTTCTCGCACTCGCTTTACTTTATTTATTTTCCGCACTCGCACTACTTTTATTTACTTTCCGCACTCGCACTACTTTTATTTAAATTAATGCACTTTTACTTTACCATGTCTGACTAAATTTATAAGGTTAGAATGTAAGGATCATAATTGAACCGATAATCCGTACAATTGTTCGTAAAAACACTTAAGGGCTATTTTAACTTTCAACTTAAGTTTTCCCGCACTTCAATCCCGTTGGACAAGATCGAAAGCCGTCCAACGTCTTTTTAAACTTAATTGTTTTTAACTATTTCAAAAACAGCGAAAGCGCTTTGTTTAGTTCATTAGGAATCTTAATTTAAGAAGAAAAGAGATTTTAAAATTATTTTCGGACGCGTTTATAAGTTTAGAGTTTGGTTCGTGAGAACCTCTTTTGGTTAAGAAATCCAGGTTATAATACTTTTCAACTTGGTTAAGATACTATATTTCTTAAAAATAGGTTTACTACTCTAACGCATTGCGCGCCTTTTTATAAGTGATAATAAGAGGGTTTGATTAGGGAGTACAACTCGGTTATGAATACACGAAAGCGACAATTCCTGTTAAATTAGTTCTTTTCAAAGTAGGAAACACTGCCCATAAGTAGTTCTATTAGCAAGTACTTGGATTATTAATTGATTACGTGAATTACATTCGACCCTGTCTTTATTAATTAAACTTTATTCAACATTTTACTTTCCATTGCACACTCTAAAAACACCTATTTTGATTGCCTTTGATAAACACCATAACAACAGATAACGATAGATTGACACTTGGTCTCTATGGATTCGACAATCTTTTATATTACTCTGACGCGTTCGTACACTTGCGAAAAGCACGCATCAAGTTTTTGGCGCCGTTGTCGGGGACCAATTTCGTCAAAATTTCATTTCCCTGTTGTTATATCGTTTAGACTTAGGTTATTTTCCCGCCGGTCAATGCGAAGAACTCGCAGCACCGGAAGTTTAAGTTTAGTATACCCTCTGGCAGAACCTGAATGCTACGCTCGCGTACGTTTATTATTTCATAGAATTAAGAGAGCTATGGCCGAAGATCAAAACCAAAAACCTCTTAAGGATTTCGCTCAACCATCCAATGAAGAACCTAGTTCTAGTATAGTAAACCCAACCATCCCAGCTAATAATTTCGAACTTAAACCCTCCCTGTTGCAACTAGTGCAACAGAGACAATTCGCAGGTCTCGCTACGGAGAACCCAAACCAACATTTAAAAATATTTCTTCAATTAGCAGACACTTTTAAAACCAATGGAGCTTCTCCTGTGGCAATACGTTTAAGATTATTCCCTTTTTCCCTCAGAGATAAAGCCCTATCATGGTTAGATTCCCTTCCACCCAATTCCATTACGACTTGGGACAACCTTAGAAGAGTTTTTCTTGCTAGATATTTTCCCCCGAGTAAAACCGCCGTTCTTCGAGACCATATAACTAGATTTACCCAAAACCAAGTAGAATTGTTGTTCGAAGCTTGGGAGAGATATAAAGAGTTGTTACGAGCATGCCCACATCATGGTTTAGAAAATTGGTTAATCATTCAAACCTTCTATAATGGACTTCACTATAACACTAAGATGACCATCGACGCTGCTGCAGGCGGTGCTCTGATGAACAAACCTTATCCTGAAGCTAGTGCCCTCGTTGAAGATATGGGTCAAAACCATCAATCATGGGGAGTCGAACGAGCGACAGTAGAGAAGAAGGAAGCCCAAGGAGGAGTGCATGAACTAAGCTCTATAGACATGATGCAAGCTAAAATGGACGCATTAGCCCTCAAGGTCGAGCATATGTGCATAAACCCGAATACTGTAGCCGCAGTTTCGTCGGATTGTGAGATATGTGGTACCAAAGGACACCAATCTGCAGAATGCAGTCTGTTAAACGAAACCCACTCTGAGCAAGTGAGCTACACCCAAGGGAACCCATACTCGAATACTTATAACCCTGGATGGAGGAATCACCTGAACTTCTCCTATAAAAACAATAACCCTATCCAAAATAACGCACCTCCGAGACCTAGTTATCAGGCCCCAAGATCAAATCAACCTATGCAACCTATACCACCAAAGTCGAGCCTTGAGAAAATTATGTAAAATTTTATCACTGCTCAAACCCAACAAAACAAGGAGTCCATGAGCCAAAAGATTCATGTTAACGAATTGATTAATCAGTTAGGAACCAAGGTTGACCAAATAGTTACTCATACTAAGATGCTTGAAACCCAGATCTCTCAGGTAGCTTTAAACCAAGCCCCTCAAACCACACCTGGAGGACAATTCCCTGGACAACCTCAACAAAATCCGAGAGGACAAGCCAATGCCATTACCCTACGAAGTGGGAACGCTTATGATGAGCCACCAAACCCAAGATTGAGTTAACCTAAAACTTCTAAGGAATGTACCAAACCCACGGACGAAGTAAAGGAACCAGAGGAATCTGAAAACCAGGAAGGTCGAGAAAAAGGAGAAGAACCTAAAGATAAAACTTACACCACCCCCGCCATATAAACCACCTATACCATATCCGTAAAGACTCAAACAAACCCAGATCAATAAACAGTATCAAAAGTTTATTAAAGTTATAGAAAAACTTCGTGTAGAAATCCCTTTCACAGAAGCCATCACCCAAATACCTTCTTATGCAAAGTTTCTCAAAGACATCCTTACCAACAAACGTAGACTTGACGATCCGAAGCCTTTGGAATGTAATGCTATTTCCGAGGACAAATTAGCAAAGAAAGATAAAGATCCTGGAAATTTCTCCATTCCTTGTCTTTTGGGGAGTCATGTCATCGAAAAAGCTTTTCTAGACTTAGGAGATAGTGTGAGCCTAATGCCTTTAGCAGTTTGTGAGAGGTTAAACTTAGGAGAATTACAACCTACTAAGATGTCACTTCAGTTAGCCGATAGATCTGTCAAGTATCTGATAGGCATTTTAGAAGATGTCCCTGTTAGGATAGGTCAGTTATTTATCCCTACTGATTTTGTTGTCATGGACATCAAAGAGATCAATGATATACCAATCCTTCTAGGTAGACCATTCTTATCGACTGCAGGATCCATAATAGATGTCAAGAGAGGAAAGTTGACCTTTGAGGTAGGTGACGAGAAAATAGAATTTATACTTTCGAAATTTCTTATGGCACCTGTGATGGGAGACGGATGTTATGCCTTAGATATCATTGATGAATGTGTTAGAGAATTAGAATAAGAAGAAATTATAAAAACAATTAAGTTACCATCAACCCTCATAATGGAAGATGATGACTTTAAGAAACCCTACATCGATGATAACCTTTACGAATGTTTTTCCCTTACCCCAAATCCTATGCCATGCCCTAAGAAACCAACCTTAGAACTTAAGGAACTGCCTAAGAACCTGAGATATGAGTTCCTCGATGAAGAGATGAACTGTCCAGTCATAGTCAGTGCTACCTTGAGCCAAGAGGAAACGAACCAACTTTTAGACATTTTACGAAGATATCCCTCAGCCTTAGGATATAATATCTCTGACCTGAAAGGTATAAGCCCATCCGTATGCATGCATCGGATTTCGCTCGAAGAAGATTCAAAACCCTCCAGTGAACATCAGAGAAGAATAAACCCTATAATGAGTGATGTTGTTAAAAGGGAAGTTCTTAATTTACTTGAGGCAGGTATAATCTATCAGATCTCGGATAGTAAGTGGGTGAGCCCTGTGCATGTAGTACCTAAAAAGGGAGGCATCACAGTCGTGCAAAATGATAAAGGCGAACATGTAGCAAAACGTTTAGAAGGAGGATGGAGGATGTGTATAGATTATAGAAAATTAAATAAAGCAACCAGGAAGGATCATTTCCCTTTACCATTTATAGACCAGATGTTGGAGCGTCTAGCCAGACACTCTTACTTCTGCTATCTAAATGGATACTCTGGATTCTTCCAAATACCTATCCACCCCGAAGATCAAGAAAAAACTACCTTTACATGCCCTTATGGAACTTTTTCCTACAGACGAATGCCATTCGGCCTCTGCAATGCCCTAGCCACTTTCCAACGCTGCATGATGTCCATCTTTGCAGACTACCTAGATGGTATCATGGAAGTGTTTATGGATGATTTCTCGGTTTGCGGATTTGATTTCCACAATTGCCTTGCTAACCTTGAGAAAATCCTGGAGAGATGCGTGGAGGTGAACCTCGTGCTAAACTGGGAAAAGTGTCATTTCATGGTGACCGAAGGAATAGTTTTAGGACATATAGTTTCCGAAAAAGGTATAGAGGTAGATAGAGCTAAAATAAAAGTTATAGAAAACCTAAAACCCCCTAAAACTATCAGAGAAGTCCGAAGCTTTCTTGGACACGCTGGATTCTACCAGCGTTTTATCAAGGACTTCTCCAAAATAACTAAACCTTTAACTGGACTTTTAATGAAAGATGCTGAATTCATTTTTGATGAAAAATGTAATGACGCATTTAATCTTTTAAATCAAGCATTAATCTCTGCACCTATTATGAAACCACCTGACTGGTCAGAACCTTTTGAGATAATGTGCGATGCTAGTGATTATGCGGTTGGAGCCGTTCTAGGACAAAGGAAAGATAAAAAATTACATGCAATTTATTATGCTAGTAGAACCCTAGATGTTGCCCAAATTAACTACGCAACAACTGAAAAAGAATTACTCATTGTAGTTTTCGCTATAGACAAATTTAGATCTTATCTAGTAGGAGCAAAAATTATAGTTTACACTGATCATGCTGCCATTCATTACCTATTAAGTAAAAAAGATGCCAAGCCCAGGTTACTCCGATGGATTCTATTACTACAAGAGTTTGATTTAGATATAAGAGATAAAAAAAGGCACTGAAAATGTAGTAGTTGATCACCTTTCTAGGATAGAACATCTAAAACCTGAACTAGTACCCATAAACGATGATTTCGCCTATGATAGACTGATAGCTAGACTAGAAACCATTGAAGATAATAACCTAGGCCCTGATGAGCACTCCCAAAATTCCCTAGCAATAAGTAATGTACCCTGGTATGCAGACTTTGTTAATTACCTAGCTGCTGATATAGTACCCCCTGATCTTGACTACCACCGCAAGAAGAAATTCTTCCACGATGTGAGAAACTTCTATTGGGACGAACCGCTCCTTTTCGAAAGGGGTAAAGATGGCATTTTTTCGCTGTTGCATTCCGGAAGAAGAGGTAAATTGTATTATCAAGCATTGTCATTCTGCACCTTATGGTGGGCATGCGAGCACCTCTAAGACATACGCCAAAATTCTTCAAGTTGGCCTACCATGTGGCGTGATGTTTATGCTTGCATTGTCAAATGTGATAGATGTCAACGCACTGGAAACATTTCAAGGCACGATGAAATGCCTCTAAGAAACATTCAGGAAGTAGAACTCTTCGACGTATGGGGTATAGATTTCATGGGACCTTTCCCACCATCCTTAGGAAACAGGTATATCTTAGTAGCTGTAGACTATGTGTCTAAGTGGATTGAAGCTATAGTTGCACCCACAAACGACACTAGCGTAGTAATCAAACTATCTAAAAACTATATATTCCCTAGATTTGGAACACCACGTTTATTCATAAGCGATAGAGGATCACACTTTATATCGAGAATATTTGACAAACTTTTAAGAAAATATGGAGTTAGGCATAGAGCAGCAACACCACCACTGTCATCATATTGCACTCATAGAAAACACTCAAGGTTACATTTTGGGTAACCTTCGAGAGGTGAGGACCGCTCAGGATGCCTTGCAGGCGAGGATGGATCAGAGAGACCGTCGTCGTACCCGATCCCGTCGTCCACCTCAAGATGGCGAGGGCACCAGTGGTCAGCAATAGGTCGTCAGGTAACTCTTCCCTTATCTTACTTCGAAACATTGGGGACAATGTTCGATTTAAGTGTGGGAGGAGACTCTACCGTCTTTTCTTTATTGCTTTTCTCGTCTTTTTCTTTGTTGTTTTTAGATAGTTTGTTTATTTTTTTCCTTTTAGTTATTTATTTTGCTTTTTAGTTTAAGTGTCTTAGATAATGCATGAGTCTGACGAGTCACCAAATATAGTGTATCTTTAGTACAATCTAATCTCCCCATACCTTTAGCCCCACCGAATTTTTTTTGCAAAAGAAAACAGTGTTGTTCCGAAAGTTTTCGGGTTTTAAAGACAGGTTGAGTAAGGATGCGGTGACTTGGGAGAACTTTGCGAAACATCAGTATTATTTCAGCACCATAGACTTCGTAAATATAGGAATCATTCCCGAAACCCCATATACCATGGCCTTAATCGTCATTTCCGTATAAGTCCTCAGTAGTTTATCTCAGCAGTCAGCTCCGGCCTACGGATCCTCTACGTAGGGGACCGATGCAAATAAGTGAATGATCCAGCAAAACAAAAAAATAAAAGAAAGCAAAAAGGCAACTCCGGTATAGGTGACCCTCACAAAGTCATTTAAACCAAAGAATTGTAAAAATTTGCTACAAAAAGAAAAAGAAAAAGAAAAAGAAAAAAAAACTTACCCACTATTAGTTGGTTCAGAGGTATCTGGCACTGAACTCGGTAGGGCGGATTACGATCCGATCCCCCACAACTACAGTTGGGTCAAATAAAAAGGTTTTACACATATTTATGTGCCAGAAACCCCATGCTTAGATCATAATCACTAACAGGTCACTCTACTATGAAGCATGTACGGATAACGGGCTTAATGTGATTGCGCCTGAATGAAAAGGACACAAAAAGAGATGAAGAGGCAGGCCCAGGTATTGTGGGATAATATGGGTTGAATAATATAGGAATGAAGTTTATGTCCGCATTTACGGATTAGTGTCGTCATTATACCCTTAGTTCACTCAGTTAGTACTTATCATTGCATCCCGACTTGAACTTAGAACTTTTTAAACCTGAAGCACTCGTTTACACCAGTTTTTCTTTTATGAGCTTTTTAATGTTTTGCTTGAGGACAAGCAAAGGTTTAAGTGTGGGAGAGTTTGATAACACTGAAATTCACCGTATTTTCGACTCCGATTTCGCATGCATTTTAGTAGTTTTATTGTTATTTTGTTGTGTTATTACTATGTTTTTCTTTGTTTTTAGGTTTTTACTTCAATTGGAGCCCCGATCGAGAAAAGGAGTGAAAAAGAGCTAAAAACCCTAAAATTCAGCATTTTGTACTTGTGGCTTCCACCATGGCTGGCGCCACAGACCCTGCCATGACGTGTCCCAGCTCAACTTCCCTCAACTGCCACGTTCCCTACTACTTCCACTAAGGCGCCTCAGATTGGCCTTGTGGCGGGCGCCACAAGAGGAAAAGTTTTCCCTCCCATTTTCAAGTTGAAGGGCATCCTTGTCATTTCCATCTTTTTACTTGCTTATAAATAGAAACTCGAAATCACTTTTTCAATCATCCAAACTTAGAACAGAGGCAAACTCAGAGCAACTTTGTTTCACTTAGGCATATATTCAGTATTTTAAAGTGGTAATCGCTTCGCATTGGGGTGTTACCACAATTGTGTAATCGAGTCTGTAATCGAGTTTGTAATCGAGTTTGGAGCACTTTGGAAGGAAGTTAATCCTGCCGCCATTTTCATTTCCGCTTTGCAATTTACTCAACCCTCCGATTGGAGCAGGTTTTTATGACTTTGCCTTTACTTTATTTATTTCCCGCACTCGCTTTACTTTATTTATTTCCCGCACTCACTTTACTTTATTTATTTTCCGCACTCGCTTTACTTTATTTATTTTCTCGCACTCGCTTTACTTTATTTATTTTCTCGCACTCGTTTTACTTTATTTATTTTCTCGCACTCGCTTTACTTTATTTATTTTCCGCACTCGCACTACTTTTATTTACTTTCCGCACTCGCACTACTTTTATTTAAATTAATGCACTTTTACTTTACCATGTCCAACTAAATTTATAAGGTTAGAATGTAAGGATCGTAATTGAACCGATAATCCGTACAATTGTTCGTAAAAACACTTAAGGGCTATTTTAACTTCAACTTAAGTTTTCCCGCACTTCAATTCCGTTGGGTAAGATCGAAAGCCGTCCAACGTCTTTTTAAACTTAATTCTTTTTAACTATTTCCAAAACAGCGAAAGCGCTTTGTTTAGTTCATGAGGAATCTTAATTTAAGAAGAAAAGAGATTTTAAAATTATTTTCGGACGCGTTTATAAGTTTAGAGTTTGGTTCGTGAGAACCTCTTTTAGTTAAGAAATCCAGGTTATAATACTTTTCAACTTGGTTAAGATACTATATTTCTTAAAAATAGGTTTACTACTCTAACGCAATGCGCGCCTTTTTATAAGTGACAATAAGAGGGTTTGATTAGGGAGTACAACTCGGTTCTGAATACGCGAAAGCGACAGTTCCTGTTAAATTAGTTCTTTTCAAAGTAGGAAACACTGCCCATAAGTAGTTCTATTAGCAAGTACTTGGATTATTAATTGATTACGTGAATTACATTCGACCCTGTCTTTATTAATTAAACTTTATTCAACACTTTACTTTCCACTGCACACTCTAAAAACACCTATTTTGATTGTCTTTGATAAACACCATAACAACAGATAACAATAGATTGACACTTGGTCTCTGTGGATTCGACAATCTTTTATATTACTCTAACGCGTTCGTACACTTGCGAAAAGCACGCATCATGAATTCGGATGCAGTCAAAAAATACTTCACCTAAAAATAAAAACAGAATAGCTCGCTAAGTTGAAAACCCGAAATGGCGACTTAGGCAAAAATGAGCGTCTCGGTGGATTGAAAAGCCGAAAGGACGGTCCAGGCAAAAAATAGAGACATGAATATATATATATATATATATATATATATATATATATATATATATATATATATATATATATATATATATATATATATATATATCCCACTAGATTGAGTACCTCACCCTGGGGCAATCTAGGCAAAAATTAGGGATTTGGCAAGTAACTGCATCCTGACAAGACTTCGTTCTACAAACTGTCTTCTGTCAAAGATTCTCGCTCAGCCATCGTCAACTGAAGCTTCAAATACATAGGATTCAGAGTTGGTGGAGAAATGGTCATTATGTTCAATGTAGCCCTTTTTCCAATATATATCACCAATTTCAAATTTGTAAAGATCCATGGAGTCTCGCCATTTGCGGACTACCATTCTATCGAATAAATTTGAGCCTTTATCCAATTCTTTGCACTCTTATTTGTTTCTGCTTAACAAATGTTTTCATGTTTTAATTGATAAATATCATTGTTTTAAACAAATAAAGTTTTTATAAACTATTTTTAAACAAAGTGAACATTCACAATGACTGAAAGGATAAATGGAATGTCTTCTGTGCTCTCCCAAGGGTAGTATGATCTCCAAAAGAGTAAGACATTTGTTCATATTCTTGCATGGTTATATCCTCTTCATCATCTTTCAGGTTGTCTCCCCAGCGAGCGCAGAGAAAGGTGATACATCATCAAATCCGTAGAGAATCTGGAGTTTTGGCCTTGATCTTCTTAGAGATGTGTATACCTCCATCTCAAACATCCTCAACTCCCCAGAGAGTCTGAGTCTAGCATTTATGTTTTATCAATTATATGATTGTCATCCCGTGTGTGGACTGACCTAAAATCCCTTATAGATTGATAAAAGTTGATATGCTATCTATTCATGAGGAAATTTGTCTTTCCCCAGTGAGCGGAAATTCCCAGCATGAGTAGAAGTCCTCAGCAGGAGTATGTATGTGTTCCCTGCAAAGTTATCTTCCAGATACCTCCTCAGCAGTGGTTGCTTGGAGCAGTTGGTGAAGGGTTTGTTCCCCGTTTCATCCTCAGCATGGCACGTCTTGGCAAAGGATTCGTTTTCGATTCCCTTAGCCAGGACCGTTCCTCCAGAGATACTTGTAGTTATCCTCAGCAGGTTAGCTTGCAGTTTCTCCCCCAGCAGGTTGGCTTACAACTCATCCTTCAGTAGGGTTGCTCGTAGTAGACTGTCCCCAGTTAGATCGCCTATAGTCTATCCCCAGTGGAGTTTCCTGATCAGAGCCTGGTAATTTGTTTTCCCCTCCTTATTGGAAAGTTTTCTCTAAGTTGAGTTGGTGATAAAGATGTTGTGTCCTTCCCCAGTGGATTAGTTGGTTCTCTCTCCCCTGGGCAAAGATGTCTCTTCAGCAGATGAGAAGGGTTTGTTTTGATTGATTAGAACTCCTATTTGGTGGTTGTTCCTCGCAGAGTTTCATATCATTTCTTGATAAGTTCCTCAGTAGAGTTTCTTCTATGATGAACCTTATCCGTGTTGAGCTCCCCAGTAGAGTTTCCTCTATGATGGATTTTTTGTCTGTTCAAACAGCAAATCCCTGGCAATGACTATGTAGCTTCCCCAGCGGAGACGTTGCCTAATCCCAGTTTGACATTGGTTTCCTCTCCGAGTGGAAGATATTTTCCAGTATTGAGGAATTTTGAGGAAGATGTGTTGTTTCCTTCTCCTGGCAGCAACGATATCTCTACAGCAGTTAGAAGAGAATGCTTGATTGATGAGTCTGTTTAGTGGTTGTTCCCCACAGAATTTCTCATTATCCCCTGATAAGATCCCCAAAAGAGTTATTCTGTGACAGATCTTATTGATATCTCTACATGTTCCCGAGAATTATTGGAAGATCCCAAACGGTTGATAGTTGTGACCTTTACCTATCCCCGGCGGTGGTCTCTGTCCCCAACAGTGATTGGTGCTCCTGGTATTTGATGCTCCCCACCAGATTGGATTTCTCCTGTGGGCCTGGCCTTTCTCTTTTGAGATGTTATACCGGATGTCCGTCCATTGATTCCTGGACCCGTTTGTGTTAGATATGTTTGTCTGTCAGCATTAATCATACATAAACCACGAATATACATGCATAATTATAGTATTCAGATATTCATGTTGCATTCTTTACCATATATCTTTGCTTATTATCTCCTGCTATTGGTGAAATGTTCTTCCCCAAGCAAATGTTTGTGTCTGATCTCTCCATATAGAGTTAGCCATATAGGCAGAAAGTGTCTATCTTTCCTTCATAATTCCCCCACTGAGTTATGTCCTCATGGATGATTATTGTTTTAGTTTCCTCCCTAATTATGTATTGGGATGGAATTTCTCCCTTAAGTTATATCCTCATTGGGTTGAGTCTTGTTAATTGTGTCTTTCTAGTTTGTTCCTAGATTGACTCCTTTCCGGTTATTCCCCTGTAATTCCCTGTGGATCTGTTGTTCAATTGCTCAGTAACCAGCTATTGTTCATCTCATCCCCAGCGGATTCTGTGGCCTTCTACCCAGTAACCGGTAGTTATAAGTCCCATTTATGTGGTTTTCTACCCAGTAACCGGTAGATGTGATCCCTTCTTGGTTGGTTATCTTTATCCAATATTCGGTATTGATATTCCTTCATTTTTTGAGTATATCACCCAACCACCGGTGATATATCTCTAAGGGATAATTGCTCTCACCAAGCAATTCATCCCCAGCGAGTCATCTGTCATTTACCCTTGTTTGGTAATGATCGTTTCTCCTTCTGATTGGTCATCATTTTATACCCAGTAATCGGTATCTCGATGTCCTTTCTTTTTCGGTCGATTTATCCTTTATTAACCCAGTAACCGGTTATGGATAATCTTCCATGCGAGTATGTTATCTATGTTCTGACGGTAATAGATAATATATCTCATGCGCTCTTTAGTCGAAGTCTGTTTCTTCCCCAGTTGAGTAAGATTCGTATTTTCTTATGGAATCGAATGTCCATCCTATAAATCGAGTTTGATTTTTTAGCCCTCCTTTTGGATGATGAGTGTCTGGGATATGTTCCCAATTCACACCTGGTTGGTCACTTATTATATGCCCAGTAACTGGTATCCTTGGTGTTCCTTCCTTCTGCTCCCTATTATGACTTTTTGTCCCCTGTGGAGTCAGATTTCCTGAGTTAAGATATGCCTTTTGGATCCTCCTTAGATGTGTTGGATGATTCATATCTCTCACCCTTATATCGGTCTTAGATATTCTTTCTCCATGAGCATGTTGTTCTCTCACCCAATAACCGGTGTTTTGATCACATGTCTCTTTTTGAGTTTATTACCCAGTAACCGGTAATTTCTCGTTGTTTCTTCCTCAGCTGAGTCCTTTGTGGACATCCCCGTCTGAGTCCGGATTTTTATCCTAAGTATCCTTTGTAGATAGTTTTGCTGTATTGGCATATTCCCCAATACATGCATCTTTGCGTCAGCTCGAGTCTTTCCATCAATTTATTATCGTGGAATCCCTTCGTGTCTCCCAGCAAGTTTGAAGTCGTGACCTGCTCATGCATTTTACCCTATTTTTCCCCCAGAGTCTCTGTCTCCCAAGTGAGCGTATTACTCCTATGGATTTTCATGTTCTCCTGATTTCTTTTTTCTTTGTGGCCATGTTTCCCCATAGAGTATTAACTTTTGCATGCATACATCTGCATCATGAGGTCTCTTAGGGACCAAAATCCGTCTCTTTGTTATTATTTAAGCCCATTCTACCACGTCGAGACAAAGATTTTAACCTTCATATCTCCGGCTAGAATGACCTTAAATAAGGGCATCTTTAAGACCCTAATTTTGACCCTAAGATCCCTCATGGCATCATATCATTGCTCATTGCATTGTCTCAAGGATCATAGCATGTGTGGCTCATTAACCCTAGGGTTGGGACTTGTGTGAGCTGGTTTGAGATCAACAAGCATGCTTGAATTGTATATTATTGCTTTTCTTATTTGTTTACTTAACCAAAAGCACAAAAATATGTCACTAACTTGTTTTTTTTGAAGCTCAAGTGATCACATGTGCCCTTGCTCATAGGAGGCTCCTATGCTCAATGAAGTGGCTAGATGAAGATGAAAGCAAGTATGACAATAGTTCACAAAACTCTCAATCATCATATATGTCTCCCAAGTATCTCAATTTTCCAATTTGATCAAGATAACCCAAAGGGCTTGAGGATTGTTTCCCAAGGAAACCCTAATTCAACTGTGCATTGACTGTGCCTTGCTCATGAAGCAACCTCAACCTATGATCAAATTTAATCAAGGGAAGTTATTTAATTATTTATTTTATGCATATGTGAGCCTATATTAGTATCCTCAATCATTCATTCATCAAGATTTGAGGTTTGGCCTTGAGAAGTTGACCAGTCAAATCATATGACTAATCTGAGATCCACTGAGACCTAACTTTTGATGTGTTTGTCAAATGAAGATGACCCCAAGATAACAAATTTTCTTAAGAACCATATGAAAAACTTTCATGTTAATCAAAAATTCATTTGAAACTTGTAAGTTCATCATTCATTTTAAAACATTATAGGTCATTTTGACTAAAACCCTAATTTTGGGTCAACTTCCCAAGGACCTAACTCCTTAATTTCTTATGATTTTGAGGTGAGACAAATTGCATTGGAAAGCTTAATATGTCTACTTAAAATTTTATGTTGGACAAAATTTCATAATCTTAAAAGAAACACATGTGATAATACAAAACATTATAGGTCACTTTGGAACAAAACCATTGAATGTTGAAAATGTCCAACTTCAAGTGCCCATACCTTTCTCATCAAAAATCCAAATGATGCAAAATTTAAGTCCAAATTGATAATATTGAAGATATATACAACTTTAATATTGGAGTTTTTTCCATTTGAGGCTTGCATCATTGAAACAGAAGGGCTTGAAGTTGGTTACTTTTGGCAAATTTTTCAAAGGCATGTTTTGTACCTCAAACTTCAAGACCAGTTTTCACAAATTTCCAAACTCCAAATGGATTTTTGTCCAACATAGATTTTGTTCCTTATGTCAAGACTTTTCAACCATTACTCACATGCCTATGTTTGGATTTTCTATGTGTGACTTTCGAAGAGGTAAACATTTAGGCCCAATTATGCATTTCACTTTGAATCTTCATGCACAAGCCATTGCAGTTCAAATTGCACGTCCAAACCCTCTTCAAATGAGCTCAGCATTCATTTCCATCCAAGATTGGGCCTCACATGCGCCTGTACATGCCCATGCATGGAGGATCCAATGATCATGCACACGAGTTTGGCACTTGCTTGCTTGCGTCTCAGCTATAAATACAATGCTTGCCTCATTCAAATTTAAACCTTAAGGAAACCTGAAACTCTGCAGAAGTGAAAACCCAACCATACCAAAGGAATTTTGATTTTTTATTTCTCAAATTCAAGCTTGAATTTCAACAAAATTAGTTGATCTTCAAGTCTTATTCCTTAGCCTTGCATTCATATCACATCTCAAGATCAAATTGGAAGCAAAAGTTGGAAGGAATCGTGCTGATCAAAGTTGCTCTTCAAAGGTATATGATCCAACTATTTTGATCTGAATCTCATCATATGATGTGAATTTCTTGTGTTCAAATGGTTTTCTGAAGTCCTCGTGCAAGAGGCAAGCCAGTGGTGGCTTTGATTTCATGTTTTAAAGCACTTCAGTTTGCACACCTTGAATTTCCAGCTTAGTGTCGCAACGCGAAAAACAATCGGCGGAAAAAAACATGTTACAGAGCCGCCACCGACGTTATTCATCCTATGACGGAAAGGGAGCGCAGGACTAACCTAAGAAAGGGGAAAGGAACGGTCTTACGACTAGAGATTGCAAGGTACGGGAGTCAGTTACGCAAGGGGAAGGTATTAGCACCCCTCACGTCCGCCGTGCTCGACGGGATCCACGCTCAAAAGAATAGGAAAAGGTTGTTGATAAACTGCTCAAAGAAATGCACACACTGGAATAATAAAACAGGTGAAAGAAGATGGAGGAAGCGGACTCGGCAGGATGTCGCATCCTGGTCCTACGTAGTTTGTCAGAAACAAACATCAGAGTCGACGTAGTTCGGGGAAATAGGAAACATGCTCGCTAGGATATCGCCTCCTATGCCTACGTATCTTCTTTATCCAGAGTAAGAATCAGAGCACTCGTAGCTCGGCTAACGCACGCCGAAACAAAACACCAAAAGAGACGCTGAGACGTCAACAGAAAAACTCAACAGGAAACAGAATGCCAATACATGGACTTACATCCGACTCCAAACAACACAAAGGAAACAGAATGCCAATACATGGACTTATATCCGACTCCAAACAATAGCACACGCTAACCAGTGAACACCAAAGCAAAAGGTTATCAGATCAACAAGCTAATAGGGAGTCTGGAACTCGAGCCTAATAGTTGCCAAGCAAAACACACACAAAAAAGAAAAAAGGTTGCCCGGAGAGATCTCGCTCGATCTCCTGCCTACGTATCTCATCTGGTATGAGAATCAGGGCGACGTAGTTCCCCTTAACAGGGGAGAAACTCTCTCCTAACCAGAGACCAGGGAAACAACAGACTAAAAGGGAGACTAACTCGAGCCTAATAGTTGTCATGCAATCCACAATCCCTAAGTTGAGGTCTCTAATCATGCATCTAACTCACACAGGAAGCAAGTCAGCTCAAACAGCAAGTAAACACCAATCACAAATGATCAAGCATCACACACTATATACAAACAAGAGGCTCAGACAAATGGTTAGGCTTTAGTCAAGAGGGTTCATATCAACCTCGACAAACAAGCCAAAACTGTAGGGGTATGCTGAAGCTCTTAACCACTAACATTGAGAGTTAGGGTAAAATTGATCAAATATGGAAATGAGGATGAGACCTCATGCTCTTAACCCTGGCCTGGGTGAGCTCAAATCAAAGAAAACGTGGGGATCCAGAAAGAGGGACCCTATTCCACTTGACCGACTCTATACAGAGATCTTGGGTACATTGTTCAAGAGCATCAGCACGTAGTGCGAGCATAATGAACGACTCACAGGATAACAGGGGATTGATTGCTAATCCCTTCTATCTGTCAATTGCCTCTTCACTTAGGAGGACTTAACAAGTAACATGCCTCATTTAGAGGTCTTTGGCACAAATGTAAACAACCACAATCATTGCCTCTTAAGGAGGACTTCAGCCAAATGCCTGCCAAAAAAGTGATAGGGCTTCCAGACTACATGGAGTGAGAAGGCTAAACTACCTCAGTGGTGTATCAACCACACTCCAAAGCAAAGCAAAAACTAGCTAGCAAGCAACTAATGTACCTGTACAAAAGCTTAACAGTTAGTATTGTATTCAGAAAATCAACAGACAACAATAGTGGAACTTTCCAATATCTACACAATGCAAGTCATAAGTGCAAGCACTCAAGTAAATTCATCACACCAATGGACCTAAAACACAACAAAGGTTAGTAATCAAAGCAACTTGCATCTCAAGTAATGAGACCAAACCAAACATTAGTGCTAAGTGCTCAATACCTGAAATACAAAACACAATTGGTGAGTACAAACCACTAGTACAAAGACTAGGGTCAAAGGCAAATCAAAAGACCAAAACAGAAGTCAATATTTTACACAAAGCATATTCAATCAATTCACAAGATGTCCTCAAAAGGAGAAAAGCCAATTCATGAAGCAAAGCCATCAAATGATCCATGTAACACAAAGGCAAGCAAGGTGCACACAATTGGACATCCAAATGAGAAAATCCCAATCAAAACAGAAAAGCATCCAATGATCATGAAAATATTTATACAAGCTTATCATGTTAAGAATGAACATCATGCAAATAATTAGGTCCAGAAGAGTTCAAATGATATGCAAATGAAAATGCACAAATGCAACATCAAATATGTGACACAAATTGTCACACCATATGTTCATGTGTCTAAAACAGTGATGGAACATGATAAAAATTCCAAACCAAAGCCAGAAAATCCAATCACATGTGAGGAACAAGCATGTCAAATTTCAAGCCAATTGGATAAACCATGAGCATTTTACAATCAAATGAATGCAACATATCAACATGGCATCATGTGCAATCAGAAAAATGACAAATAAAAATCCAAAAACACAAAAATCATGCAATTAGTATAAAAAAATACTAGACATCAAAACAAACATGTGAAAAAAAATTGAAGTGAAATTGAAGCATTTTACAATTTTTAGTGATTTTTGGAAGTTGATGAAATAAAAGGAAATAATATGAAAATAATGGAGGGAACATGATAATTCAAATGGAAATCAGCAAAATGCCTCAGCCAGGTATTGAACACAGGTACACACAGTCCACAAGAGGCGCTCAAAAAATAAATCACAAACATGCAAAGCCAGGATTCGAACTCAGGCCATGGAGGTTCACAAAAGCTTCACATTACATCAACAAAAGCAACACAAGGCGGGATCGAACACAGGAGCTTACAGTCCATAACGCCTAGCCAAAACGCAGCGTTCTACTAATACGCGTGGCACACACTCAGCATGGTCAATGCACGCGTGGAACGGTCAAGGCGATGGTAACCAAACAAACGCACACATAGGCGCTCACGTGGACGCCAACTAGGATAAACCCTAAGTAAAAACCAGACGGCGGAGCAGTCGTCTTCTCCGGCGAGACAGCCGTCTATGATTATCTAAGCCTAATTCATCATATATTTTAGGGATCGAACGAAAACAAATTCAACATCCAAACTTTAATTCATCATATCTCCTTCAATTCTTAACCAAAATTAAATCTACTTACATCAGAATCATTAGCATAACAGGCTCTACATAATCATGTACATGAAACATCAAAAGGTGAGGACGAAAATTTCACTTACTTGGAATGGCAGTGCTTCAAATTCACGTGTTCAAGGCTCCAAAACGTCCAGATCTTCTCCAATATGATTGATTAGAAGCTTTGAGCACAAATCATCACTTGAAACCAACCAGATCCAGCTTAATTCCAAACTTCCATTTATATGTTCATGCATTCAATCTCCTTGAAGACCAGCTCAATTGCCACGAATAATGGATGAACCTTGCTTAAAATTCCATGAGGATGATGAGTCTACAACAATCTTGAAGAGTTATGTGAAGAAATTTGAAATTCAAGGAGAGAGAGAAATTGGAGGGAAAGATGAATTTGAGATCTAGAATTGTTGTTATGGCAAATTTTGTTAGGATTAGGCTTATATATGATGTGCTAATGAAAATGCTAATCCAAATTAGGCTTGGTTAATTAAAATTAAGGAGATGTGAAGTGGATTGCAAAAAAATGAAAAATGAGCTTATGCATGGACATGTGCACGTGAACAGTGCATGCAATGGCTTAAATCTCACTTAAAAACATCCAATAAACATGATGGAATGATCAAATGGCTTGCATAATCAACCAAATTTGAATTATGGATTTTCCCTCCAAAAAGCACATGTATGAACACATGATCATATAAACTTTTTCCATGCAATGCAATGGTTGATTTGGAAAGTATTGGTCAAGACAAGCATTTTGCAAAAAGAGTGGACCAATTTGGAGTTTTGAATCAAAAGTTATGGCATTTTGAAGTTCCATGCATACTTTGCAATCATTTGTTCATATCTTCTCAACCAATCATCATATGGACATGATATAGGACTTTTTGAAAAGAGGAGAGAAAGATCTTAACTTTCATGTTGACCAAAAATCCATTTGAAGCTTATTTGTTGTTGGAAAGTCAAGTTGAATGTGAACCAAAAACTTGCCATTTTTGGAAACTTTCAATTACATGTCACTTTCCATTTTTGGAAACTTTCAATTACATGTCACTTTCCATTTTTGGAAACTTTTGCCCTGACTTCAAAATCTTCAAGATAGATGTTTGACATGATGAATAGGCCTCTTTTGAACATGAATGAAGTGTCTCAACTCATTTCCCCACCTCACAACCCTCAGTTGACTTTACAATTGACTTTTTTGGTCCTCAGATGACCTTGACATGCCCTGATCAGCTTGAGCCTCTATCACTTGGGAAAATTGCTCAGAAATAAAACCCTAGCTCATGTAAGCTCCTCAATATGACCATGTGATCTTCATCTCAATAAAATACCTCATCTCCTTGAGAAACCCTGGTTGGAAGAATACCATTGATTAGGGTTGACCAGAGGTCAAAACCCTAATCCAAAGGAAACTTGAGAAAGCACAATGAAGCCCTGGATGATGACATAACCATGATGATGGTGACATATCCTTGCACACAAGATAATACTCAACCTCCTTGAAGAACCAAGAAAACCCTAACTGAAGTGCAAACCCTCAGATGGTTGATGATCAATTTAAAGAAACCCTCAGGCTTGAATCATGTAACTTCCAATCTTCTGAAAAGACTTTGGAGGATGACTCTCTTATTTTCACATGATATGCACTATGTCATGCCTAATGTCCTAAAACATGAAATGCAATGTATCAAACTAGTCCCAAGAGGAGGATGGCAAATTTTGAGGTGTTACACTTAGATTTCTCATTACATAGAGATCTTGAGGACAATCCAAGGTTATAGGGGTGATGTACATCACCCCAGCTTCATTTTGGTACCACGTTTGTGTATTTCCATTGAGGTTCAAAAACATGCAACTGGTGGCCGGAATCAGTTGGTCCACCGGAGAAGACGGTGGTTTCCACCACTGTCCCCGCGTGGATGAGTCTGTGCCCATGGATGAGGCTCACATGATCTAATCTTGGCCATGCATTCTATTGACTTTTTTAATTCAGTTTGTTGCGCGCTTGACTAATGCCTACCATGGAAGCACGCCTCTGAGCCATTGGATGTGTCCACGTCAATTAATGAAGTGGATCCATCGCTCCTTGTTTTTTCATATTTTTCTAATTTCTGTTTTATTTTCTTTTATTCCATTTATTTTCAAAAATTCATAACTATTTTATTTGGAATCACAAAAATATGAGACCAATGGAAAAAAAATCTTGAAAAATCTAGTTTCATAATCTGATTTTTATTTATTTTTGTGATTCCATTTAATATTTTTTGTGAATTATTTTGTTTTTAACAGTTTTTAATTCATATTAAATACTTTTTGATATCCAAAAATTCCAAAAATATTTTCTTAACACATATGGATCATGATAAGTCTATGAAAAATATTCTCATCAATTTCTTAATTGATTTGAGATTTATTTTAGATTTTAGTTCATTTGTATTATTTTTCTTTGTTTTTATTTATTTTAAAATAGTTTCTGTTTTCAAAAAATGTTGAGAAAATTTGTCAAACCTTTTTTGACCATGTTAGACCTATGATGATTCAATTGGACTTATCCAAGTTGATTTGAATTGAATTTGAGGTTTGACCATATTTTTTTCATTTTATTTCATGTTTTATTTTAATTTCAAAAATACCAAAAAAATATGTTTGACTTTGTTGACTTCTATACTTCATTTCTCTTCTGTTTTACATTGGTTGATGGTGATTTCATTCACATTTAATCATTGTATTTTGATTATGTCATTTGAATTCTCATTTTTATTCATTTCATTTCATCTTCATCTTCTTCTTTTTATTTTGGCCAATGAGTTAATGATTTGTGGTTGGTCTTGACATATGAGAGGCTTAACCTTCTTTGATCCAAATCAAATTCAACTTGATCAAAGATCAATTGAATTGCTTTGTGTCCAAGATAGGTTGCTTCTTGGTCAAGCAAAAAACCTAAAATCCATACAAGGCTTTCCTTCTTTTCTTTTGGCATGGTAAGTTGTAGGAGCTTGGCTTACTAGTCATGATCTCTAACTTGTGTTTATTTGCCTATAGTTTTATTGGCCGGCCTCAGATAGGTGTGACTACTACATTAGTCCACTTACGATTGCTTAACATAGCGCTAAATTGTCTTATGACACACTAACATTAACTACTAATTACTAACTTTAATTCAAGCATTTAATTCTTGCAATTTACTTTAATGAAATTTACTTTCTTGCTCATTTATTTATATTGCTTTTTACTTTGCTCACTTGAGCTCATATTTTATGTTTATTTCATTTTCCTTTTGCTCATTTGAGCTCATTATTGTGTATAAATATATAGTTGCTTTGTGATTGTTTTGTGCTTGTTTGTTTGAACCCAATGCAAAAAAAGGAGAAAGGACTCAGAATTAGGACCTTACCTATGCCTAAAGGAGTTCAAGAGCAACTAGGTCTCATGCCTTTAGAATGCTAAACTTGTTGAAGAGCAACTAGGCCTCATGCCTTTAGAATGCTAAAATTTAAAGTTGACTTCAAAGGACTCCTAATATAAACTCATTCTTTGTCCATTCCTTTTATTGTGTTGAGAACCTTTTGATTGTTTGTTCTTGTGTGATAGGGATTCCAAACTTGAGATAGTAAGAAGGACCATTGTCATGAATAGCCAAGTTATGAGAGACAAGCCAAATGGAGATCCTAGGAGCTTGATTGAATATTTGTTTGATTGCTTGAGTTATTTGCTAAGTCCAAAGGAAAGGAGCATCTTTAATCATCTTTATGATTTCAAGAAAAGGAACTCCAAGGGTTTTATCTATTCTCTCATCTTTGCATGTTTAGGACTAGCCTTTCTCTTCTTCTCTCCACTCTAACCCAAGCCAAACTCATATTGTGCAAACTTTGACATTCTTTTCAAATTAGAAACCTAGGCCTGATGCCTTTGATTTTTCAAACTCTTTTCATTAATACTCATTGTAACACCCCGATTAAAATAAAAGAATTATTTAATTGAGTTAATATTATTTTATTAATTTAATTAAATAAAGTTGAATTATTGGATTATTTTTATTATTATTATAGATGTTATTTATTTTAATAATAATTAAATAATAAAATAAATGGAATATGAAGAGTGGAAGGGTAAAAGTGGAATTGTTATAAGAAGCCAAGAGAACTCAGAGTTGGGTTTTCACGTGCTTTGCTTCAGAGTCAGAGAAAGGGGGAGAAACGCTAAGAGAAAGAAAAGGAAGAGGAAAAGGCCAAAGATTGCTCAGAGCTTCCTTCAATCCAAAGAGGTAAGGGGTCTGAATCTTATTAAACGATAATATGCGGGCAATTTCATGTATATGTTGGATTGTTGATGGATTTTGAGGATGTTAGGGGGATTGGGAAAGTTGGGGTTTTGATGGAAAATCATGTTGGATGAAACTGTGTTTAGACTGTAATTGAATATGCGTTTAGGTTAATTATAGATTTCCGAACGTATAGCTGTTTACGGAAGTGGAATCGGAGGTCCGGAAGTCCTCCAACGGCGGAAAATGCGGAGAACTCTGCATTCTGCCTTGTGTTAGCGCAGGGACTGCTGTTTTGTCTGCGTTAACCGGTTAACCCAGGGCGTTAACCGGTTAACACTGTTATATTTTGTGAAAATGTACTGTTTTGCCTGCGTTAACCGGTTAACCCAGGGCGTTAACCGGTTAACACTGTTGCGTTTTGCCTGGAAGTGTAATTTTCCTGCGTTAACCGGTTAACCCAGGGCGTTAACCGGTTAACACTGTTGCAGTGTGGAAAAAAATTGTTAAATTTTATGTTGTGAACCCAATTGGTGACTGGCCTATTGTAGTGAATTATGATGAGTAATTTTGTTGAGTTGTATGTCATGCTATTAATGATGATAATACCATGACTATATGATGTTGTTGTTGCTATGTTGATTATGATGCATGTTTGGTGTGCATGCATTCATGAAAGGCCGATGCCTAGTGATGAACGGACTGAGTTCCAATGATGCTGTTGACTCCGGGCTTGTTGAGAGGCTTGGTTCCTTGCGGGGAACTCGGATTCTATGGTGATGAATCTGGGAGTGGTGATCCTGTAGTTGGTCACAAAATGGGTATACCGAGTCGTGTTGAGTCATGCATGGGTGTGTGCATTGCATTTGATGTGTTGTTTTGTTGATGTCCATGAGTTTGTTGATTATGATAATGATGATGAGCTGTGTTGGCATATGTGAAATATATATTTATGTTTATATTTCTGTCGTTATATTATTATTTAATAATGTGATTCTCACCCCTTCTGCATGTGTTTATGTTCATCTATGATGAGCAATGTGCAGATAAAGAGGAGTAGCTATTGTTGAGGTTCGAGGAATAAGTGTAGAGTTATTCTACAGAGTCGAGTCAAATGCTCTGGTCATGTGACACCGGGGTTATGGGATTCGGTAGATAATTGGTTATTATTTAAGTTGTTTATGATGACTAAAATGTTGAGATATTTGTTGAGGAAATGTTGAAACATTATTATAATATTTGTGTGGTTGTCCGCTGCGGAATTTTAATAAGATATGTTTGTTTTTGTTTATTGTGATGCGATAGTGTTATGTCGTAAGAAATGTAAACTCTTCTACATGTTGTACTCTGATAATTGTTTAAATATGTCGTTTGGGTAGAAGGGTGTTACATTAGTGGTATCAGAGCATGGTCAGTCCAATCGAGTCTTAATGTGAGGTTTTCCCTGTTGGTCGATTAGTGTAAATGACACTGTCAATATTTAACGGTTGTGGTTATGTTGTGCAGAGTATGGCTGGAGAAAATGACCGTGCGATTGCTGAGGCTTTGGCTGCTATGGCGCAGGCTATGCAGGCGCAGCAGAATCCGCCGGTCGACGAGTTTAGGAATTTGGGAAGGTTTCTGAAGAATAACCCTCCTACATTCAAAGGGCGCTATGATCCAGATGGTGCTCAGATTTGGCTGAAGGAGATTGAGAAGATTTTCCGGGTGATGACGTGTACTGAAGCACAGAAGGTGCAGTTTGGTACGCATATGTTATCTGAAGAGGCTGAAAACTGGTGGGATAACACTCGCCAAAGAATTGAAGTACCAGGTGCTGAGATGACTTGGGAAAGGTTCAAGACGGCCTTTCTGGAGAAATATTTTCCTGCTGATGTGCGATGTAAGAAGGAAATGGAATTTCTAGAACTGAAACAGGGTAACATGTCTGTTGCTGATTACGCTTCGAAGTTTGAGGAGCTGGTGCAGTATTGTCCTCATTATAATAATGTTGATGCTGAGGAATCCAAGTGTGTCAAGTTTGAGAACGGGTTGCGTCCCGAGATCAAACAAGGCATTGGTTACCAGGAGATTCGTAGGTTTCCTACACTGGTTAATAAGTGCAGGATATTTGATGAAGATAGCAAGGCTAGGACTGCTCATTACAAGAGTCTTAGTGAGAAGAAGAATAGGGATCGTGGTAGTCCTTATGCATCTCCGAATGGTAAAGGTAAGCAGAAAGTGGTAGATGAGAAGAAGCCAAGTGGGGGAGGATCTCCCATAGCTGGTAAATGTTTCAAGTGTGGCGAGCCAGGCCACCGTGCTGATAGCTGTACCAAGAAAGTGCTGAGATGTTTCCGATGCGGTCAGGCTGGTCATAGAGTTACGGAATGTAAGGATGCTGGTCCGACATGTTTTAATTGTGGCGAGAAAGGCCATATCAGTTCGCAGTGCTCGAAACCGAAGAAGGCGGCTACTGCAGCTCATACTACTGGTAGGGTGTTTGCTTTGAGTGGGACTGAGGCTCCTAAAGAAGATAATCTGATTAAAGGTACTTGCTTGATTAATAATGTTGAATTGCTTGCTATTGTTGACACTGGTGCTACCCATTCGTTTATTTCGTATGAGTGTGCGACCAGGATTGGTGTGATTATGTCGTCCCTAGGCGGAAGTATGGTGATAGATACTCCTGCTAATGGTTCTGTGAAGACTTCTGTTGTCTGTCGAGGTTGTCATTTGACGATCTTTGAGAGAGAGTTCGTGGTTGATTTGGTGTGCTTACCCTTGCGCCAAATCGATATTATTCTGGGAATGAATTGGCTAGAATTCTATGGCGTGTTCATCAACTGCTATAGGAAGACGGTGCGGTTTTCTGAAGTTGGTGAGAATGATGAGGCAAGATTTCTATCTGCTAGGCAGGTGGGGGATTTTGTGAAAGATGAAGCTCAGATATTCGCTTTATTTGCGTCTCTGCAAGCGGATAAGAAAGTGGTGAGTGTAGATTTGCCTGTTGTCTGTGAATTTCAGGATGTGTTTCCGGAGGATGTAAGTGATTTACCTCCAGAACGTGAAGTCGAATTTGCCATTGACTTAGTACCAGGTACGAGTCCAGTGTCGATGTCTCCTTATAGAATGTCGGCAACTGAATTAGTTGAATTGAAGAAGCAACTTGAAGAATTGCTTGAGAAGAAGTTTGTGCGTCCAAGTGTTTCTCCTTGGGGTGCACCAGTATTGTTAGTGAAGAAGAAAGAAGGTACGATGAGGTTGTGTGTCGATTATCGGCAGTTGAATAAGGTGACTATCAAGAATCGGTATCCATTGCCGAGGATTGATGATTTGATGGACCAGTTGGTTGGAGCTCATGTTTTCAGTAAGATTGATTTGCGGTCGGGTTATCATCAGATCCGAGTGAAGTCAGAGGATATTGCGAAGACTGCTTTCCGTACGAGGTATGGTCATTATGAATACACTGTGATGCCGTTCGGTGTGTCTAATGCTCCAGGTGTGTTTATGGAATATATGAATCGTATATTTCATCCGTACCTTGATAATTTTGTTGTGGTGTTCATAGATGATATATTAATATATTCTAAGACGGAAGAAGAGCATGCAGGACATCTGAGAATTGTTTTGCAGGTGTTAAGGGAAAAGAAATTATATGCAAAGTTATCTAAATGTGAGTTCTGGTTGAAGGAAGTGAGTTTCCTTGGCCATGTGATTTCGAGTGGTGGAATTTCTGTTGATCCTGCTAAAGTGGATGCTGTATTACAGTGGGAGACTCCGAAGTCTGCTACTGAGATACGCAGTTTTCTGGGGTTAGCTGGTTATTATCGCAGATTTATTGAGGGCTTCTCTAAGTTGGCATTGCCGTTGACGCAGTTGACTAAGAAGGGTCAAGTGTATGTGTGGGATGCAGCTTGTGAAGCCAGTTTTGTTGAGTTGAAGAGGCGGTTGACCAGTGCTCCAGTGTTGATCTTGCCTAATCCTGGTGAGTCTTTCGTTGTTTATTGTGATGCTTCTTTGATGGGTCTTGGTGGTGTTTTGATGCAGAATGGTAAAGTTGTAGCTTATGCTTCTAGACAGTTGAGAGTTCATGAGAGGAATTATCCTACGCATGATCTAGAACTTGCAGCTGTTGTATTTGTGTTGAAAATGTGGAGGCATTATCTGTATGGTTCCAGATTCGAAGTGTTCAGTGATCACAAGAGTCTGAAGTATCTGTTTGATCAGAAAGAGTTAAATATGAGGCAGAGAAGGTGGTTAGAATTACTGAAGGATTTTGACTTTGAATTGAGTTATCATCCCGGTAAGGCTAATGTAGTTGCAGATGCGCTGAGTAGGAAGTCTCTACATATGTCTATGATGATGGTTCGGGAACTTGAGTTAATTGAATAGTTCCGTGATATGAGTTTGGGTTGTGAAGTTTCCGCTGATAGTGTAAAGTTGGGTATGCTGAAGTTGACTAGTGGAATTCTGGAAGATATTCGGAATGGTCAGCAAGTTGATGTCGCTCTAGTTGATCATATTACTATGGTTAACCAGGGTAATGGTGGTGATTTTGAGATTGATGAGAATGGCATCCTGCGATTTAAAGGTAGAGTTTGTGTTCCTGAGGTGTCTGAATTGAAAAAGAGTATTCTTGAAGAGGGCCATAGGAGTGGATTGAGTATCCATCCAGGTGCAACTAAAATGTATCAAGATTTGAAGAAGTTGTTTTGGTGGGCTGGTATGAAAAGAGATGTTGCTAAGTTTGTGTATGCCTGTTTGACTTGTCAGAAGTCAAAGATTGAACATCAGAAACCGGCAGGTATGATGCAACCCTTGAAGATTCCTGAATGGAAGTGGGATAGCATTTCCATGGATTTTGTGACGGGATTGCCGAGGACGGTGAAAGGTAATGATTCTATTTGGGTGATTGTGGATCGATTGACTAAGTCGGCGCATTTCTTGCCGATGAAGATTAATCACTCTTTAGAGAAGTTGGCAGAGTTGTATATTGAGGAGATAGTGAGGCTGCATGGTATTCCATCCAGTATTGTGTCTGATAGAGATCCCAGATTTACTTCTAGATTTTGGGAAAGTTTGCAGAAAGCGTTGGGGACTAAGTTGAGGTTGAGTTCAGCTTATCATCCTCAGACTGATGGTCAGACTGAAAGAACTATCCAATCCTTGGAGGATTTGTTGAGAGCTTGTGTGTTGGAGCAGAGTGGTTCTTGGGATAGTTATTTGCCGTTGGTGGAGTTTACTTATAATAATAGTTTTCATGCTAGTATCGGTATGGCTCCATATGAAGCATTGTATGGTAGGAGGTGTAGAACTCCATTGTGTTGGTATGAATCAGGTGAGAGTGTTGTACTCGGACCTGAGATCGTGCAGCAGACGACTGAAAGGGTTAAGATGATTCAGGAGAAAATGAAGATTTCTCAGAGTCGTCAGAAGAGTTATCATGATAACAGGAGAAAGGCACTTGAGTTCCAAGAGGGAGATCATGTGTTCTTGAGAGTTACTCCGACGACAGGTGTGGGTAGAGCTTTAAAGTCTAAAAAGCTTACTCCGAGGTTTGTGGGTCCGTATCAGGTTTTGAAGAGGGTTGGGGAAGTGGCGTATCGGATAGCTTTACCGCCGTCGCTTTCTAATCTGCATGATGTGTTTCATGTATTTCAGTTGAGAAAATATATTGCGGATCCTTCGCATGTTGTTCAGTTGGATGATATCCAGGTGAGGGATAATTTGACCGTGGAGGTGTTGCCAATTAGGATAGATGACCGAGAAGAGAAGACCCTGAGAGGTAAGAAGATTGCTCTGGTGAAAGTTGTTTGGGGAGGTCCAGCTGGTGAGAGCTTGACTTGGGAGCGTGAAGATCAGATGAAGGAGTCGTATCCGGCTCTATTTGCTTGAGGTATGTTTTCGAGGACGAAAACTCTTTTAGTGGGGGAGAGTTGTAACACCCCGATTAAAATAAAAGAATTATTTAATTGAGTTAATATTATTTTATTAATTTAATTAAATAAAGTTGAATTATTGGATTATTTTTATTATTATTATAGATGTTATTTATTTTAATAATAATTAAATAATAAAATAAATGGAATATGAAGAGTGGAAGGGTAAAAGTGGAATTGTTATAAGAAGCCAAGAGAACTCAGAGTTGGGTTTTCACGTGCTTTGCTTCAGAGTCAGAGAAAGGGGGAGAAACGCTAAGAGAAAGAAAAGGAAGAGGAAAAGGCCAAAGATTGCTCAGAGCTTCCTTCAATCCAAAGAGGTAAGGGGTCTGAATCTTATTAAACGATAATATGCGGGCAATTTCATGTATATGTTGGATTGTTGATGGATTTTGAGGATGTTAGGGGGATTGGGAAAGTTGGGGTTTTGATGGAAAATCATGTTGGATGAAACTGTGTTTAGACTGTAATTGAATATGCGTTTAGGTTAATTATAGATTTCCGAACGTATAGCTGTTTACGGAAGTGGAATCGGAGGTCCGGAAGTCCTCCAACGGCGGAAAATGCGGAGAACTCTGCATTCTGCCTTGTGTTAGCGCA
This sequence comes from Lathyrus oleraceus, assembly GCF_024323335.1. NCBI lineage: Eukaryota > Viridiplantae > Streptophyta > Magnoliopsida > Fabales > Fabaceae > Lathyrus > Lathyrus oleraceus. The sequence goes on from NC_066582.1 coordinate 52,889,730, forward strand.
GGGACTGCTGTTTTGTCTGCGTTAACCGGTTAACCCAGGGCGTTAACCGGTTAACACTGTTATATTTTGTGAAAATGTACTGTTTTGCCTGCGTTAACCGGTTAACCCAGGGCGTTAACCGGTTAACACTGTTGCGTTTTGCCTGGAAGTGTAATTTTCCTGCGTTAACCGGTTAACCCAGGGCGTTAACCGGTTAACACTGTTGCAGTGTGGAAAAAAATTGTTAAATTTTATGTTGTGAACCCAATTGGTGACTGGCCTATTGTAGTGAATTATGATGAGTAATTTTGTTGAGTTGTATGTCATGCTATTAATGATGATAATACCATGACTATATGATGCTGTTGTTGCTATGTTGATTATGATGCATGTTTGGTGTGCATGCATTCATGAAAGGCCGATGCCTAGTGATGAACGGACTGAGTTCCAATGATGCTGTTGACTCCGGGCTTGTTGAGAGGCTTGGTTCCTTGCGGGGAACTCGGATTCTATGGTGATGAATCTGGGAGTGGTGATCCTGTAGTTGGTCACAAAATGGGTATACCGAGTCGTGTTGAGTCATGCATGGGTGTGTGCATTGCATTTGATGTGTTGTTTTGTTGATGTCCATGAGTTTGTTGATTATGATAATGATGATGAGCTGTGTTGGCATATGTGAAATATATATTTATGTTTATATTTCTGTCGTTATATTATTATTTAATAATGTGATTCTCACCCCTTCTGCATGTGTTTATGTTCATCTATGATGAGCAATGTGCAGATAAAGAGGAGTAGCTATTGTTGAGGTTCGAGGAATAAGTGTAGAGTTATTCTACAGAGTCGAGTCAAATGCTCTGGTCATGTGACACCGGGGTTATGGGATTCGATAGATAATTGGTTATTATTTAAGTTGTTTATGATGACTAAAATGTTGAGATATTTGTTGAGGAAATGTTGAAACATTATTATAATATTTGTGTGGTTGTCCGCTGCGGAATTTTAATAAGATATGTTTGTTTTTGTTTATTGTGATGCGATAGTGTTATGTCGTAAGAAATGTAAACTCTTCTACATGTTGTACTCTGATAATTATTTAAATATGTCGTTTGGGTAGAAGGGTGTTACACTCATCGTGAATAAACCTTAAGTCAACTTTGACCTTATTTTGTGAATACTTTAACTTGTAAATACAACTCACTTCAAGTGATTTTTGTGGTTCCAATGGCCACCTTTGGTAAAACCTTTTTCATAAACATTAGTCATTAGGTTTGAGTTATCATAGTGGTTAATGTAAACCTCGCCTTATCCTTAGTGATTGGACTATAAGTCTTCCATACTTATTATAGGGTGGATCCCTCACTAGTATGTTGAAGCTCTCCTCACATGGTGGATTGTTGGTTTAGGTTGAGTTTTCTCCCTTTGATAACAAAAGACCTTAAGGCTTTTGATCAAATCAATTCACCCATATTTTGAGATTTTTACCCCAAACTACGAGGTTTTAATCCTACCTTTGTGATGGTACGTAGGCAATGGGTTCATCCATTCAAACAACAAAATTGTAAATATGTACATTCTTTTCTCATCTCCCCAATCTTGTTTGCACAAATATTTTCACAAATACCAACCTACAATACACACTTGCAAAAAGGGCCCCCTTAGAGTACTAAGGATGTTTTGGGTGCTTAAAACCTTCCCATTTCATAACCAACCCCCTTACCCAGATCTCTGACATTTTTATTAGTTTTTGATTTGATAAAACTTCTTACTTGGTTTTTGTTCGCTTTCTAACCTTTCCTTTGGATAAATAGAAGTGCGGTGGCGACTCGAATTGTATGATTTACTTTTGATTTAGTCAATAAATCTAAAGGTAACGAATACCCCGCTACAGAAAAGTGGCGACTCTGCTGGGGACTGTTGCTTCCTAGTGGGTTTAGCCTACTTTTTGCCTTTGTTGTATTGTATGTTTATATTTATTTGTGACATATTTTTGTGCAAATTTGGGATGACTGTATTGTTTGTAATGTATGATTTGCTTGATATATCAATTACTTGTGTGCTTGGTGGTCTCTTGTGAGATGAGTTCTATACCCGAACTCGACTGTACTTATATAGGAGAATGGCATAGTCTTGTTGACTTGTGTGGAGTTATTCCTTAGCAAGTTGACTTGCAAGCCCATTCACTTGGTGGAGGTCCTTTTGGGATCAATAATGTCACACGAGTAGTCGTGGTTAGGCATTACTCTTTCCAATATAAACCTTAGAAGCCAAGGACCTTAGATTACCTAGCCCATCTTGGCCTATTTTAGGACGTAGTGCGAAGATCGTTCAAGTGTAAGATTTGATATGATTGTTACGCGATACTACACTCATAAGAGTCTCTCTTGAGAATATTTTTGGAATACGAGTAGTCGTTTTATCCGATAATATCCGAAAGATGAGATGATGACTATGGGGACCTTTCTAGAACATGATTGTCAGGTTTAACCATAGTACACTCCCTTTGGGTGGTTCTTAACCGAGACTCCATGCTCGTGACTGGCAACAAACCCTTGATTCGCGGTTGATCCGTTCTCGTATATCCTTAATATCAATGGAACTTGGGTGTTGATACGGTGTAAACCATAATCCACCAAAATGGATGATTGACATTGAGGATGACTTGATCCATCCCGTGACATTTGTGTGGTGTGACTTGCTTGATCCTTGAGTGTGATTGTTTCATCCATGCATTCATTTGCATCCATATCATCAACAATGAGAAAATTTTCAAGGAACTTAAGAGGTCTATTTGCAAATTTTCAGACATGGATAAGCAAAGAAGGATTACGAAGAAGTACAATTTCAGACAACCCGACTTGAAAGAATTAAGGAGTTTGACGTCTTATGTATTAGATCCCTTGGAGTTCAAAGCTCGTCATGGGAAGCTTCTGTCTATTCTTGCTACTCAGGTGGATGAAGGTCTGATGAGTGTGCTAGTGCAGTTCTATGATCCTCTGTACCGTTGCTTCACTTTTCCAGATTTCCAGCTTTTGCCTACACTTGAGGAGTATGCCTATCTTGTGGGTATACCTATCTTGGATCAGTTGTCGTTTAGTGGCTTGGAGAGAGTTCCTTCTTCCCAAGAGATTGTTGATCTGCTTCACATAGATGTATCTGAGATTGTTGCTCATATGACTACCAAGGGTGGAATTCAAGGTCTCCCATCTAATTTTCTCATTGCCCAAGCTACTTTGTTTGGGAAGGACATGAGTGAGGATGCCTTTGAAGCCATATTCGTACTTCTCATCTATGGGCTAGTGTTATTCCCCAACATTGACAACTTTGTGGATGTGAACGCTATTAGGATTTTCTCTACTCTTAATCCCATTCTGACTCTGTTGGGTGACACTTATTTCTCTTTGCATATGAGGAGTGCAAAGGGTGGTGGTACCGTTGTGTGCTGTTTGCCTCTGTTGTACAAGTTGTTTATTTCGCACTTGCCTCAGACGCTCGCCTTCAAGGAGAACAAAGGATGTCTACGGTGGTCTACGAGGCTTATGTCTCTCACTAATGATGATATCTTTTGGTATAACCGTGTGTATGATGGTGTGAAGATTATTAACTCTTGTGGTGAATTCTCCAATGTGTCTCTTCTTGGTACATGTGGTGGAATTAACTACAACCCTATTTTGGCTCACCGTCAGCTTGGGTTCCCCTTAAAGGATAAACCTAACAACATTCTGTTGGAAGGTGTGTTCTTTCAAGAGGGTAAAGATCCCCAGAACTTGAAGAGCATAATGGTCCGCACTTGGCGCAAGATTCATAGGAAGGGAAGGAAAGAGCTTGGTCCGAAGAACTGTATTGCTTTGGAACCATACACCTCTTGGGTGAGGAGGAGAGTGCTTGAGTACCGTATGCCCTATGACCATCCGAGACCTACCCCTATGGTTATGGTTGGGCCTTCAACCCTCCCTAACCAAGGAGTAAAGGAGTTGAGAGATGAAGACCGTTCGCGTGCTTGGGTTTGTGAGCGAGAGGAACTACTTCAGCAACTCAGAGATAAGGATGTTGTGATAGAATTTCTGGAGCATCAGATTATTGATGAGCCTGATGATGTGGTTACTTCTCTTCTTCCTCAGTCATCCAGGTTTTGGAGGAGGAAGTATGATCGACTCGCCAAGGAGAAAGCAGATATGGAAGCAGCTTATGAGAGAGAGGTGAAGAGGCTTCGTGCAGCTTATCTTCCGGTCTCGAGAGCTTTGAACGATTGTTTCTAGGGTTCCATAGGATATTTATTCTCCTTTCCTATTGTATTGTATTTGGTTACCAAGACTGTACTTCTTCATTAGTGTAAAAAATTTCCAAATATTATTGCTATGAGCACTTCCTATATGTCTTAAAAGATTAATATTTCCAAGTATTTGCAAATAGATCTCTATAAATTTCCTCAAAAATACATCATATGCACAAACATTGCATGCACCATATGCATAAGCAGGTTTTGTTCAGCTCTGATTAATGGTCTAACTCTTTGTTCTTCATTTATTTTGAAGACAAGCTGACGCACCGGTATAACACCAGAGCGAATCTTCCCAAGCTGATGGATCATCTAGAGCAAGAGAACCGTGAACTAAAAGAGGAAGTAGCTAGGCTGACTGCCATGATGGAGTCAGTGTTGGCTGCTCAGAACCAATCATCTCCAACTCCTACAACTCCTCCCGCGAGGATGGTTATTTCAGAGGTAGCTTCCTCAACTGTGCCTGCCGCCACAGCTTATTTTGCGCCAACTATGCCAGTCGGGTTCCCTTGGGGAATGCCCTCCAACTTCATGCTAGAGGGTCTTGCTCTTACCTTCGCTTCTCTGCCGGCATCTAGCCCGGTACTTGTTGTGCCACCTCCCATTGTGCACACTTTACCAAGAGTAGAAGACACCATCTATCATTCTGAGCCATCTGAGGCCCCAAATGTTTATGAGAAGATGGACGCGATGAATGACCAATTCCTTGAGTTGCGCAAGGAACTGAAGACTCTGAGGGGTAAAGACCTCTTTGGTAAGACTGTTGCTGAGTTGTGCCTTGTGCCCAACGTCAAGATCCCTGTAAAGTTCAAAGTACCTGACTTTGAGAAATACAAGGGAAACACTTGCCCTCTCAGCCATCTTGTGATGTACGCTCGCAAGATGTCAACACAGGCTGAGAATGATCAACTCCGTATCCACTACTTCCAAGACAGCCTGTCCGGTGCTGCACTCAGATGGTACATGGGTCTGGATAGTGCGAACATCCGCTCCTTCAATGATCTTGGCGAAGCTTTCGTCAAGCAATATAAGTACAATGTGGATATGGCTCCCGATAGGGACCAGCTGAGGGCGATGTCCCAGAAAGAGAAGGAGACTTTCAAAGAATACGCCCAGAGATGGCGTGAGTTGGCCGCTCAGATTGTGCCACCCCTCGAGGAGAAAGAAATGACCAAGATCTTTTTGAAGACCTTGAGTTCTTTCTATTATGAGAGGATGATTGCTAGTGCTCCCTCGGACTTCACCAAAATGGTGAATATGGGGATGAGGCTAGAGGAAGGAGTCCGTGAAGGACGTCTGTCTAGAGATGAAGGCTCTTCTACAAAGAGATATGGGGGCTTTGCAAAGAAGAAAGAGCGAGAGGCACATGATGTGTCTTCCCATATCAAGAGAAGACCCTCTGTGAAGAGGAAGATTGTTCGCCCTGCCGTCAGCCAACACCAGGTGGCTCATATAGCACCTGCCTTCAGGGAAACTCAACATCAACAACAACAACAACATCAACAATATCAACAACAACATCGTCCAAAACAGCAAGCATACCAGCCTCGAAACAACAATGATACCAGCACCAACTACGATATGAAGAGGGCCATTTTTGATCCAATTCCAATGACTTATGTTGAACTCTATCCGTCTTTGATTGATAGAAAGTTAATTACTCCACGTGACCCACCCACTATACCGACCAACCCTCGGTGGTGGTACAAGCCAGAATTACACTGTGTATATCATTCCGGTGCTCCCGGATATGATGTGGAGAATTGCTATCCCCGGAAGACCAAGGTTCAAGACCTTGTTAGAAGTGGGATTTTATTTTTCGAGGACGTAGGTCCTAATGTCAAGAAGAACCCATTGCTCGAGCATGGGAAAGCTGCTATGAATATGGTCCAGGGTTGTCCTGGCTAATATAAAGTCCTGTATGTCAATAATATCAGGCAATCTTTGGTCGAGATGCATAGACTGTTGTGTGGATACAGTCATTATGAGCATGACCATGACAGGTGCCAGGTGTGCACTGTCAATGAAAGAGGATGCCGACAAGTTAGGAAGGACATCCAAGAGATGTTGGATCAAGGTATGATCGAGATACTTCAGAATCGTAATGAGGACGAAGTTGATGTTATTCCTCTAGTATTCAGAATACCAGAGCCTGTTGTCGTCAAATATGATGGCAGCAAGAAGAAAGTTTCTCCATCTCTTGTGATTAAACCAGCGGGCCCTGTCCCGTATTCTTCAGATAAAGCAGTGCCTTACAGGTATAACGCAGTAATGCTAGAAGATGGAAAGGAGGTGTCGTTGCCCTCAACTTCCGTAGTGAGCATTTATGATGTCAGTGGTGTGACCCGCAGTGGTCGTGTTTTCTCGGTGCCGCCAAAACCCCAAGATGACGTAAGAAGAACTGCTGTTGTTAGTCCTGCCGGTCCTGTGGGGACTTCTTCTTTGAATCCGGCACTTGTTGTGAAGGGCGTTGACCGTGTTGTTGATAAATCTGTCAAAAATTTTGTCCTAGTTGGCCAACATGGCATTCTGAAAGAGGACTGTGATGAGATGCTGAGGCTCATCAAAAGGAGCGAGTATAATGTTATTGATCAGCTACTACAAACTCCATCAAAGATATCTGTATTATCTTTGTTGATGAATTCCGAGCCACACCGTGAAGATTTGCAGAGGGTGTTGGACATGGCATACGTGGATCACGATGTCACAATTGAACAGTTTGATAGCATTGTTGCAAACATAACTGCTTGTAACAATTTGAGCTTTTGTGATGTTGATCTTCCCAAGGAGGGAAAAGACCACAATTTGGCTCTACACATTTCTATGAATTGCAAGGATGATGCCTTGTCCAATGTGTTGGTGGAGACAGGATCATCGCTCAATATGTTGCCAAAATCCACTTTGGCCAAACATTCTTACCAGGGGCCTGCCATGAGGCAGAGTGGAGTGGTAGTGAAAGCTTTTGATGGATCGAGGAAAACTGTGATCGGTGAAGTTGAACTCCCGATCAAGATTGGACCTAGTGATTTCCAGATCACTTTCCAAGTCATGGATATCCACCCATCATATAGCTGTTTGCTTGGTGTCATACCCTAATTTTGTTCGGGCATTTTAAATTTTCATAAATTCGATTTAATTTTTAGTGTACATCATATGCATAACATGACATGCATCTCATCATAAATAATACCTAAAAATATCAGTCAGGATAAATTTATTGAGAATACATACAAATCGGTTAAATCATTTCTCGAGAATATGCAAAATCAACGGGTAAAAAGTTTCAAGATTAAAATTGCAGACGCCAGTATTGTTAACCTACGGTTCACGTAGTTTAACCTGGTGTGCCCGTTATATTTTTCAGCGGCTGTTTCGGTTGCGTTTTGACCCGCCTGAGCCTTTTAACCGGTGCAAACTTATTTCAGAATTTGAAGAAACGCTGTATTTTTTCAATAAGTATATTTTGCATTGATCATTTTCATGCATCCGATTTAATTTTTCGAGCAAATTTTTGCCTGACTTTTATTCATTTTTAGTCGTTTTAATTCTGTTCTTTCGTCAAAATAGTCAGATTAAATAAATAAAATTTTCCATGTTATTATTTTAATTTTATCATGATTATTTAAAAAGTTATAAATTTTATTTGATTCAATTGATTTAAATTATTTTAAAACGATTAAATCATATAAAAACAACATTATAGGCATTTTAATTTATTTAAAAAGATGTGTTTCTTTGTGTGCTTCTTTGATTCAATCTGAATCGTTGATTCAAATTAATCAAAGGTCCATGTTAGCAATTCGTACTCATTTCTAATATCCAATCATAAAATAGAAATTTAAATAAATAGTTAAATAGAAAATCAATAAATATTAAAAAATATCTCTTTCAATCCAATTGTCAGGTGCCACGTGGCAATCTTATCTTCTTGTGACTGTTACATGGTTGACAAGTGGTCCTCTCACTCCATCAGTCTCTCCCTCATCCAACGGATATAAAAAGAAAAATAATAAAAAAGGGTAAAGGGACAGGAGACCACCAACGTCTCTCTCTGCTTAAATTCACACACACGCGTCTCACAAAAGAGCTTCTCTTGAGATCTCTCTCACTCACCTCACATTCTTCTTCCTCACTACACACCAAAACCACCTCCATCTTCCTCTCTAAATCCAGCCGGAAAATCGTTTCCTCTGCCTCCTAAAAACAATCACCGCCGACCACTCCTCCGCGACACACCTTTCGTTCATCACCGCGCTTCAAGCCACCACTCACAACCTTACAACAACGCCGATACTCCCTCCGTCGTTACAACTAATTCCTTACTCCGCCACACCGTCACCCTTTCTTCTTCACGCTCCCCCATCAAAACCTATCACCCACCTTCCGCCGCTACCATACCGACAACCATAGTCGAACTCTCATTGCCAATTTAACTCTGACCTTCGCCTTCATTTCATCTCAGACCGGCGCCGCGCCTTCACTCCAAGCTCCAGCGTCACGCCAACAACCCTGGTTACCTCACACGCGCTCCTCCGCGTCACCACCATTATCTCCATCGTCCGTGCAATAACATCATCCACGAACCAGGTAATTTTCGGAGATTATTGGATCAGTTGTATAGCTTCTCGTTAACATTTCGGTATTGGTAAGCAGAACTTGTTTTGAACATATTGATGTGCTTAAGGTTGTTTATGCATAAGCCATATGTTTGTGTGTTAGTTTATTTTCAGTAAAGGGACATTTATTGGAGTTTATTGATTGAATACTTTGGTTAGGTTTCTGTTGTTTCAGTTTTCATTCTGATTATGCAGGTTTTGCTACAATAATAATAGTTTGTTCAGATTAATTGTTAATCATTAGTGGGGTAACAACTATTATTTCTATTGTTGGGTTCTGGTCTTATGTCGATATGAAGATTTCAAATTACATTACCGGATTCATTCTCACAAAGCATTTTAGTATGAGGTGCATTTCGATTTTGGTTTATATGTCGGATTCCTGTTTATATTGTATTAATTGTATGCAAAACAAGTATTTTAGTGTTTGGGGTAAAAAGAAAAAGACTTGATTATTTTCCACTGATTTCAAGTTGATGAAACAATACTTGACTCTATTTTGAGGTTTTCAGGACTATTAAGGATACACACTTATCATTTCTGTACAAAAATCGGGTAATTGTTTATTTGTATGTGATTTTTGTTTAATATTTAATTAGTTATTCAACTATTGGAGTTTAATATTTGACATTAGTACAACTTTGTAAATATTGGAGCACTACTGCAGGAAGCTAATAATCAATTTTGATTTGGCATTTTTCGTAAAAATGTGATGATTAGATAAGTTATTGATGGGTTTATAGCCATGAATAATTTTGAAGTGCGTCTCATTGGTTTACTCTGTGACTCGTGGTTGTATACCCAATTAACCTTTGTCTGATGTATGCTTGTTATGGGTATCTAATCGGTTTTTCTTTACTCATTCTTTAGTTTCCTCCTATTTCTAATTTCCATAATATTTAGTGATTTTAATTAAATGGAGAATTTTATTATTCTGCTAAAAAGCTTGGTACATTTTAATTACATTACAGTGATCATATTATTAGTTTGTCATGTTGTTAGCTTGGTTTGTTTTTAATATCCTATGTTAGTCACATTACTAAATTGCTTTCTTTGTAATATTGAGGTGTAGATTCTATAAATAATTAAGACATAATATTGGTTTGTTGCTTAAATTTCATTTCATCAAATCGGATAAAATAAGTGGATTCGGCCACTCCATGTCATCATCAATTCAAACCACAAATAAATCATACAGTTCTCGATTCAAATGTCGAGCCCATTTTCAAAACACCTTTGTAAGTCGATTGCTCTCTAGCATCGCCATCAATCTCACATAGCTTACTCTTGGGCTTTCTTATAATGAGACTTATTCGGTTATTGATTAATCGACTAGATGAACAAAACACTAAATAAAATTCATTTCATTTATAAACACAAATTCAAAACCCGATCCAAGGTCGAGTATTTTATCCAAGTTAAACTAAAATAATTAATCACATTTAAACAACACTTCATTTGAAAATCAAAAGGGGGATGGTTTTGAGTTTTCAACTCCTCTCCTCGATTATTTTAATATGAGTTTTCTTACTCGGTTAGTCAAATGGTCGTCATTTCTAATCCATTTAAGCACAAACATATCAAATCCTTTTATAATAAGAAACCAAAAAGGAGATAACTTTGAGTTTTCAATTTTTCTCCTCGACTATTTGAATACAAGTTCTCTTACTTGGTTAGTCAAATAACTTTCGTTTCTCTACAAACTTCCAAACCAAGATTAAATCAAATTATTTTCATAATAACAAAATAAAAAGGGAGATGACTTTGAGTTTTCAACTTCTCTCCTCAATTGTTTGAATACGAGTTTTCTTACTCGGTCAGTCGAACAATTTTCATTTTTCCGAAAATTAATAAATTAATCAAATCATTTCATAATAAACTATATGAAAAGGGAGATGGTCTTGAGTCTTCAATTCCTCTTCTCAAATGCTTGGATATGAGTTGTCTTACTCAGTCATTCGAGTACTTGTCGTTTATTCTAAAAATACACCAACCATACACAACCTTATTTTCATAATTACTCAAATGAAACAGAAAGCGGTCTAGAGTCTTCTATTCCCTTTCCCGATTATTAGGATACGAGTTGTCTTACTCGACTATCCGAGTATTCGTCATCCATTTAAAACACCTTAATTTTATCAAACTCCTTTTACAAGTAAAGATGAAAAAGAAAGTGGTCTAGAGTCTTCTATTCCCTTTCTCGATTATTAGGATACGAGTTGTCTCATTCGATTATCCGAGTATTCGTCATCCTTTTAAAACACTTTAACTACTATCAAATCCTTTTTATAATTAGGGATGAAAAAGAAAGTGGTCTAGAGCCTTCTATTCCCTTTCCCGACTATTGGGATACGAGTTGTCTTACTCGACTATCCGAGTAATCGTCATCCAACCAAAAACATCTCAACCAATAAAAACATCCAACATATTGAGTCAACTTGTCACCCCCGTGTGACCAAAACTCTTTTCAGAAAGAACACTGTTTAATCCTTTCTAATGCGCACAACAAACCAATGCTTAAGCCTCCACCGAGAGTAGACAAGCCAGCGTTTAGCCTTTAGAACGCGATCTAAACAGCTGTTCGGTAAAAAAACCAACCAACCGTAGTTCCCCGAACTACGAATGCTCTGATTTCCTTATTATGCCATAAGGATATGTAGGCAGGAGATTGTTATATCTTCGCGAGCACCCTAATAAAAAACCTCCCCTTTCCCTTTTGCAGGTTCTCATCTATCTCTATTTTTAATAATTTTATGACCTAAAAGATAACAAACAAACATAAATTAACACACGAAACCCACATTACAACTAAAAGGTTCCCGTTGAGTACAACGGACGTAAGGGGTGCCAATACCTTCCCCTTACGTAATCCACTCCTGAACCCGAATATGGTTGCGACGATCATTATTCCATTTCCTAAACGTTTTATCGATATTTTCCTATTCCTCCATAGGGATAAATAAAGTTCGGTGGCGACTCTGTTCGAACACATAAATTTTTCTGCGACCATCGCGAGGAATCGTATTTTTCGAGATGCGATAGATGGCGACTCTGCTGGGGATATAGCTTCAAGCAAAAGAGAGTGAAGCCTAATTTAGTTCAGTTTATGTATTGTGTGTTAATCTTATTTGTTTATCTGTTATTTTTTATTCTGTTATTATTATTCTGTCATAATTATTGTATTGTGATTTATTGACTATGTCTTATCGGGGTTCTCTGGTTGGTGATACTTTGTGAGATAGGCTCTCTACCCGAGTCTGAGAAAAACCATAAGTTTAAGTTGGTGGTTGCGTAGTGGGCACCTAAAAGGAGTCTTCTTTGTTGGGAAGATACGAAGATCCCGCCTAGAGGAGATTCTCTTGAGATATTATTGCCCGACAAGTTTTCATCACGATGATAGTATTCTTAAGTTGGATCAATGGCTCTAGGGACCTTTTAACCCATTATATCCAGTGGTTGTGTAGTATTTACCTGAAAAGTCCCGGACTTATTAGGTTAATACGAAAGCCCCAATCATATGAGATCCCTTGGACGTATTACTATCTTACAGTAATATTTTCAACCTCGATCTATGACTCTGAGAACCTTGTTAGAACCCTGGACTCGAGAGTCGTGTAGTGGAATCCCCATGGAGCCTTCCTTGTTGGGACAATACGAAGACCTCACCTAGACGAGATCTTCTTAAGGATATTATTTTCTGACGAGTCTTCCTCACGGCAGTGACGTTCTCAAGAAATATTTGTGACTCTAGGAACCTACCAACTGTAGAGCCTACCCATGGGGTTACATTATTCAGAGATACCCGTCATTCACCCGTTATGCTGATCCATCTGAGAACACTTTGAACCTGTGATCCTAAACATGTCACTACATTCATACACATATCATTGCATTTGCATTCATCATCATACATTTCATATCATTTTTCACCAAGAAATAAATACAAAAAGACTCATCCATCCTTCATCCATAACCTGCATTTGATTTCCTGACACTTATATCAGACTTAAAGTAGTTCTTGAAAAACCATGGATCCATTGGAGCAAAATCACATTGCGTTAAGAGGAGATGTTGACTCGATGAAAAACCTGATAGACCAACTTGTGGAGGCTATGATAGCTTTAGAAAAGAGGGAGGATAACATTCAGCAGTCTGCAGTCGTAGAGAATGTTATTCCAGCTCCAGTAAATGGTCCTACCCAACCTCAGCTTGTGCGAACCCCAGTTAATAACTCTATTATACAAGAATGTCATGTTGTTTAAGATCCCTCACGTGATGATGTTGTTGAGTATCACAGTTTTGCATTCTTCGTGCCAGATTCCCATGGAACAAGCCTAGTAGTTAATGCTGAACAATCACAAGATGATGAGATTGCTAAAAGATGTTGCGTACTAGAGAAAAGACTCAAGGCCATAGAAGGACAAGATACTCTTGAACTGAATGCTTTAGACATGTGTTTGGTACCTGGCCTGGTTATGCCCGCAAAATTCAAAGCACCAGAATTTGAGAAGTACAAAGGGGATGGCTATCCAAAGCACCATTTGGTGATGTTTTGTCGAAAAATGACCTCTCATGCCCACAATGATAAGTTGATGATTCACTGTTTCCAGGACAGTTTGACTGGGGCATCATTAAGTTGGTACATGAAGTTAGAAAGGAATCATGTTCAATCATGGTTGGACCTAGCTAACGCATTCTTGAAGCAATACAAATATAATATGGACATAGCTCCCGACCGCATGCAGCTAAGAGCCTTATCTCAAGAAGACAAAGAATCCTTCAGAGGGTATGCCCAAAGATGGAGAGAGTTAGCGGCTTGCGTTGAGCCACCACTCTTAGACAAAGAATTAATGGAATTATTCAGGGACACCCTGCAAAGTCCATACTACGAAAGGATGATTAGCAGCGCAACATCAGACTTTGCACACTTAGTGACAATTGGAGAATGCGTCGAGAGTGCCCTAAAAAGTGGAAGAATCCAAGGTGCCTCGAGCAACCAAGCTAGCGAGACAGAATCCCTCAGCGATTCCCAAAAGGAAGAGGATGATGAAATAAATGCAGTCATGACAAATGTTGGTTATTCTCACGATGCACCAGCCAAACCTTATGGTTATTCACCTTCTCAGCAATCACCATTTCCAACACCAAGTTATCCTTATATGAAACCGGCAAGGCCTAGAGCACCATTAAAGCAACCATGGATTGTTCCTCATACAACTCAAAGATCTCGTGGTCAAGGATATCAAAATCAGTATCTGAACCAGCATAGGCCTCGAAACAATCTGGAAAGAAAGAATGCTTCTCTCGATCCAATCCCTATGTCATATAGTCAACTTCTGCCATATTTGATTCAAAGCTCGCTGGTGGAGCCCAAGTCTCTCAGGCCATTGTCAGAACCATACCCACCTGGATATGATCCTGATGTGCAATGTGGATATCATGTCGGAACAATAAGGCATTCAACTGAAGACTGCAATGCTTTCAAGGCTAAAGTGCAACAATTGATCGACAAAAGGTACATATCCTTTTCAGAAGGAAGCCTGTTGGTGCATGTTAACCTCTCGTCAGAATGAGTTCAAAGATTTTATAGAGTATCTCCTAATGCTAGTAGTTCAGACAGGAAGACATCCTCAACACCGACAATCGTTGGACTGATTTGTTTCTATTTTTGCATTTGTAGTTTCTTTGTTGTTAAAAGCTGCTTGTGTTTAAACATTGTTGTTTTTAATGGTAACATTGATGAAGTAATGATGCATGTTTTGAATTAATTATCTCGCATTCACTCATTTTTCTTCTCTTATATCAAAAACAAAAATACATCAGTGTTTCTACCATTCACTTTTCTTTATCATAACTTTTGTTTTAGCAAAGATTCGAGGGAGGATGACGAAAACAAGATACCCATAATTGCTGACTATATGCTTTCGGATAAAATCCTGCTGATGATGTACATGCATTCTTTCAAATTCCCAAACACTGGAGAGATAAGGAGTTAATCCCTAGTCCAACACTTCGAGCCTAGAAGTAGGTGTTTGTTTCGGATATACAAACCCTTATGTTTAACCCGGGGCAGGGTAGTGTTCAGTTAATCTGACTATGCATTCAAATTACAAGATGAAATATCCAGTATATGGATCAACTACATGCCATTCTTCGCACACATCCTAAAGTGTCGAAGGAACCTTGAAAAATCAAAAGTTATGATGGTTGTTCTTCAATGACCAACGACCTGGAAGTCACATTCTAAAAAATAAAATCAAAGAAAGAGCCCGCTAAGTCCAACACCCTAAAAGGAGACTTAAGCAAAAACTAGGGCAATCCTGATGGACTAAAGCTTCAACAAGCGGTCCATGCAAAAGTTAGGGATCAAAACAAGAATCAAAAGAGACAATGAAAGTCCTCAACAAAACAAAACAAGAATCAGTGGCCACGATACCAAAATCAAAAGGTCACCAACATCCATGAAGAGCAAAATAGGACGACTGTCATTTCAAGGGATATTGCACTGCTGGAATCTCGCAAATGTAAGTGTGTGTCGAATTAACTGAACGTAGGATTGGAGATCATCATGAAGAAGGGGTGGGTTAAAATAAACTTTGAGCCTTATATCCTTTTGTTCGAAAATCGTGAACCAAACCACGTTACAACCCTTAAAAGACCTAATTGAAGTAGGGTTTATTCTGAAAGCATACTACAACAAGGTTGCGTAAATTGACTCCTAAAGATTTGCTAATCTTCAACATCGATGTCATTATTCTCGCTGTGTCTTTCACACTTTAAATTGCTAAATCAACATTACATTTGGACTCATGGTCCACTTGTCACATACTATCACATCATTCCAATAAATGATTCTTTTTCAAAACTTGCATGAGTATCGCATTGAAATTACCATTTCTGAACAAAACAATTTTAACTGCAAGACAGTACTTGACGTCAGGGAAATTCCAATAATAAGGAACAATCAGAGGAACTTGGACATTTGTTGGTGCTGACCCGAATCAAGACTACCTCACAACCTATGAATATGGGGCATGCCACCTAAACATCAGTTGATCATAAGAAGATTACTCCAAGAATTGGCCAGTCTTAAACAATCTCCAAACACCTGTTAATCAGGGGCAAGTCACTTCAAGAATCAGTTGATCCGGAGCAAATCATCTCAGGACTCTATTAACTAGGGGCAGATCACCTAGAGGTTCTGTTGGCCAGGGGAAGACCCCTTCAATGTTCAGTTAAGGGTGAGTTAAGTCGCTTCAACGCTCATACCGGGGCAAGCTACCTCAAGAGCACAGAAAAGTCAATTTCTCCAAGAGTCGATTAACCAAGGATAAATCCTTTCATGGATCAAAATTCTAGGGCAATCCATCTCCAAATTATGGTACAATTGCTTTCAAAATCCTTTCGAGGTAAACATTTTGCATAGACCCATCACATTAGGGCAAGATGAGCCATACAGGAGCAAGTTATCTCCCTGACTTCAAGTTGTTCAAGCAAAAGCTTTTTCACACATCATCAACTGCAGAGTTTAAGATGAGTGTCGGGGAATCACGCTATCACCCCATAAAATAACCTTTTGACAGACAAAAACCTTTCTGCAAAAAAAACCCTTCTCTTCCAATACCCGCGCAGGGGCATTTTGGAAACCTTCCAATCATTACATAAATCATCATCATGCATTAGTCATGTCGCTTTGCTCTAGCATAAAGCCATCCATATCATATCATTTATCAGGCATAACGCCCCATAACATGAACCTGACATCAAAAAGCCTTGAAACCTAAAATCTGACACCAAAGCCCAACATCGCTTGGCCATTTCGAAGTCCAGTTCTCGTTTGGCAATTTATTTCAAAGTCCAATTTTCGTCTGGCAACTTATTTCAAAAGCCCAGTTCCCGTCTGGCAACTTATTTCAAAAGTCCAGTTCCCGTCTGGCAAACCTTTTTCAAAAAAACCAGTTCCCATCTGGCAATTTATTTCAATGCCCAGTTCCCGTCTGGCAATTTATTTCAAAGTCCAGTTCGCGTCTAGCAAACTATATCAAAAATCAGTTCTTGTACGACAAATCATTTGCCAAATACCAGTTCTCGTCTGGTAAATTATCTCTTAATACCAGTTCTCGTCTGGTAAATTATCTCTTAATACCAGTTCTCGTCTGGTAAATTATCCCTTAATACCAGTTCTCATCTGGTAAATTATCTCTTAATAACAGTTCCCGTATGGTAGGTCACCTATTTCGATACCAGTTCTCTCTGGTAGTCAATTATTTTCACCAGTTCTCGTCTGGTAGCCTACTTTAAAAATCAGTTCTTGTCTGACAAACAAAAACTGTAAGAACAGAATTAGTTCTACAATAGAATTCCAGGATTTTGATGATAACCAAGGATGAAACCAAAAATGGAACCCTAACAAAAATTCTCTAAGTGTGCAGGACTCTGAACAGCTACAAAGGAATCTGATCAATTTATCAGATACAAACTCTGATCAGATAAAAAGTACTAGAAGATCAGAAGCATCTGAAGAAGAAGTGCGCTCTAGAAGTTTTAACTCAGAGCAAAACAGGACAGCAGAATACTAGAAGCTCTAAACTTCCACTGGACTCAGTTCTGATGATCTAAAAGACCAGTACTCTTAGAAGCTCTGACGTAACCTCAACGCAATCTCCAGTTAACACAGAAACTCCGAGATAACAAAGACTCTGATGAAGCTTCTCCAAATCCAAAAAGAGTAACGGAAAGAACTTCTTCAAATGGAAAGAAAATATTTTTAGAAAGAAGTTATTCAGGGAGACAAATTGGTTATGGCAAGAAACACAGAAGTAATGACATTGAATGCTCATCAAAGGCCAATATTATGTCATCACTCCAACGGTCCTTTCACCACTATATAAAGGACAACATACTTCAGTGAGAGACACAACAACACACAGAAAAATCTTTACATTCTCTCTTAGTTTTTCACGAGCTGTTGCTCATACGTGAAAACACTTGCTTGCTCTTTTTGCTGTAATATTTGCTTACTCTTAGAAGCACTCTCGATTACAAACTTATTTTTTGCTATTGCTTTGGTTCCTCAAGTGACTCTGCGTAGTCTGTATACTTGGGAGGACTAAGAGATCACTCTCTTAGAAGTTTGGTTGTATTAATCTTTCAAGATTAGTGGATTAAGTCCTTTTTGAAGGCAAAATCACCTTGGCCGGGTGGACTGGAGTAGCTTTGTGTTATAAGCGAACCAGGATAAAATTCTGTGTGTTCTTACTTTCCGAAAAGCTTTTATTTTCTAAAACAATTCAAACCCCCCTTTCTTATTTTTCTCACCTTCAGTTGGTATCAGAGCTTCGGCTCTGTTATTGATTTTCTAATCAAACACTTAACAGTGTAGAGAGATCCAGAACGAGAAAAACTATGGCCAACACCAATGAAAGAGACAGTTACAATGCTAAGCCTCCAGTCTTTGAGGGAGAGAAATTTGATTACTGGAAAGATAGAATTGAAAGTTTCTTTTTGGGCTATGACGCTGATCTTTGGGACATTGTCACAGATGGATACAAACCTCCTGTAACAGATGCTGGAGTTGTCATTCCCAGAAGTAAAATGAAAGATGATCAGAAGCCTGAATTCAAGAATCATCACAAAGCCAGAACGATAGTTCTCAATGCCATATCTTATAATGAGTATGAAAAAATCACCAACGGGGAAACAACTAAAGATATACTCGACTCCCTGAGGATGACTCATGAAGGAAACTCTCAGGTCAAAGAAACAAAGGCTCTGGCTCTAATCCAGAAATATGAAGCCTTCAAAATGGAGGTTGATGAAGCTGTAGAGGTAATGTTTTCTAGATTCCAAACTATTATTGCAGGTCTCAAAGTGCTAGACAAAGGATACACAACTGCAGACCATGTCAAAAGATAGTCAGAAGCTTGCCAAAGAAGTGGAGACCCATGGTCACAACCTTAAAGCAATCAAAGGATCTGAATAACATCAGCCTTGAAGAGCTTGCCATTTCACTCAGAAGTCATGAGATAGAACTGGAGGAAGATGAGCCTCAAAAGAAGATTAAGTCTGTAGCATCAAAGTCCAGATCTGAAAGGCGCAAGTCTGACAGAAACAAAGCCTTCCAGGCCGAAATAGAAGATGCTGATGACTCTGAATAGGAAGATTCTGACGATGAGGAAGAATTATCCCTCCTGACCAGAAGAGTAAAACAACTCTGGAGAAAGAGAAACAATAACTTCAGGAGACCAAGACCCAGAGGGGACCGATCAGAATCAACCTCAAAAGGTAAATCTAACAAAGATATTACTTGTTATGAATGTAAAGAAACAGGTCACTACATGAATGAATGTCCCAAGCTAAAGAAAGACAGTTCCAGAAAAGAGAACTTCAAGAAAAATTCCCTCAGAACCAAAAAGGGACTGATGGCTACCTGGGATGACAGCGAATCTGACTCATCAGAATCCGACTCTGATGAACAGGCTAATGTGGCACTCATGGCTACCACATCCAAGAACACTTCAGATGAAGAATCTGAATCAGAAAAGGTATTTTCTAAACTCTCTCGATCCGACCTAGAATCATGTTTGTCTGAAACTCTCAGCTCATATCAGAAACTAAAACAAAAATTTAAAGCTTTAAAAGGCGTTCTTGAAGAAACATTAGAAGAATGTGGCAAACTTGAGATAACCATTTCAGAACTAAAAGATGAAAACATAATTTTGACATTAGAAAGAGATGCAACTAAGAAAAATTGCTCAAAACTTGAAGAAGCGTTATCTCAAGCTCCATAAACTTCAAACACAATAATTTATAAATATGAAAAAGCTTTTCAAAAGTTTCTGAAAAATGGGATAGGGAGAAGTATAATGGCATCCATGATTTATGGAGTCAGTCAGAACAATAGAAGAGGAATTGGGTATGATCCTAGTGAAGATAAAACTTCTACTAATGACCAACCTAAATCTCCATTTTCATATCACTATACACACACACAAGAGCAACAATTTAATAATGCTAGAAAACCCAAAGTGTTAAGAAGCTCTGGGAAAACTAATCACAAAGGACCCAAAAGACTCTGGGTACCAAAGGATAAGATTGTTTATGTTGCAGATATCCTATGCAGCAGAGTTAAAACACCAGTCATGGTACCTGGACTCTGGATGCTCGCGACACATGACGAGAAGAAAGTCTATGTTCCAAAGCCCGGAACTTAAAGATGCTGGATTCGTAGGCTTCAAAGGAGATCAGAAAGGAAGGATAAGAGGCTCCGGAACTATTGGTAATGGTACTTTTCCCTCTATATCTGATGTGTTATATGTAGAAGGATTAATGCATAATCTGTTATCAATAAGTCAATTAAGTGATAATGGTTATGATGTAATCTTTAATCAAAAAACATGTAAAGCCATAAATCAAAACAATGGTTCTGTCCTATTCACTAGCAAGAGGAAAAACAATATTTATAAAATAAATCTTTCTGATTTAAAAGAACAAAATGTGAAATGTATGATGTCTGTTCACGAAGAGCAATGGGTATGGCATAGACGCTTGGACCACATTAGCATGAGAAAATTATCTCAGCTAAATAAACTCGAGTTAGTCAGAGGCCTACCTAAGCTGAAGTTTTCTTCAGATGCTCTGTGTGAAGCATGTCAGAAAGGAAAATTTTCAAAAACATCTTTCAAAAAGAAAAATATTGTTTCTACCTCTAAGCCTCTGGAACTTCTTCACATTGATTTATTTGGTCCTGTGAAAACAGCATCAATCAATGGAAAGAAGTACGGACTAGTCATTGTTGATGATTTCAGTCGCTGGACATGGGTAAAATTCCTAAAGCACAAGAGTGAGTCTCACTCTGTATTCACTAGCTTCTGTTCCAAAGTGCAAAACGAATTTGACTCTAAAATCATCAGAGCCAGAAGTGATCATGGTGGGGAATTTGAAAATAATTTTTTTGAGGAACTATTTGACTCTAATGGAATATCCCATGATTTCTCCTGCCCTAGAACTCCACAACAAAATGGAGTTGTAAAGAGGAAGAATAGGACACTCCAAGAGATGGCCAGAACCATGATCAATGAAACAAATGTGGCTAAGCACTTTTGGGCGAAGCTGTAAATACAGCGTGTTACATTCAGAATAGAATCTCCATAAGACCTATTCTGGAGAAGACTCCCTATGAACTGTGTAAAGGAAGAAAACCAAACATTTCATATCTTCATCCTTTTGGATGTTCCTGTTTTATTTTAAATACTAAAGATCATCTGAACAAGTTTGATTCTAAAGCACAAAAAGGTATCATGTTAGGATACTCAGAACGCTCTAAAAGCTATAGAGTATACAATACAGAAACCAAAATTATGGAAGAATCAATTCATGTCAGATTTGATGATAAGCTTGACCCTGAAAAGTCAAATCTAGTTGAGAAACTTGCAGATTTGGAGATCACTCTTGCAGGATATGACGAGAAGATTAAAGCTCCAGAAGCAACTGCCATTCAAACCTCAGAAGGAACTAAATCCCCAGTAATCCCAAAGAAAGCTAAAAGTCGCCTCAACATATCTGAAGAGTTGATTCTGGGAAATAAGGACGAACCTATCCGATCTAGGTCTACCTTCAAGACTCCTGAAGAAACTCCTCTGGGACTAGTATCTCTGATCGAGCCTACTTCCTGTGATGAGGCACTTCAAGATAGCGACTGGGTTCTAGCCATGCAAGAAGAGCTAGATCAATTCACAAAGAACGACGTCTGGGATCTTGTTCCTAGGCCCAGAGGCACTCACGTTATCGGAACCAGATGGGTGTTCAGAAACAAGCTGAATGAGAAAGGAGAAGTTGTCAGAAACAAAGCTCGATTGGTGGCTCAAGGTTACAGTCAACAAGAAGGTATTGACTACAATGAAACCTTTGCTCCAGTCGCCAGGTTAGAATCTATTCGCTTACTTGTATCATTCGCCATAAATCATTCTATCAAATTGTATCAAATGGATGTCAAGAGCGCATTCCTTAATGGTTATATATCAGAAGAAGTGTATGTCAACCAACCTCCAGGTTTTGAAAATTCAAATTATCCAGAACATGTTTTTAAACTTAAGAAATCTTTATATGGACTTAAACAAGCTCCCAGAGCTTGGTATGAACGATTAAGTAATTTTCTTCTAGAACATGATTTTATCAGAGGGAAAGTTGACTCCACACTCTTTTGTAAAAACATTAATAATGATCTTATGATATGCCAGATATACGTTGATGATATCATTTTTGGTTCAGCTAACGCCTCTGTATGTCAAGAATTCTCTGAGCTAATGCAGGCAGAATTTGAAATGAGCTTAATGCAAGAACTAAAGTTCTTTCTAGGAATTTAAATAAATCAAACTTCAGAAGTCACGTACGTTCATCAAAGCAAATACATAAAAGACATTCTGAAGAAATTTGATATGGCTGAATGCAATTCTGCAAAGACACCCATGCATCCAACCTGCATTCTTGAGAAAGAAGAAGTCAGTAAAAAGGTTTGTCATAAGCTCTATCGTGGTATGATAGGCTCCCTTCTCTATCTGACTGCTACTCGCCCTGATATTCTATTTAGTGTTTGTCTCTGTGCCAGATTCCAATCAGATCCTAGAGAAACTCACTTAATAGCAGTTAAGAGAATTCTCAAATATCTGAAAGGAACTCCTAACCTGGGCCTGATGTATGAGAAAACATCAGAGTATAAACTATCTGGTTTTTGTGATGCAGATTACGCAGGAGATAGAATGGAACAAAAAAGTACATCTGGAAATTGTCAACTCTTGGGAAACAATCTGATATCCTGGGCCAGCAAAAGACAATCAACCATAGCCCTGTCCACTGCAGAAGCGGAATACATCTCAGCATCACTGTGCACTACTCAGATGCTCTGGATGAAGAATCAGTTAGAGGATCTACAAATCTTTGAGAGTAACATTCCTATCTTTTATGATAATACTGTTGCCATTTGTTTAAGCAAGATTCCTATTTTACACTCCAGAGCTAAGCACATAGAAATAAAACATCACTTTATCAGAGACTATGTTCAGAAAGGGGTAGTAACATTGAAATTCATTGATACTGATCATCAATGGGCTGACATATTTACTAAACCCTTAGCTGAAGATAGATTCCTCTTCATCCTAAAGAATTTGAACATTCAAAATTGCCCTGAATAATATGTGCCTCTGAAGTCGTAAAATAAGATTTTAATGTAAACACAATGGACTCTGCCTCTGACTCTGATACTCCTACCAAGTTAGAAGTTATCTGAGTTAGAAATCTCCAAGAACCAATCCTTTGGTATTCCTGAAGATCAGATAAAGCAAACACGTGGAGTACCTTGCGTCTGACCTTGGAACTTCTAGACAGCTGTCTAGCAGTAATCAAGGAACAGTCTCTTGAGATCTCCTCGAGCAGTGTACTGGTTGTTGGGATTAGACATCATTCATGAGCTGTAATCATTTTTCCCTAAACGTGATGACTTGGTTTTTGTGCTAAACTCTATTTTGTGTGTCGTTTTGCATGCGCCCTAATTTGGGTATTTAAACACACTCATTTCACACATTGCACACTTTTCACTCTCACACACCCTTAAACCCCAGCTCTCTCTCAAGGCATTCCTGCAGCATTCTTCATCTTTTTCCCAGTTTTCAACAACATCATGGATGCTCAACAGCAAGTTGTGTACAACTTCTCTCAACAAATGGATTCAAGCGAACAAGCTCCCAGTTCAAGCAACCCCAACCCAGCGGTTACTGGTGTAGTCACTACTCCCATCTACAAAGAGCCTCACGTTCTTGATCGTGAGCCTCACATCAACCTTGCAACGCCATTTGAGAAGCTGGAAGTATTATGTGAATCCTTGGTGGATTTTGACAACATGCGTAGAAATGGCATTGACCTCACAGATGAACTCAGAAGTCAAGGTTGGGGAAACTACTTCAAACGTCTATATGGTCCAATTTACACAAATCTTGTGAAGGAATTCTGGAGATTCGCTGATGCTGATGATCACTTCATTGTCTCTTATGTTCTGGGAGTCAAGATAGTGATAACTAAGAAATCCATTGCTGCTCTTCTGGGCATGGAAAAGGATGGAGGCAGAAGAATCTACAACATCAATCCTAGGGAAAAATACATGTCCCAATAGATTAACCCAACAATCTTCAAGCAGAACGTTGAAGGCAACCCCTCCAAGAACAAGGAGCTACATCAGAACCTCATTGGCTGGCTTAAGATCATACTGGGTACCATCCACCATCGCCCAGCGTCAAACTCCTCAGACTACATCAACACAGACCAGAAGTGAATTTTGTACTGCATCCACAAGGGTCTGAAGCTCTGCCTTCCAGCACTTCTCTTCAAGTATCTCAGAGACTCTGTACGAGATACAAGGAACAACATGAATCCCAGAAACTACATTCCTCTGGGAAGGCTAATCTCTGACGTTTTGATTGAAAGTCGCCTGGTGGACCACCTGTTAAAGCTCAGACTCATGGAAGACGTGATGATCAACACTGGAAAACCTCTCAACGCCAAAAATCTAAAGAGCATGGGGATTCTGGATCAGGTCAAATTCAAACCTACTCTAGACACCTCCTGGGAAGCTGTAAAAGATCAGAGGGAGATCCCCCATGGACTCTATCTGTTCTCAAAGGAAGACCCCCGAGTGTAACACCTCAAAATTTGCCCTCCTCTTCTTGGGACTAGTTTAGTACATTGCATTTCATTTTAGGACATTAGGCATTGCATAGTGTATATCATGTGAGAATAAAAAGATCATCCTCCAAAGTCTTTGCAGAAGATTGGAGAGGTACATGATTCAAGCCTGAGGGTCTTATTGAATTGATGATCAACCATCTGAGGGGTGGCAGTGCATTAGGGTTTCCTGATCCTTCATTAGTCTTATGCATTATCTTATTGCAAGGATATATTATCATCATCATGGTTATGTCATCTTCAAGGGCTTCATTATTCATGCTCAGGTTCCTTTGGATTAGGGTTTTGACCTCTGGTCAACCCTAATCAATGGCATTCTTTTAGCCAGGTTTTTCAAGGAGAAGAGGTATTCTGTTGAGATAGATATCATATGATTATCATGAGGAGCTTACAAGAGCTAAGGTTTCATTTCTGAGCCATTTCCTTAAGTGTTGGAGGCTCAAGCTGATCAGGGCATTGCAAGGTCATTTATGAACCAAAAAGTCAACTGTAAAGTCAACTGAGGGCTATGAGGTGGAGAAATGAGTTTCAACATCTCAATCATGTTAAAAAGAGGTCCATTCGTCATTTCAAACATCTATCTTGAAGATTTTGAAGTCAGGACAAAAGTTTCCAAAAATGGAAAGTGACTTGTAATTGAAAGTTTCCAAAAATGGCAAGTTTTTGGTTCACATTCAACTTGACTTTGCAACATCAAAGAAGCTTCAAATGGATTTTTGGTGAACATGAAAGTTGAAGATCTTTCTCTCCCCTTTTCAAAAAGTCCAAGATCATGAGCATCTAATGAATGGTTGAGGAGTTATGGCCAGATGATTGCACAATATGCATGGAACTTCAAAATGGCATAACTTTTGATCCAAAACTCCAAATTGGTCCACTCTTTTTGCAAAATGCTTCTCATGACCTATATTTTCCAAATCAAGCATTGCATTGCATGAAAAAAGTTCATATGACCATGTGTCCATTCATGTGCATTTTGGAGGGAAAAGTGGAATACAAATTTGGTGCAAGCTACAAGCCTAATTCCAATCCCATTGTGTTTATTAGATGATTTTGAGTGAAATTGGATCATTGCATGCTATTGTTCGCGTGTGAATTAAGCCATGCACCTTCATTTTTCATTTTTTGCAAAACACCTCTAATCTCCTTAATTATGATTAGCACATGTCTAATTGTGATTACAATGTCATTAGTGGATGGTATATAAAACAAACCCTAACAGAATTTGCCAGAATCACAATTCTAGATCTAGAAATTCACATTCCCTCTCAAATTTCTCTCTCTTCAATTTTCAAATTTCTTGATCCAATTCCATAAAATACTTGCATATTCTGGTTTATCATGTATCATTGAGTAGGATTTGAGCTCTGGTTTGAAGAATTCCATCAAGATTCGTGCACATTCAAAGCTTGAACATGAACATGGAAGTTTGAATTTCAGCTGGATCTAGGTCAATTCAAGTGCCAATTCCTACATAAAGCTTCATAACAAGATTGAAGAAGGAGATCTGGAGCTGGAGGAAGCTTGAGGACGTGAATTTGGTCACTGCACATCAAGTAAGCTTGAAATTCGAATCTCACTATTTACCTTTCCATGTATATAATCTTGTAGATCATGATGTGCTGAGAATTCTGATGTAAATAGATCTTGATTTGGTGAAATATTGAGTGAGATATGATGATTTTAAGTTTGGTGCATGAAACTTCTTTGGATCGATTTGAAAAATTCATGAGGAATTAGGCTTAGCTAATAGGATATTCGTGATCCTCGTTACGAGACGGTTCTGGACATATAAATTTTGTGAAATTCTGCAAAATTGGACGGTGGCGCTCCGCCTGGCTGGCCGGAGAAGACGGATGTTTCAGCCGTCCGCCACCGCCTGGTGTGGCCTAGGGTTTTAAGGAGCAAAACGACGTCGTTTTGCCTTAGCACGCAGTAACCTTCCTTGCACCAGTTCGATTCCAGCCTTGTGTGGTTTGTGAATTATTTTTTGAAGCACTGCGTGTGACCTTGTGAACCTGGGCTCGATTCCAGCCTTGTGTGATTTGTGAATTTTAATTGAGCGCTTCCTTTGACCATAGCCTCCTGTTTTCGATCCTTGGCCAAGGCATTTGTGAATTGTTATTTTTCAGCGCTTCTTTTGAGCCTTGCCACCTGTGTTCGAATCTGGCTTGAAGCATGTTGATAATTTTCAATTCATTTTCTTTTTTCACATGATGTTTCATTTTATTTTATTCTTATTCATTCAACTTCAAAAAATCCATAAAAAATAGCAAAATAATGCAAATTGATTCTAGTTTTTTTTCACATGTTTGTTTGGATATCTAGTATTTTTTGATACTAATTGCCTGATTTTTGCCTTTCTGGATTTTTATTTATTGATTTTTGATTAGACATTGTGTTATATTGACATGTTGTGATCAATTGTTTGTGAAATGCTCATGATTTGTCCAATTGGCTTGAAATTTGACATGCTTAATTCTAACATGTGACTTGATTTTATAGAATTGGTTTAGCATTTTTATCATGTTCTACCACTGTTTTGGACACATGGACATTTGGTGTGACAATTTGTGTCACAATATTTGATGTTGCATTTGTACATTTTCATTCATATGCCATTTGATCTCTTCTGGAGTTGAATTCACATAAAACATTTCATGATCATTGGATTCATTTCTGTTTTAATTTGGATTTTCTAGTTTGACTGTCCAATTGTGTGCACTTTGTTTGCCTTTGATTTATTTTGATCATTTGATGGCTTTGCCTTTTGATTTGGCTTTGATCCTTTTTAGGACATGTTCTTGTTTGATTAAATGTGCTTCATGTGAAATATCAACTTCTGTTTTGACTTTTTACTTTGCCTTTGACCCTAATCTTGGTACTAGTGGTTTGTACTCACCAATTGAGCTTTGTATTTTAGGTTCAAGCATCTAGATTTAATGGTTGATGTAATCTCACTACTTGAGATGCCAATTACTTTGTACACTAATCCTTGTTGTGTTGTAGGTCCATTGATGTGATGGAATCACTTGAATGCTTGCATTTAGGACTTGCATTGTATACATATTGGAAATGTCCCACTGTTGATTGTCTGTTTGATTTGTCTGAATATGATATTGACTGTTTGGCTTTTGTGCAGGTACATTAGTCGCTTTTAGCTCTTGCTTGAGCTTTGCTTTGGTTGTGGTTGGTATACCACCTAGGTAATCATTCTCTAACTCCATATAGTCTGGAAGCCCCGTCGTTTCTTTTGGCAGGCATTTGGCTGAAGCCCTCCTTAAGAGGCAATGACTGTGATTGTTTATAGTTGTGCCAAAGACCTCCTTGTCGAGGCATGTTACTTGTTAAGTCCTCCTAAGTGAAGAGGCAATTGACATATAGAAGGGACTAGTAGCCAGTCCCCTGTTATTCGTTGAGTCGTTCATTATGCTCGCACTATGGATGGGACACAGGCAAACGTGGAGCCTGACTGCCAATCACTGGACTTACATCAGCATCCGAACCAAAACACACACAAAGAGGCAAACGTGGAGCCCGACTGCCAATCACTGGACTTACGTCAGCATCCGAACCAAAACAAACCCACACGGGAACCCGAATGCCACTCGATGGACTTACATCAGCTTCCAAGCACACAACAACACACACAGAAGGGTTGAAGACAAAAGGGTTGAAAAAGAAAAAGGGCGCCCGGAGAGATCAGCTCATCTCCTGCCTACGTACCTCATCTGGTATGAGGATCAGGGCGACGTAGCTCCCCTACGGAGGGACACAGGACTAGCCTAACCAGATAACAGAGGGAGACACAACACTAGGGAGACTATGACTCGAGCCTAGATGTTGTCATGCAAAGTCGTCCCTAAGTTAAGGTTTCTAGCTAACTTGCACAGGAAGCAAGCCTATCCTAAACATGACTTGCACAGGAAGCAAGCCACACCAACCCTATCTTGCACAGGAAGCAAGCTAAAGCAAACCTAACTTGCACAGGAGGCAAGTCAAACAAACACACAAGCACAAGTAACACACACTATATGCAAGCAATGGGCTCAAACAAGGTTAGGTTTTAGTCGAGGGGTCATATCAACCTCAACAAACAAACCACTGGAACTGGGTAGTGTTAGCTCTTAACCTTGCCATTGAGGGGCTAAGGTGAAGCAGATGAAAGGAGATGAGGGGTGTGCCTCATTGCTCTTATCCCTGGTCAGGGAGAGCATTTGAATATCAGAAGGTGTGGGAGTTCAGAAAGTAGGAACTCTCTCCACAAGTTAGACTCTATAGATCTTGGGTTTTTACCCACTATGCATCGACACAGGTAGTGTGAGCAAGGTGAGTGACACACAGAATAGTAGGAGATAGGTTGCATATCTCTTGGATTCTACCAATTGCCTCTTCACTTAGGAGGTCTTTGAATATGTACAAGGACAATTTTAAACAGTCACAAACATTGCCTCTTAAGGAGGACTTCAGACAGGTGCCTGGCCAAGTAACAGGCCAGGTCTTCCAGACTACATGAAGATGAGAAATTATACCTCAATGCAAATTGCTATTCAAGCAAAGCAAATCAAAGTTCACAAGGAACTAAAAGCAACTAAAGGTACCTGAAACCAGTCAGACAACATCAGTATACAAGTCAAAGTTAAATCAAAATGAGACAGGATCAACAGTCTACACAATCAGTTAACTGTGCAATGCACAAGGCTCAAGCATATGAGCCAAGCAAGCTACAAAACAAACAAGTTAGTCATGATAATCAATCAAGCATCAATCAATTTGTATTGATCTCTCTAAGGCAACTGCTTCTTATCCTGAAAAAATGAACTCAAACATGAGTAACAGGACCACTAGGACAAGCCTAGGGTCAAAAGGGGATGAGAAAGTCAAAACAGCAAGTGAAATCCAATCAAAATCATATTCAAACAATCAAGAAGCAAACTCAATTGGTTCCATAATCATATCATTCATCATCATCCTTTCATAAGCAAATTGGGTCAAAGCATGGCATATGGAAGCTCATGGAAGTCAACAGCAAGACTCAACTTAAAACCAATCATAAACAATTACAAAAATCATCAAATAAATCATGATCAAACATAATCCATAGCATGGTAAGAACACCAAATTTCAGCTCAATTGGATCATGGGAAGTAGGGAAATGAAAATCAGAAAGGCAGGGCAAGTTCAAACATGCTCAAAGAAGTCAACCAAACATGCACCAACTTCAATAAATCATAAATCAGTGACAACATATGAGAAATGAATGGGATTAAAACCATGATAAACCTTAAGATATCCACTAATCACATGTCAAATTTCATGTCCATCCAATAATGTATGAGAATTTCACAAAACAAATGGCATCAAGTGTCCCAAAAGTCAACATTTTGGTCAAACAGGGGAGAAATTATCAATCAATTAGGAAATGCATTCCAAAATTCCAGAAAAATTCATACATATTCTCAACATCTATAAGCATGTTCATGCAAAAAATCAGACCAAATTGAGTTCATTAGGCAATGTAAATAAAATCATGAAGTTGGACATCAATGGTGTGACACAAGTTGTCACACCCTAATTCAAAAAATCATAACTCTCAAACCAGCAATGATAAATTCACAAACTCTACACCAAAATCACCATGAATCTGTCTAGTTTAAGCACAAAACATTTGGGAGCCATTGGATAAAGCATCATCATTTCACAATTGATTTGGCAAAGGGTACAAAAAATGGACACATGAACAAAACCCTAGAATCTTTTAAAAACCACTCATGCCAAAAATATGGAAAATATATGATAAAAAACTAGAGATTATGATGAACAATATGCAAAAAGTCTCATTAATTTTGGATTAACAATGAAGGCTCTATGATTTTTGCAAGTTTGTAATCAAAAATGGAATAAAAATTGAAAACAACATGAATTAATGAGACCATTTGGCACGGAATGGCATTTTAGTAAATATATGGAACAATTAGTGAAACACAGCGCTTGGGAAATAAACGTGTCGCTCGGCCATTGGTTACATGCTAATGGAACAGGAACTTCATGCACAACACGTCCAAAACAGAAAAATCTGGAAATTTGCATTTAGGGTTTATGAACAGTAACAACATTCATCTTCATCATCCAATCGTGAAAATTCATTTTGCCCAGAAATGGAAATTGAATACATCATTCGACACATCTAACAACACACATCCATAATCTAAACTCCATTTTCAATAATTCAAACCAATATGAGAGAATCATGCAAAAACATAATCATCAACACAACTTAAGATCCATGTAACTTTCAGCATACTTAACCATTTTCATTGATTTAAACTTCATTGTTCTCAGCATAAAAAGATCTACAACAAGCATCTCATAATTTTGCAAATGGCCAGGTTTGAATTTCTTACCAGATTTGGAGAACCGAGTTGAATCGTGTTTGTTTGGCTTCAAATGACTTAAATAGATGAAGCTTCAAGTTCCAGATGATGAATGGTCAAGATGTTTTAGCTCAGCAATGCTTGGAATGGCTCAGAACTTGAACTGCCATGGGAGAGCTTCTTTAATGCAGTCCATGAAAGAGGCTTTACAGATGGAATATGGCACTTGTAAATGCTTCCAAATGGTTGGTGAGTGATGAAGCAACTAAACCCTAGCCCGAGTTCTTGAAGGTTTTTGGCAGAGTTTTCAAAGTGAAGAAAATTGATGTTTGAGAGGAAAGAGTTTTTTCTGTTTGTGAATAGTGGCTGCTAGGGCTTTTTCAGAGTGAGAATGAGGTATATATTCTCTGTTTAAGGTTGGCTTAAGCTGTTTAATGGAAATGTTAAGCATAATTTGCATAATGACATGTTTGGACCATTTTGCTAAAACCAAACCAAATTGCATGGGGTGTATGAAATATGCACGAATTGGGCTTTGAACAAACTTTAAACATCATTTCTGAACCATTCCAAGTGGTAAAAATCATTGGAAATGTTTATTTCAAAAGTTCATTTTTTTACCTCACTTAAATAATTCATGCTACTTCAAAAAGTGCCATTTTGATTGGTGAGTTTTTGGTGAATTATGATGACATATTTGGAAAGAGGGCATCAAATATGACTTGTAGCAAAAAACCCCACCCAATTTGGCCAAATGGTTTGGAAGATATGGCCTTTTGAAGTTCAAAGATTTTTGAGAATGATTTGATCATAACTTGCCAACCATACATGGGAATTGAGTGTTCTTTGACTTTTTGGAAATGGGAGAACAAGATCTTCAACTTTCATGTTGGGAAACAATTCATTTGAAGCTTGTATCATGATGTAATTTTGAGGATCAAGACTTTCCATTTTTGGCAAATTCCAATTACAGGTCAACTTTCTATTTTTGGAAATTTCTTGTCTGGCTTCAAATTCTTCCATGATGATGTTTGACATGTTATATGAGACTTGTATGGACATGAATGAGGCCTCTCAAACCAATTCCCACCATCCAATCACTGATTAAATGCACAGTTGACCAACAGTTGACTTTTTAGGGTTTCTGGTGGACTGCACACTGACTGATGACTTCTGAGCAATCAAACCTTGACCAAACCACTTCAAAAGGACCCCTAGATCATGTGAACATGTTGGACCAACCCTAGGGCCTTCCCTCCTTGGAAAGTGTGCTTGCTTGCTTGACTGACTGATCTCCTGACCAGTTTGACCTAATTCTGTCAATGGAACTTGCACTTGGGGCAAAGGACAATGCAATGTTATGCAGTGGACTATGTTAATGTTATGACCTAATATGAGAATTTATGTACAATTATAGGTGCAAATTTGAGGTGCTACAATCGTGTGGGAGACGTGGTGTTGAAAAGGATCCTTCCTCCTCAGAACGATCGTTGGGGCAAGTGGACACCCAAATATGAAGGTCCATTCGTGGTCAAGAAGGTCTTCTCCGGCAGAGCCTTGTTGTTGACGACCATGGATAGCGAGGATTCTCCATCCCCTGTGAATGCGGACGCAGTTAAAAAAATACTTCGTATAAGAGACCCGTTGGACGAAAAGAATAAAATAGTCCAGGCAAAAAGGGGCATCCCGGCGAACCGAAAAAAAAATGAAAAAAAGGTTCGGGCAAAAATTAGGGATAAAGCAAAAAACAGAACACCCGGCAAGTCGAAAACCCCACAAGGGCGACTTGGGCAAAAAAGGGTATCCCGGTGGACTGAAAACCCGAAAGGGCGGGCCAGGCAAAAAAGGGAATGAAACGAACAACTGCGTCTAGCATGATCGTTTGTGTTTTGGTTAAGACATATGGATAATCCCCGACAGGGATCGGTCGGAAGCGTCTTGTTCAGAAGGCAGAAAGCGCGGAGAGTCTTGAGGACATATGGGGTGTAACCGAGTTGGAACTCGACGAGATCACGGTTTCACATTGCCATTAGGATAGATTTTCCTTTTGTGCGCAATTACCTCTTTTCAGGAATTGCTTCCTTTGTATTGCTCATTTATGAGCCGCCTCTTTCAATCAATAAAATGCATATTCAGTCAAATAATTTTGTTTTTGTTTTCATTACCGCTTTGATTGCAAAAACATCTGTTTATTTTGATAAAGAATCTTTGCATTTTAAGACATGGAGGTCCCTTCCAATGCATGTGTATAAGATTGAAAACTTGAAATCTTATTCGGAAGGTTGAGGGACCCAGGTGTTGAAATCTTGGCACGCCTGGGGCACGTTTTTATCTAACGATCTCTTTTGCAGGTGCTGTTAGATATTTTCACTCACTTGCAGGTTGTGATGTGAAGCTTTTTGACAAAAGATCCCTGTGGAGTCCAATCAGGGACAAGAAATTGACGAATGGTGAAAAGACGGCTAGCGAATTGCGACGATCCTTGAGTGTTAATCAAGAAGACTCTTCAAAGTCTGAGGACTGGGGAGTTGGCCCGAATCTGAGGAGATCGATTGTCTCGAAGTAGAGAGAGGTCGAGAATACAGGGTGATGAATCAAGAAGACTCTTCAAAGTCTGAAGAAGTGGAAAGTTGACACGGTGGTTAGATGGTGGATACCAGCATTCGATGAATCGACGGGTGTTCTGTGTCCAACATTCCGTATCTCCCCAGCGGATTCGAGATCGGTATTCCCTCGGCAGCCAGGCTTGAGGTTGGTTATCTCCCCTAGCAGGTTTGAGATGGTTATCTCCCCAGCAGGTTCGAAATCGGTATTTCCTCAGCAGCCAGGCCTGAAGGTTGTTATTTCCCCAGCGGAGGTGTGCGTTGGTGGTTTCTTCCCCAGCGAAGTCCCTAAGCGGATCGAGTTCAGTGGAGGTCATCCCCAGGGAGGATTATCCTTTCCTCAGCAGAAGTGCTATTCCCCAGCTGGGTGGAGATTGGAGTGGTATCAAGTTCCTCAGCAGAGTTCCTCGAGCTCCCTAGTAGAGTCCCTTGAGGGGGATACCTTTTTATGCATTCATCATTTAGGAAAGCATAGCATATTGCATACCTAATTTCGTAGCATTTCCATGGTTATGGAGCATTACGCTGGAAAAAAAATCATGCATCAGCATTGCAAGCATAAACTAGTCTCAAGTCGTGGTTACCGTTTGAGGATTGGTTTCGCTGGTTGGAAGATCAGCATCAGCAAGCATAAGCTAGTCTCAAGCCGTGGTTACCGTTTGAGAATTGGTTTCTTCGGATGGTAAAGGTGTTACTCCGATGAGGTTAGCATCATGACGTTGTATCAGCGCGACTCAAGCCGTGGTTACCGTTTGAGGATTGGTTTCACCGGATGGTGAAGATGTTACTCTGAGGAGTTTAGCATCGTGTTTTTGGATCAACAGTATTCCCCAATTAGTCCCCGGCAAGCGTTTGCCTTGTTTTGACATATGTAGATATCATCCCTACGATACCGGTAAGTGTCGTGTCGGTCCCCGTGATGTCTGTTTTTTCTTTGGTGTCGGTAAACATCATTGTTCGATGTCAGTAAACGTCGAGTTCCTTCCCAGTCATCGGTAAATCTCTGGTCGTGTATCTTTTCTTTGGTGTCGGTAAACATCATTGTTCGATGTCAGTAAACGTCGAGTTCCTTCCCAGTCATCGGTAAATGTCTGGTCGTGTATCTTTTCTTTGGTGTCGGTAAACATCATTGTTCGATGTCAGTAAACGTCGAGTTCCTTCCCAGTCATCGGTAAATGTATGGTCGTGTATCTTTTCTTTGGTGTCGGTAAACATCATTGTTCGATGTCAGTAAACGTCGAGTTCCTTCCCAGTCATCGGTAAATGTCTGGTCGTGTATCTTTTCTTTGGTGTCGGTAAACATCATTGTTCGATGTCAGTAAACGTCGAGTTCCTTCCCAGTCATCGGTAAATGTCTGGTCGTGTATCTTTTCTTTGGTGTCGGTAAACATCATTGTTCGATGTCAGTAAACGTCGATGTTCCTTCCTAGTCATCGGTAAATGTCTGGTCGTGTATCTTTTCTTTGGTGTCGGTAAACATCATTGTTCGATATCAGTAAACGTCGAGTTCCTTCCCAGTCATCGGTAAATCTCTGGTCGTGTATCTTTTCTTTGGTGTTGGTAAACATCATTGTTCGATGTCAGTAAACATCGAGTTCCTTCCCAGTCATCGGTAAATGTCTGGTCGTGTATCTTTTCTTTGGTGTCGGTAAACATCATTGTTCGATGTCAGTAAACGTCGAGTTCCTTCCCAGTCATCGGTAAATGTCTGGTCGTGTATCTTTTCTTTGGTGTCGGTAAACATCATTGTTCGATGTCAGTAAACGTCGAGTTCCTTCCCAGTCATCGGTAAATGTCTGGTCGTGTATCTTTTCTTTGGTGTCGGTAAACATCATTGTTCGATGTCAGTAAACGTAGAGTTTCTTCCCAGTCATCGGTAAATGTCTGGTCGTGTACCCTCTGATATGTCGCCATCAGAGTGGTGGTTGGTGTTATTTCCGGCATTGCCAACGGAATTAGCATGGGAAAATGGAGAACAAGGTTCATTATTTGGCAGCAAGAGTGACATGAAATTGTGGGGTTCAAGAAAAGCAAAAAAAAAAATTCCAAAGTAGAAGTTTGGGGTTCAAGAAAAAGCAAAAAAAAATATAATAATAATCCCCAGCGGATGCGGCATTCAGGCCATGGGTATTCTTGTGTTACCATTTATTTTGGTGTCCAGGTCAACACCTTTTCGGTATTCAGACCGACTCTCACCGTACCAGACGGATTTTTCTTTCAAGACTACTTCTTTGCCGATTCTGACAGGCATGGTTAATTATTTCCCAGCAGAGCGCAAATTTTTCGTCTGTTCTTTGTATTCAATCACTCTTCACCCTGATCATCTGAAAGTCGAGGCTGTTCATATCGACAGGTTCATAGTGGATTGAATAGGGGCAGCTGTAACACCTCAAAATTTGCCCTCCTCTTCTTGGGACTAGTTTAGTACATTGCATTTCATTTTAGGACATTAGGAATTGCATAGTGTATATCATGTGAGAATAAAAAGATCATCCTCCAAAGTCTTTGCAGAAGATTGGAGAGGTACATGATTCAAGCCTGTGGGTCTTATTGAATTGATGATCAACCATCTGAGGGGTGGCAGTGCATTAGGGTTTCCTGATCCTTCATTGGTCTTATGCATTATCTTATTGTAAGGATATATTATCATCATCATGGTTATGTCATCTTCAAGGGCTTCATTATTCATGCTCAGGTTCCTTTGGATTAGGGTTTTGACCTCTGGTCAACCCTAATCAATGGCATTCTTTCAGCCAAGTTTTTCAAGGAGAAGAGGTATTCTATTGAGATGGAGATCATATGATTATCATGAGGAGCTTACAAGAGCTAAGGTTTCATTTCTGAGCCATTTCCTTAAGTGTTGGAGGCTCAAGCTGATCAGGGCATTGCAAGGTCATCTGTGAACCAGAAAGTCAACTGTAAAGTCAACTGAGGGCTATGAGGTGGAGAAATGAGTTTCAACATCTCAATCATGTTAAAAAGAGGTCCATTCGTCATTTCAAACATCTATCTTGAAGATTTTGAAGTCAGGACAAAAGTTTCCAAAAATGGAAAGTGACTTGTAATTGAAAGTTTCCAAAAATGGCAAGTTTTTGGTTCACATTCAACTTGACTTTGCAACATCAAAGAAGCTTCAAATGGATTTTTGGTGAACATGAAAGTTGAAGATCTTTCTCTCCCCTTTTCAAAACGTCCAAGATCATGAGCATCTAATGAATGGTTGAGGAGTTATGGCCAGATGATTGCACAATATGCATGGAACTTCAAAATGGCATAACTTTTGATCCAAAACTCCAAATTGGTCCACTCTTTTTGCAAAATGCTTCTCATGACCTATATTTTCCAAATCAAGCATTGCATTTCATGAAAAAAGTTCATATGACCATGTGTCCATTCATGTGCATTTTGGAGGGAAAAGTGGAATACAAATTTGGTGCAAGCTACATGCCTAATTCCAATCCCATTGTGTTTATTAGATGATTTTGAGTGAAATTGGATCATTGCATGCTACTGTTCGCGTGTGAATTAAGCCATGCACCTTCATTTTTCATTTTTTGCAAAACACCTCTAATCTCCTTAATTATGATTAGCACATGTCTAATTGTGATTACAATGTCATTAGTGGATGGTATATAAGACAAACCCTAACAGAATTTGCCAGAATCACAATTCTAGATCTAGAAATTCACATTCCCTCTCAAATTTCTCTCTCTTCAATTTTCAAATTTCTTGATCCAATTCCACAAAATACTTGCATATTCTGGTTTATCATGTATCATTGAGTAGGATTTGAGCTCTGGTTTGAAGAATTCCATCAAGATTCGTGCACATTCAAAGCTTGAACATGAACATGGAAGTTTGAATTTCAGCTGGATCTAGGTCAATTCAAGTGCCAATTCCTACATAAAGCTTCATAACAAGATTGAAGAAGGAGATCTGGAGCTGGAGGAAGCTTGAGGACGTGAATTTGGTCACTGCACATCAAGTAAGCTTGAAATTTGAATCTCACTATTTGCCTTTCCATGTATATAATCTTGTAGATCATGATGTGCTGAGAATTCTGATGTAAATAGATCTTGATTTGGTGAAATATTGAGTGAGATATGATGATTTTAAGTTTGGTGCATGAAACTTCTTTGGATCGATTTGAAAAATTCATGAGGAATTAGGCTTAGCTAATAGGATATTCGTGATCCTCGTTGCGAGACGGTTCTGGACATATAAATTTTGTGATATTCTGCAAAATTGGACGGTGGCGCTCCGCCTGGCTGGCCGGAGAAGACGGTTGTTTCAGCCGTCCGCCACCGCCTGGTGTGGCCTAGGGTTTTAAGGAGCAAAACGATGTCGTTTTGCCTTAGCGCGCAGTAACCTTCCTTGCACCAGTTCGATTCCAGCCTTGTGTGGTTTGTGAATTATTTTTTGAAGCACTGCATGTGACCTTGTGAACCTGGGCTCGATTCCAGCCTTGTGTGATTTGTGAATTTTAATTGAGCGCTTCCTTTGACCATACCCTCCTGTGTTCGATCCTTGGCCAAGGCATTTGTGAATTGTTATTTTTTAGTGCTTCTTTTGAGCCTTGCCACCTGTGTTCGAATCTGGCTTGAAGCATGTTGATAATTTTCAATTCATTTTCTTTTTTCACATGATGTTTCATTTTATTTTATTCTTATTCATTCAACTTCAAAAAATCCATAAAAAATAGCAAAATAATGCAAATTGATTCTAGTTTTTTTTCACATGTTTGTTTGGATATCTAGTATTTTTTTATACTAATTTCCTGATTTTTGCCTTTCTGGATTTTTATTTGTTGATTTTTGATTGGACATTGTGTTATATTGACATGTTGTGATCAATTGTTTGTGAAATGCTCATGATTTGTCCAATTGGCTTGAAATTTGACATGCTTAATTCTAACATGTGACTTGATTTTAGAGAATTGGTTTAGCATTTTTATCATGTTCTACCACTGTTTTGGACACATGGACATTTGGTGTGACAATTTGTGTCACAATATTTGATGTTGCATTTGTACATTTTCATTCATATGCCATTTGATCTCTTCTGGAGTTGAATTCACATAAAACATTTCATGATCATTGGATTCATTTCTGTTTTAATTTGGATTTTCTAGTTTGACTGTCCAATTGTGTGCACTTTGTTTGCCTTTGATTTATTTTGATCATTTGATGGCTTTGCCTTTTGATTTGGCTTTGATCCTTTTTAGGACATGTTCTTGTTTGATTAAATGTGCTTCATGTGAAATATCAACTTCTGTTTTGACTTTTTACTTTGCCTTTGACCCTAATCTTGGTACTAGTGGTTTGTACTCACCAATTGAGCTTTGTATTTTAGGTTCAAGCATCTAGATTTAATGGTTGATGTAATCTCACTACTTGAGATGCCAATTACTTTGTACACTAATCCTTGTTGTGTTGTAGGTCCATTGATGTGATGGAATCACTTGAATGCTTGCATTTAGGACTTGCATTGTGTACATATTGGAAATGTCCCACTGTTGATTGTCTGTTTGATTTGTCTGAATATGATATTGACTGTTTGGCTTTTGTGCAGGTACATTAGTCGCTTTTAGCTCTTGCTTGAGCTTTGCTTTGGTTGTGGTTGGTATACCACCTAGGTAATCATTCTCTAACTCCATATAGTCTGGAAGCCCCGTCGTTTCTTTTGGCAGGCATTTGGCTGAAGCCCTCCTTAAGAGGCAATGACTGTGATTGTTTATAGTTGTGCCAAAGACCTCCTTGTCGAGGCATGTTACTTGTTAAGTCCTCCTAAGTGAAGAGGCAATTGACATATAGAAGGGACTAGTAGCCAGTCCCCTGTTATTCGTTGAGTCATTCATTATGCTCGCACTATGTGCAGACGCTCTTGAACCTAACCCAAGATCCTTGTACCGTGTCAGTCAAGTGGAATAGGGTCCCTCTTTCTGGACCCCTACACATTCTTTGATTTAAGCTCACCCAGGCCAGGGTTAAGAGCATGAGGTCTCATCCTCATTTCCATCTTTGATCAGCTTTACCCTAACTCTCAATGTTAGTGGTTAAGAGCTTCAGCATACCCCTACAGTTTTGGCTTGTTTGTCGAGGTTGATATGACCCCTTGACTAAAGCCCAACTAGTTTGTATGAGCCTCTTGTTTGTATATAGAGTGTGATGATTGCTTTGGTATGTTTATTTACTGTTTGATTGACTTGCTTCCTGTGCGAGTTAGGTTCTGTTTAGATACCTCAACCTAGGGCTATTGTGGATTGCATGACAACTATTAGGCTCGAGTCAATCTCCCGTTTAGTTTGTTGTATCCCTGGTCTCTGGTTAGGAGAGAGTTTCTCCCCTGTTAAGGGGAACTACGTCGCCCTGATTCTCATACCAGATGAGATACGTAGGCAGGAGATCGTGCGAGATCTCTCCGGGCAACCTTTTATTTTTTTGAGTGTGTTAAACCTTTTTCTTTTTTGTGTGTGTTTGTGTGACAGCTATTAGGCTCGAGTTCCAGACTCCCTATTAGCTTGTTAATCTGATTACCTTTTGATGTGGTGTTCGCTGGTTAGCGTGTGCTACCTGTTTGGAGTCGGATGTAAGTCCAGGTTTGAGATTTTGTTTCTGTGAATGTGTGTTTGGAGTCGGATGTAAGTCCAAGTTTGGCATTCTGTTTCCTTGTTTGTGTTTGTTTGAGGATTTAGATATAAGTCCAGCTATTGGCATTCTGTTTCCTTGTTGAGTTTTTCTGTTGACGTCTCAGCGTCTTTTTTCGGTGTTTTATTTCGGCGTGCGTTAGCCGAACTACGAGTGTTTTGATTCTTCCTCCGGATAGAGAAGATACGTAGGCATAGGATGCGATATCCTAGCGAGCATGCTCCCCATTTCCCCGAACTACGTTGACTCTGATGTTTGTTTATGACAAACTACGTAGGCCTAGGATGCGACATCCTGCCGAGTCCCCTTCCTCCATCTTCATTCACCTGTTCATTAATCCAGTGTGTGTGCATTCTTTGAGCAGTTTATTAGCAACCTTATCCCTATTCTGTTGAGCGTGGATCCCGTCGAGTACGACGGACGTGAGGGGTGCTAATACTTTCCCCTTGCGTAACCGACTCCCGTACCTTGCAATCTTTGGTCGTAAGACCGTTCCTTTCCCATTTCTTAGGTTAGTCCAGCGCTTCCTTTCCGTCATAGGATGAATAGCGTCGGTGGAGGCTCTGTAAAATTGTTTTTTTCCGCCGGTTGTTTTTCGCGTTGCGACAGCGAGATGTAATCCTTTTCTATCTGGATAATCTGATGAAAGAAGGAGTGGATATCTCAGACTTCAACCTCAGCGATCTACCAGATAAGGCTCCAAACTTCATGAAACATCCACGAGGACCCTCTGATAAGGCGAGGCAAGCGAAGAAGGCAAGACTAGGAGAATCCTCCGGATCAAGACCTCCAGCACCTCTGCATGAACCTTCTGGTAAGTATGTTTTTCTTGCTCCCTCTGCACAAAGACATCCAATTGCTTCTTCTTTCCCTCAACCAACACCTATCTACACTCACTCAGAAACCCCTCCTTCAACCACCAAAACATCTCATCAACCATCCCAGAAATTCAACCTTGCCACCACCACCTTACCTCTATCTGACGCAGAAATGCTGAATGAAACCACCTCTTCAACTTCTTCCCCAGAATCACCTCCCTACTACAACGTTTCTTCAGACACAGAACATTCTGACCCCTCATCTCCAACTCTAGCCCAACTTCACGCTCAAACTCTGTGTTGGTGTAAGCCCTAGAGGCCAATACTTTTTGGTACTTGTATCGAATTATTTATTAATAATAAAAGGAATTTTCTTTATTATGGTTGATTAATAAAGTCCCTGGAATAGATAGTACGTTTAATGTATTAAGTGTGACTTAATCATGAGAACACATTAAACATAAGGACATTATTCTTAAAGTATCCGTAGTCGAGCTTTAGTGTGAAGTGGGATAACATTAAAGCATTAAGACTATTATGTTTGTAGACTGATGATCACATCTCATGGATCATGGATAAAGAGTTATCAAGTCTTAAACATAGGTATGAATATTAAGAGTAATATTTATACCGGATTGACCCGCTATGAGAATACTATATAGAAAGTTATGCAAAGTGTCATAGGTTATTCTCATGGTGATAATAGTGTATTCCACTC
This sequence comes from Lathyrus oleraceus, assembly GCF_024323335.1. NCBI lineage: Eukaryota > Viridiplantae > Streptophyta > Magnoliopsida > Fabales > Fabaceae > Lathyrus > Lathyrus oleraceus. The sequence goes on from NC_066582.1 coordinate 52,931,496, forward strand.
TTCGACCTGAAACCACTATGGATCCTAGATGTAGAGTCGAGTGCTTTATTGCTGATCCAACGTTGTCCGTAACTGGATAACCATAAAGACAGTTGATGGGTACTCCACAAAGCATGCTGAGGGACATGAGTGACCTAGATGGAATTTGCCCATCCTGCATAACAGGATAAATGTCTATGGGCCCAATATTGAACTGGACAAGGATGACACGGTCTATGCCTTGTGTTCAATATAGACATAAGGGAAAAAGGGTAATTATACACATAAGTATTATCACTGAAAGATTTTGTCAGATCACATGACATTTTCGTGTCTTGGGTAGCAGTGATGTGTTGCTAGATACCGCTCACTGTTTATTATGTTAAATGTGTGATTTAATATAATTTCCAACGTCACGAAAACCTACAGGGTCACACACAAAGGACGGATTGATAAGAGATAGAGTAACTAAGGAATACCGTAAGGTACGGTGCCCTTAAGTGAATTATAGAACATCGTAAGGTACGATGTACTTGAGTAGAATACGAAATATGGTAAGGTACCATGGGCTTAAGTGATTTTGGGCATATTATAAGATATGGGCCAAAATACACTTAAGTGGGCTTTTTAGCTTGAAGCCCACACAAGTGGTTTTATAAATAGAACCCTTGTGCAGAAGCATAAATTGCGGTTGCATTATTTTCGTTTTCTCTCACTCTCTCTCTCTCACTCAAAGCCTTCATTCGTACCAGCTAGCACTGAGATTGAAGGAACCCGTTCGTGTGGACTGAGTAGAGACGTTGTCATCGTTCAACGTTCGTGATCGCTTCGTGGATCTGCATCAAAGGTTTTGATCGTCACAAGAGATCTGCACCAAAGGTTTCAATCGTCACAAGAGGTAAATATTCTATCACTGATCATGACCATTCGTAAGGATCTCTAAAGGAGAAAATTTTAAATTCCGCTGCGCTTTGGGTCGCAATTCTCCTTCACTCTGGCCTCACAACAGCCAACACAAACCACCCCTGAACCTGAAGTCACTTCACCATCCACAGAACAACCAAACCCAACATCATTTGACCTTCAACCTTCTGAACCAATTACCTCTGACACACCCCCACCAAATACATCTGATGAACCACAAACTCTCAACCTAAGCCCTCCCACTTCTCCACCTCCACCCTCTGAACCACAAAACACCCTGCCAGCCCTAGAGGAAGCAATAGTGTTATTTGCAGGAGCCTCAGTTGACAAGGTCAAGTCTCTGACCATCAACTCTGGCATCGGTGATGATCCTTCAGCTGTTAGGACACACTAGAACAGAGTTATTGGCTGGATGACCTCTGAAGCCTTCAAACTGAAGAGCCTCTCTGAGCAAGTCAGAAACGACTTCATCAGAGATGCTGAAGTAAAACTACAGGAGCACTTAGCCAGAGAAGCTGAGAAGCAAGCCAGAAAGGAAGCAGAAGAAAAACAAAGGCAAGAGGAAATACAAAGACTTAAGGAAGCTGAAGCCAAAGCTCTAGCTGACGCTGCTGCTGCTGAAGCTGAAGCAAAAGTTGTTGCTGAAGCTGAAGCTAAAGCCGCTGCTGAAGCTGAAGTTCGTCGTGCTGAAGAATCTGCCAGCAGGTTAGAACCGGATGCTCTGACTCAGGGGGAGTCTTCCACCTTTCTCCCTCTGGTTCTCAAGACTCTTGAAGATCTTCAGAAGGAGCAGAAGGAAGTCCGAGCCAGATTGGATCAACAGGATTCAGTCAACGTCAACATTCAGAATCTGCTGACCCAGCTGCTTCAGAGGATGCCTCCACCTCCAAACCCTTAGGCATCTAGGATTTTCCTTTGCTGTTTTGCTTGTTGCTTTCTGATTATGTTTGTTCTTGCTTTCTGCTGTTTGTGTCTTCTATCTGAATATATATATATATATATATATATATATATATATATATATATATATATATATATATATATATATATATATATATATATATATATATATATATATATATATATATTTGCATTTCCTTTATTTTGCTAAGTCTTTTTGATTTTGACAAAAAGGGGGAGAAATAAAAGCAGCTCCGATGAAAACATATTTAAATCCTTCAGTACTCTGCATACATTGTTTTAAAATGGTTCTAATCCTTTTTGACATAGAAATTTGCAGAAGAATATCTAGAAATATCATATCATGGAAGCTCCGGTAAGAACTTCTGAACTCCCAGGCTTATCTCAGGGGGAGCCCACTTCTATCTGATCTGATAAACTCGTATCTCTAAATGTTTCATCTATTAATTAAGATTGTTTTGTCATCATCAAAAAGGGGGAGATTGTAAGAACATAATTAGTTCTACAATAGAATTCCATGATTTTGATGATAACAAAGGATGAAACCAAAAATGGCACCCTAACGAAAATTCTCTAAGTGTGCAGGACTCTGAACAGCTACAAAGGAATCTGATCAATTTATCAGATACAAACTCTGATCAGATACAAAGTACTAGAAGATCAGAAGCATCTGAAGAAGAAGTGCGCTCTAGAAGTTTTGACTCTGAGCAAAACAGGACAGCAGAATACCAGAAGCTCTAAACTTCCACTGGACTTAGTTCTGATGATCTAAAAGACCAGTACTCTTAGAAGCTCTGACGTAACCTCAACGCAATCTCCAGTTAACACAGAAACTCCGAGATAACAAAGACTCTGATGAAGCTTCTCCAAATCCAGAAAGAGTAACGGAAAGAACTTCTTCAAATGGAAAGAAAGTATTTTTAGAAAGAAGTTATTCAGGGAGACAAATTGGTTATGGCAAGAAACACAGAAGTAATGACATTGAATGCTCATCAAAGGCCAATATTCTGTCATCACTCCAACGGTCCTTTCACCACTATATAAAGGACAGCATACTTCAGTGAGAGACACAACAACACACAGAAAAATCTTTACATTCTCTCTTAGTTTTTCACGAGTTGTTGCTCATACGTGAAAACACTTGCTTGCTCTTTTTGCTGTAATATTTGCTTACTCTTAGAAGCACTCTCGATTACAAACTTATTTTTTGCTATTGCTTTTGTTCCTCAAGTGACTCTGCGTAGTATGTATACTTGGGAGGACTAAGAGATCACTCTCTTAGAAGTTTGGTTGTATTAATCTTTCAAGATTAGTGGGTTAAGTCCTTTTTGAAGGCAAAATCACCTTGGCCGGGTGGACTGGAGTAGCTTTGTGTTATAAGCGAACCAGGATAAAATTCTGTGTGTTCTTACTTTCCGAAAAGCTTTTATTTTCTAAAACAATTCAAACCCCCCTTTCTTGTTTTTCTCACCTTCAAAAACAAATTCAGTCACGTCTGACATTTGAATTATTTTCACCAGTTCGCGTCTGGTAACATATCCTTCAAGTGTTGTCCTCATCTGACAGTTCAATCTCCTTCACCATTTCTCATCTGGTAGTTCCCATTTAAAGTCTAACCTCATTGGCAATCAAGAATTAAACCCTACAAAAACATCCAATTACCCAGTTGCATTCCCACATGCATCACATGAATCATCCATATATGGTTTTCCTACCAAACAGAAAATTCAAAAAAACACGATTATATCAATCATCAGCATACTCATGCATAACACTCCCATAAAATGGGAAGTTTAGCAAAATAAAAAAGGTCATTTGCATTCCTACATGCACAGCCAAATATCCCCAGCAAATTGCATATTTGCATACATCCCATGCATGGTATTCCCACCAAAAATGGAACATCATACAAAAATCAAATATAAAATATCAGGATCCAAGGTCATTCATGTATATCTTAGACATTCCTCATTTCCAAGTAAAGTTATTACCCTGCATGTGTTCGTGGAATCATTTTCCAGTAAGCCATTTTTTCAACTTTATGATTAATAATGATATTCCCAGCATTTTTCTTTACAATCATTGCTCCCCAAGCAAAGGTTACCCTAAAAAGTCTCTTGTGAGCTTTTCCCCCTACAAAGCATTTCCAGTAAATCTCCCTCAAAAGGAGTCTTTTCTTAAAAAATTCCCCCAACAGACGAATATTTGAGATACTGCTTCATTTATCTGAAGAATCTCATTTCTCTGTTAGAGATACTGCTCTAATATCCTCGGAGAGTCTTAGATTCAATTAAGGTATTTTTCCCTTGCTGGAATATCTTAATTCTATCATATAAGATGTTGTTTCGACCCGATACAGAGAATCTCATTTTTTACTATTTAAGATGTTGCTTCATCAATATGAAGAGTCTCATTTCAAATTTTTTTAGAGGTACTGCTCTAAGTATCCTCGGAGAGTCTTAGATTCAATTAAGGTATTTTTCCCTTGCTGGAATATCTTAATTCTATCATATAAGATGTTGTTTCGACCCGATACAGAGAATCTCATTTTTTACTGTTTGAGATACTGCTTCATCAATATGAAGAGTCTCATTTCATATTTTTTAGAGGTACTGCTCTAAGTATCCTCGGAGAGTCTTAGATTCAATTAAGGTATTTTCCCTTCCTGGAATATCTTAATTCTATCATATAAGATGCTGTTTCGACCCAATACAGAGAATCTCATTTTTACTGTTTGAGATGCTGCTTCATCAATATGAAGAGTCTCATTTCAGATTTTTAAGAGATACTGCTCTAATATCCTCAGAGAGTCTTAGATCCAATTAAGGTTTTTTCCCCTTGCTGGAATATCTTAATTCTATCATATAAGATGTTGTTTCGACCCGATACAGAGATCTCACTTTTACTATTTGAGATGCTGCTTCATCAATATGAAGAGTCTCATTCCAGATTTTTCTTTAGAGATACTGCTCTAATATCCTCAGAGAGTCTTAGATTCAATTAAGGTATCTTTCCCTTGCTGAAATATCTTAATTCTATCATATAAGATGCTGCTTCGACTCGATATAGAGAATTCATTTTTACTGTTTGAGATGCTGCTTCATCAATATGAAGAGTCTCACTTCAGATTTTTTAGAGATACTGCTCTAATATCCTCGAAGAGTCTTAGATCCAATTAAGGTATTTTTCCCTTGCTGGAACATCTTAATTCTATCATATAAGATGCTGTTTCGACTTGATACAAAGAATCTCATTTTTACTGTTTGAGATGCTGTTTCATCAAAATGAAGAGTCTCATTTCAGATTTTTCTTTAGAGATACTGCTCTAATATCCTCTGAGAGTCTTAGATTCAATTAAGGTATCTTTCCCTTGCTGGAATATCTTAATTCTATCATATAAGATGCTGCTTCGACTCGATACAGAGAATTCATTTTTACTGTTTGAGATGCTGCTTCATCAATATGAAGAGTCTCACTTCAAATTTTTTAGAGAATACTGCTCTAATATCCTCGGAGAGTCTTATATTCAATTAAGGTATCTTTCCCTTGCTGGAACATCTTAATTCTATCATATAAGATGATGCTTCGACTCAATACAGAGAATTTCATTTTTACTGTTGAGATGTTGCTTCATCAATATGAAGAGTCTCATGCCAGATTTTCTTTATACTACTCTAGCATTCTGTAAAAGTCTTGAGATTTAGCTAGGGATGTCACTCCATTGCTAACATATCTCGACTGTGATGTCCAAGATACTGTTCTGACGACTCTCAGAAAGTCTTGGTTGTTTCATTTTACCTTCCGGTAACCTTTCCTTACTGTATTTCTCACTGCATTTTGTTTATGCATTTGTTCCTTGCATTTCAAAGGACAAAATTCGGGTCTTTTCGTATTTAATCATCTTCCACCATGAATGTACGAAGACTATTGTCATTCATACTTTCTGGTTCAAGGTAATTAAATAGGGGCAGCTGTCATACCCCAATTTTGTCCGGGCATTTTAATTTTTCATAAATTCAATTTAATTTTCAGTGTACATCATATGCATAACATGACATGCATCTCATCATAAATAATACCTAAAAATATCAGTCAGGATAAATTTATTGAGAATACAGACAAATCGGTTAAATCATTTCTCGAGAATATGCAAAATCAACGGGTAAAAAGTTTCAAGATTAAAATTGCAACGTCAGTATTATTAACCTACGGTTTACGTAGTTTAACCTGGTGTGCCCGTTATATTTTTCAGCGGCTGTTTCGGTTGCGTTTTGACCCGCCTGAGCCTTTTAACCGGTGCAAACTTATTTCAGAATTTGAAGAAACGTTGTATTTTTTCAATAAGTATATTTTGCATTGATCATTTTCATGCATCCGATTTAATTTTTCGAGCAAATTTTAGCCCGACTTTTACTCATTTTTAGTCGTTTTAATTATGTTCTTTCGTCAAAATAGTCGGATTAAATAAATAAAATTTTCCATATTATTATTTTAATTTTATCATGATTATATAAAAAGTTGTGAATTTTATTTGATTCAATTGATTTAAATTATTTTAAAACGATTAAATCATATAAAAACAACATTATAGGCATTTTAATTTATTTAAAATGATGTGTTTCTTTGTGTGCTTCTTTGATTCAATCTGAATCGTTGATTCAAATTAATCAAAGGCCCATGTTAGCAATCCGTACTCATTTCTAATATCCAATCATAAAATAGAAATTTAAATAAATAGTTAAATAGAAAATCAGAAAATATTAAAAAATATCTCTTTCAATCCAATTGCCAGGTGCCACGTGGCAATCTTATCTTCTTGTGACTGTTACATGGCTGACAAGTGGTCCTCTCACTCCATCAGTCTCTCTCTCATCCAACGGATATAAAAAGAAAAATAATAAAAAAGGGTAAAGGGACAGGAGACCACCAACGTCTCTCTCTGCTTAAATTCACACACACGCGTCTCACAAAAGAGCTTCTCTTGAGATCTCTCTCACTCACCTCACATTCTTCTTCCTCACTACACACTAAAACCACCTCCATCTTCCTCTCTAAATCCAGCCGGAAAATCGTTTCCTCCGCCTCCTAAAAACAATCACCGTCGACCACTCCTCCGCGACACACCTTTCGTTCATCACCGCGCTTCAAGCCACCACTCACAACCTTACAACGACGCCGATACTCCCTCCGTCGTTACAACTAATTCCTTACTCCACCACACCGTCACCCTTTCCTCTTCATGCTCCCCCATCAAAACCTATCACCCACCTTCCGCCGCTACCATGCCGACAACCACAGTCGAACTCTCATTGCCAATTCAACTCCGACCTTCGCCTTCATTTCATCTTCGACCGGCGCCGCGTCTTCACACCAAGCTCCACCGTCACGCCAACAACCCTGGTTACCTCACACACGCTCCTCCGCGTCACCACCATTATCTTCGTCGTCCGTGCAATAACATCATCCACGAACCAGGTAATTTTCGGAGATTATTGGATCAACTGTATAGCTTCTCGTTAACATTTTGGTATTCGTAAGCAGAACTTGTTTTGAACATATTGATGTGCTTAAGGTTGTTTCTGCGTAAGCCATATGTTTGTGTGTTAGTTTGTTTTCAGTAAAGGGACATTTATTGGAGTTTATTGATTGAATACTTTGGTTAGGTTTCTGTTGTTTCAGTTTTCATTCTGATTATGCAGGTTTTGCTACAGTAATAATAGTTTGTTCAGATTAATTGTTAATCATTAGTGGGGTAACAACTATTATTTCTATTGTTGGGTTCTGGTCTTATGTCGATATGAAGATTTCAAATTACATTACCGGATTCATTCTCGCAAAGCATTTTAGTATGAGGTGCATTTCGATTTTGGTTTATATGTCGGATTCCAGTTTATATTGTATTAATTGTATGCAAAACAAGTATTTTAGTGTTTGGGGTAAAAGGAAAAAGACTTGATTATTTTCCACTGATTGCAAGTTGATGAAACAATACTTGACTCTATTTTGAGGTTATTCAACTATTGGAGTTTAATATTTGACATTAGTACAACTTTGTAAATATTGGAGCACTACTGCAGGAAGCTAATAATCATTTTTGATTTGGCATTTTTCGTAAAAATGTGATGATTAGATAAGTTATTGATGGGTCTATAGCCATGAATAATTTTGAAGTGCGTCTCATTGGTTTCCTCTGTGACTCGTGGTTGTATACCCAATTAATCTTTGTTTGATGTATGCTTGTTATGGGTATCTAATCGGTCTTTCTTTACTCATTCTTTAGTTTCCTCCTATTTCTAATTTCCATAATGTTTAGTGATTTTAATTAAATGGAGAATTTTATTATTCTGCTAAAAAGCTTGGTACATTTTAATTACATTACAGTGATCATATTATTAGTTAGTCATGTTGTTAGCTTGGTTTGTTTTTAATATCATATGTTAGTCACATTACTACATTGCTTTCTTTGTAATATTGAGGTGTAGATTCTATAAATAATTAAGACATAATATTGGTTTGTTTCTTAAATTTCATTTCATCAAATCGGATAAAATAAGTGGATTTGGCCACTCCATGTCATCATCAATTCAAACCACAAATAAATCATACAGTTCTCGATTCAAATGTCGAGCCCATTTTCAAAACACCTTTGTAAGTCGATTTCTCTCTAGCGTCGCCATCAATCTCACATAGCTTACTCTTGGGCTTTCTTACAATGAGACCTATTTGGTTATTGATTAATCGACTAGATGAACAATACACGAAATAAAATTCATTTCATTCATAAACACAAATTCAAAACCCGATCCAAGGTCGAGTATTTTATCCAAGTTAAACTAAAATACTTAATCACATTTAAACAACACTTCAATTGAAAATGAAAAGGGGGATGGTTTTGAGTTTTCAACTCCTCTCCTCGATTATTTGAATACGAGTTTTCTTACTCGGTTAGTCAAATGGTCGTCATTTCTAATCCATTTAAGCACAAACAAATCAAATCCTTTTATAATAAGAAACCAAAAAGGAGATAACTTTGAGTTTTCAATTTTTCTCCTCGACTATTTGAATACAAGTTCTCTTACTTGGTTAGTCAAATAATTTTCGTTTCTCTACAAACTTCCAAACCAATATTAAATCAAATTATTTTCATAATAACAAAATAAAAAGGGAGATGACTTTGAGTTTTCAACTTCTCTCCTCAATTGTTTGAATACGAGTTTTCTTACTCGGCCAGTCGAATAATTTTCATTTTTCCGCAAATTAATAAATTAATCAAATCATTTCATAATAAACTATATGAAAAGGGAGATGGTCTTGAGTCTTCAATTCCTCTTCTCAAATGCTTGGATATGAGTTGTCTTACTCAGTCATTCGAGTACTTGTCGTTTATTCTAAAAATACATCAACCATACACAACCTTATTTTCATAATTACTCAAATGAAACAGAAAGCGGTCTAGAGTCTTCTATTCCCTTTCCCGATTATTAGGATACGAGTTGTCTTACTCGACTATCCGAGTATTCGTCATCCATTTAAAACACCTTAATTTTATCAAACTCCTTTTACAAGTAAAGATGAAAAAGAATATGGTCTAGAGTCTTCTATTCCCTTTCTCGATTATTAGGATACGAGTTGTCTCATTCGATTATCCGAGTATTTGTCATCCTTTCAAAACACTTTAACTACTATCAAATCCTTTTTATAATTAGGGATGAAAAAGAAAGTGGTCTACAGCCTTCTATTCCCTTTCCCGACTATGGGGATACGAGTTGTCTTACTCGACTGTCCGAGTAATCGTCATCCAACCAAAAACATCTCAACCAATCAAAACATCCAACATATTGAGTCAACTTGTCACCCCCGTGTGACCAAAACTCTTTTCAGAAAGAACACTATTTAATCCTTTCTAATGCGCACAACAAACCAATGCTTAAGCCTCCGCCGAGAGTAGACAAGCCAGCGTTTATCCTTTAAAACATGATCTAAATAGTTGTTCGGTAAAAAACACCAACCAACCGTAGTTCCCCGAACTATGAATGCTCTGATTTCCTTATTATGCCATAAGGATACGTAGGCAGGAGATTGCTGTATCTTCGCGAGCACACTAATAAAAAACCTCCCCTTTCCCTTTCTGAGGTTCTCATCTATCTCTATTTTTAATAATTTTATGACCTAAAAGATAACAAACAAACATAAATTAACACACGAAACCCACATTAGAACTAAAAGGTTCCCGTTGAGTACAACGGACGTAAGGGGTGTTAATACCTTCCCCTTACGTAATCCACTCCCGAACGCGAATATGGTTGCGACGACCATTATTCCATTTCCTAAAGGTTTTATCGATATTTTCCTATTCCTTCATAGGGATAAATAAAGTTCGGTGGCGACTCTGTTCGAACACATACATTTTTTCCGCGACCATCGTGAGGAATCGTATTTTTCGAGATGCGACACTTGGCAGACCATGGATTCACGAGGCAGGCGCCGTGACATCCACCCTACACCAGAAATTAAAGTTTGTTAAAAACAAGAAGTTGGTGGTGATAGGGGGAGAGAAGGCTCTCTTGGCTAGCCATTTATCTTCCTTTTCCTATATAGACGCTGAAGATGAGGTTGGGACTCCGTTCTAAGCCTTGTCTATTGCTGAACGTTCAAGGAAAGGACCTTCTTCATTTGCTTCCTACAATGACGCGAAGTTGGCCATAAAGCATGGTGCAACTACTGGTTTAGGATAAATGATTAAGCTGGAATATAATAAATCTCGGGCTGGCATAGGGTATTCTTTAGGCATTTCCAATGATCGTGGGTTATCCCAGAGTGGGGGTTTCATCCACACTGTCGAAGATCAAGAGGTTGCAACCATAGTGGAAGATGATGAAGAGGAAGATCTGGGCAACTTCGTCATACATGGTGGAATCTACAATAATTGGGTCGTTATTGATGTTCCAACAGTTATCCACAAGTCCACGTAATATGTTTATTTTGTTTTAAAACCCTTCTCCCATGCCAAAGGGAGGAGTGATGACATTGTTGGCACATTTTGATTAATAGAATGATATTCATTCAAAAATTACATGTTAAATGTTTGTTTTTCCAAATTATTTTCCCTTTTTTGCTTTTTGCATGAAATTGGTGATCACCATAAAACCCTAAAAAGAGAATAAAATCAATTTGTTCATCTGCATAATGATTTGCCTTGTTTGAATTCTAAAATCTATTTTATACTCAAATTCATTATGCAGGTTGATCAAACCCATTGAATATAGTGATCCAACATCATCTCCCAACTTTGAGTTCCCTGTATTTTAGGCAGAAGAAGATGATGTTGAAGATATTCCTGATGAGATTACCCGTCTGCTTGAGCACGAGGAGAAGATCATTCAGCCACATCTTGAGAATTTGGAAACAATCAACTTGGGGTCTGAAGATTGTGTTTGTGAAGTGAAGATTGGTGCACTCCTGGAAGAGTCTGTGAAGAAGGGGTTGATTGAGTTGCTACGAGAATATGCCGACGTCTTTGCCTGGTCATACGAAGACATGCCTAGTCTAGATATTGATATCGTGTAACATTTCCTGCCTTTGAAGCCTGAGTGCGTGCCTGTATAGTAGAAGCTCAGAAGAATCCATCCTGATATGGCAGTGAAGATTAAAGAAGAAGTTCAGAAGCAAATTGATGCAGGGTTTCTGGTGACTTCTACATATCCCCAATGGGTGGCCAATATTGTTCCTGTGCCTAAGAAAGATGGAAAAGTCTGAATGTGTGTGGACTACCGAGACTTGAATAAAGCTAGTCTGAAAGATGATTTTCCTCCAGCACATATTGATATGTTGGTAGATAATGCAACTAAGTTCAATGCTTTCTCATGCATGGACGGGTTTTCCGGTTATAACCAGATTAAAATGGCACCCGAGGATATGGAGAAGACAACATTCATCACACCTTGGGGAACATTCTGTTATCGAGTGATGCCCTTCGGTTTGAAGAACGTCGGAACCACGTATCAACGAGCTATGACTACTTTGTTTCATGATATGATGCACAAGGAGATCGAGGTGTATGTTGATGATATGATTGCAAAGTCGAAAACGGAAGTTGAACATGTAGAGCACTTGTTGAAGCTTTTCCAGTGTTTGAGGAAGTACAAACTCCGCCTGATTCCGAACAAGTGTACATTTGGAGTCCGTTCCGGAAAGTTATTGGGCTTCATTGTCAACGAGAGAGGTATTGAGGTTGATCCTGTCAAGGTTAAAGCAATACAAGAGATGCATGCGCCCAAAACTGAGAAGCAAGTTCGAGGTTTTCTTGGCCTCTTGAATTACATTTCGAGATTTATATCCCACATGACTGCCAGGTGTGCGCCTATATTCAAGCTCCTCCGGAAAGATCAGCGTCATGATTGGACCGAGGATTGCTATAAGGCCTTTGACAGTATTAAAGAGTATTTATCTAAGCCTCCAATTTTGTCTCCTCCTGTTGAAGGGAGACCCTTGATTATGTACTTGACTGTTCTTTATGACTCCATGGGTTGTGTCCTTGGTCAGCAAAATGAATCAGGGAAGAAAGAGTATGTTATATACTACTTGAGTAAGAAGTTCACTGATTGTGAGTCTCGATACTCAACGCTTGAGAAGACATGTTGTGTTTTGGCTTGGGTTGTTAAGCGTTTACGCCAGTATATGTTGAATCATACGACTTGGTTAATATCCAAAATGGATCCAATCAAGTATATCTTTGAGAAGTTTGCTTTAACTGGGAGGATTTCTCGTTGGCAGATGTTGTTGTTTGAGTATGACATTGAGTATCGAGCTCAAAAAGCTATTAAAGGTAGTATCTTGGCTGACCACTTGGCACATCAACCAATTGAGGATTATCAGTCTGTTCAGTACGACTTCCCTTTGAGGAGATTCTGTATTTGAAGATGAAAGATTGCGATGAATCTACGCTCGATGAAGGGCCAGAGTCTGGTTCCCGATGGGGTATGATATTCGATGGCGCTGTTAATCAGTACGGAAATGATATTGGGGCAGTGATTATTATTCCCCAAGACACACATTTTCCTTTTACAGCAAGGCTAACTTTCAAATGTCACATATTATATTTTTGAGCGAGTACATAAATCATAAATTCAAAGAAGTAAACTAAAAAAACATATTATGAAATAGAACTACACTAATATATTTCTCCACTCTACAAAATAACATTGTGATAAGGTAACGCAAGTAGATAATCCAAAATAGATGGCCCACGTTAAAGCAGTCCACATCATCAGTGGAGGGACATCGAACCAGGAACCCAATGGGACACGTGGTACATTATGAACGTGTGGGACCCAGTACATATTAATTAAGCTGCAGAAGAGGGCAACTGGTTTCATAGTGGGCCAACGCGGAGGATGTGGGACCCACAAAAATTCATTCATCATTGCTTAAAAAAAACAAACGGGTCCCACTGATAACGTACGTGCGCGTCTTATACACGTCCTTTTCCAGCAAGGCAACGCCTATACATCACAATCACAAAGTGCTAGCCAGAGTGAGACAGACAACACTAACTTTTGGCTTATCTCTTTATTAATAATGAATTATTAATACTTATACTTCAAAATAAATGTTATTTTTATTAATTTTATTATAAAAAAATTATATTAACTTGAATTCAAAATCGAGATCTTAAATGATGTTACAATTATATTAATAATTTTAATAATAAGATATAATTCATTATTTCTTAATATAAAAAAATATTTTTTGAACTTATTGAAAAATTAATGTATTTTGATCATATTTAATCCTAATATATTAATTTTTAAATAAATTTTATTTTTATTTAAAAAAAAAAGTATTTTAAAATATTTATTAAGTGATATTATTTGATTGTTGTGTATCCAATATATTTTATTTATTTATTTTTAAAAAGTGAAATTTTAGTTTAAAAAGATATATTTTACGTTAATAGATATGTTTTTACTAAATGATTGTGTGTTTGAAAGTATGATGAGTAAATCAAATATAAAAATTTGATATACGTAACGTGGTGATATATCTCAATCTTGTTTTCATATGTATTAACTTATTGAAAATTGTTAGTGTACTTCCTTGAACTTTAAAAAATGAATATGTCATGAGTGGAATTTAGAGCATCATATGTTTTAATTCAACATGCATGAATTTTAATGGTGAGATTTTTTATGTAATCCCATTTACGATGAGTCATACAAGAAAATAAATATGAATATGTATCAAATAAAAAAATTATCAAGATATTGACTAATAAATTTTATTGTAATTTTTATATTCAATTATAAATTTCTTAACTCCTCCTATTAAGTTTAAAATTTAACTAAAAAATATTATAATTAAATTATATTTTCATAAATTTATTTACAAAATTTGTTATATGGTATTTTAGTATTTTTATTAAGTCTCAATTGTATTTAAACAAGTGAGTGATGTGAGCATTAGTACATTTATTCCTTTTTACAATTTGTGGTGTGTGTGTGTATTTTCTATGTAACCGTTTTGAATATTGAAAGTTTGTTATTATTCTCTCTTCTTTCTCTTGTTCATTGTTCATCTTTATCACCTTGTACACCAACAATTAGTCTCTAGAGCTTCGATTCAGATCCACAGGGAGACACAATAGGAAACACAAGTGAAACAGTGAGGTGTTGTGTGATTGATTTCTGTTCGGAGAATTCGTGTTGAATTTCTGATCATAATCGTAACAAAATCACATATTTTGATTCTGCGAAATTGGGGAACACTGTGTTTAGGTGAGATCTGAGTGTATTGCAGAAGGTTGAAGATGAACGAAAATAATCTGAGCATCAAGCTTCCAGTGTTCGATGGCAAGAACTGGAATCGTTGGATGATTCAGATGCGTGTGTTGTTTGGAGCTCGAGATGTTCTTGATCTCATCAACGACAGTTATGTTTAGGATGTACTTCCATAAAATGCAACATATGCGCAGAGAAATGCTCAGTGTGATATGAGGAAGAAGGATCAGAAGGCTCTGCTCCACATCCACCAGTGTGTGGATGAGAATGGGTTTGAGAAAATCGCTGATTCGATGACGACGAAAGCTGCGTGTGAAACACTGGTGCGGTCTTATGATGGTGATGCATCAGTGAAGAAGGTGAAGCTCAAGTCTCTACGTGAGCGATATGAGAATCTCAACATGAAGAACAATGAGAAGGTATCTGACTACATCTCCAGAGTGATTCTGATCACAAATGAGATGAAGTCGTGTGGAGAAACTCTCTCTGAAGAAAGTATCATTGAGAAGGAACTAAGATCTCTTACTCCTGAATTTGATTACATTGTTGTAGCAATTGAACATTCTAAGGATCTGAGCACCATGAGAATAGAAGAGTTGCAAAGCAGTTTAGAGGCACAAGAGTTGCGTCTGAATGAAAGAACCTCTGAGAGAGAGGTAAAGCAGGCTCTGAAAGCTTCTTTTGTCAAGAAAAACCAGAAGTAGTCTTGGTCAGAAGCCAAGAAAAGACATGGTAGGTCTCAGAAGTCAGAAACCTCAACTTCTGGGAGTCAAAAGGGAAATGAGAAGTATGACAAGAGAAAATTTCAATGTTACTGTTGTAAGAGGTTTGGCCACTTGTTGTAGATTGTTGGTCAAACCAGGAGAGGAAATTATAAGAAGTGAATATAGCCAGAAGTTCTGATGATGAACATGTGCTATTAATGGCTTCTAATTTTGATAGTACGTCTCTAGAAGACTGGTGGTATATGGACAATGGTTGTTCAAACCATCTTACTGGAAATAAGAAATGGCTGGTTGATTTTGATTCTAGGAAGAGGACCAAGATCATATGTGTTGATGATAAGCATTTGAATGTTGAAGGAATGTGGAATGTTAGAGTGATTTTGAATAATGGCAAATATGTGTTAATTCAGAACGTCTGGTAAGTTCTTGGTATGAAGAGCAATCTGATGAGTGTAGGCCAATTAATTGAAAAGGGATTCTCAGTTACCATGAAAGACAATCTTTTGGAACTATATGACTTTAATCAAAAGCTGATTATGGAGTTAGAACAGGGAAGAAATAGAACATTCAAGGTGAATGTTAAAACTGCAGACTCTGAATGCCTTAACGCAACAAGTGTTATAAAGGAAAGTGAGTTGTGGCACAAAAGATCTGGTCATTTGAACTTCAGAAGCTTAGGGCATCTGAATTCAAAGAAACTCGTACTTGGAATTCCTGCAATTAAGAAACCAGAAAAGTCATGCAATGTGTGCCTGAGAGAGAAACGACCAAGACTGTCATTTGCATCAGAAGTAGCTCCAAGAGAAAAACATGCTTTACGAGTAGTGCATTATGATGTGTGTGGACCATTTCCAATACCTTCACTAGGAGGAAATAAATACTTTGTGTCATTTGTGGATGAGTTCACAAGGATGACATGGGTATCCCTTACAAAGTTCAAACACAAGGTATTTGCTGAATTTAAGAAATTCAGAATCAAGACTAAGAAACAGAGTGGTTAGACTTTGAAGATTCTCAAAACGGATGGTGGAGGTGAGTATAACTCTACAGAGTTCAAGAAGTTCTGTGAGGAGAATGGAATTGAGCATGAAGTGACTGCTCCATATACTCCTCAACACAATGGTCTTGCTAAAAGGAGAAACCGAACTTTGTTTGATATGACAAGGAGCATGCTGAAGGAGAAGAAGCTTCCTAACACTTTGTTGGGAGAAGTTGCTGCCACTACAACATATTGAAGGAGAATTGCGGTCCAAAACGCAGCGGAAATTAAAATTTTCTCCTTTAGAGATCCTTACGAATGGTCATGATCAGTGATAGAATATTTACCTCTTGTGACGAATGAAACCTTTGGTGCAGATCTCTTGTGACAATCAAAACCTTTGATGCAGATCCACGGAGCGATCACGAACGTTGAACGATGACAACGTCTCTACTCAGTCCACACGAACGGGTTCCTTCAATCTCAGTGCTAGCTGGTACGAATGAAGGCTTTGAGTGTGAGAGAGAGAGAGAGAGAGTGAAAACGAAAAGAATGCAACCGCAAATAATGCTTCTGCACAAGGGTTCTATTTATAGAACCACTTGTGTGGGCTTCAAGCTAAAAGCCCACTTAAGTGTATTTTGGCCCATATCTTATAATATGCCCAAAATCACTTAAGCCCATGGTACCTTACCATATTTCGTATTCTACTCAAGTACACCGTACCTTACGATGTTCTATAATTCACTTAAGGGCACCGTACCTTACGGCATTCCTTAGTTACTCTATCTCTCATCAATCCGTCCTTTGTGTGTGACCCTGTAGGTTTTCGCGGCGTTGGCAATTATATTAAATCACATATTTAACATAATAAACAGTGAGCGGTATCTAGCAACACATCACTGCTACCCAAGACACGAAAATGTCATGTGATCTGACAATTCCTTCTGTGATAATACTTATGTGTATAATTACCCCTTTGCCCTTATGTCTATATTGAACACAAGGTATAGACCGTGTCACCCTTGTCCAGTTCAATATTGGGCCCATAGACATTTATCCTGTTACGCAGGATGGGCAAATTCCATCTAGGACACTCATGTCCCTCAGCATGCTTTGTGGAGTACCCATCAACTATCTTTATGGTTATCCAGTTACGGACAACGTTGGATCAGCAATAAAGCACTCGACTCTACATCTAGGATCCATAGTGGTTTCAGGTCGAAGAGTGGAATACACTATTATCACCATGAGAATAACTTATGACACTTTGCATAACTTTCTATATAGTATTCTCATAGCGGGTCAATCCGGTATAAATATTACTCCTAATATTCATACCTATGTTTAAGACTTGATAACTCTTTATCCATGATCCATGAGATGTGATCATCAGTCTACAAACATAATAGTCTTAATGCTTTAATGTTATCCCACTTCACACTAAAGCTCGACTACGGATACTTTAGGAATAGTGTCCTTATGTTTAATGTGTTCTCATGATTAAGTCACACTTAATACATTAAACGGACTATCTATTCCAGGGACTTTATTAATCAACCATAATAAAGAGAATGCCTTTTATTATTAATAAATAATTCGATACAAGTACCAAAATATATTGGCCTCTAGGGCTTACACCAACACATATGTGCTCAACAGGTGTCCAACCAAGAAGCTGAAGGAAGTTGTTCCTTTTAAGAGGTAGACTGGAGAGCAAAGTGTGAGTCATTTCAGAGTATTTGGTTCTGTCTATTATAAACACGTTGTAGATGCTACTAGAAAGAATCTGGATGATAAAAGCAAGGTGATGTTACTTGTGGGGTATCACAGTGCATGTGCTTATAAGCTTTATTGTCCATTTGCTAATAAGGTTGAAGTCAACAGAGATGTTGTTGTGAAAGAGTCAGAAGTATGGGATTGGAGAAAGTCGCAATCCAACTCCGGTGCAAAGTTAACTTCTGAAGATGTTGATTCTAATTCTGAAGATGATTTAGAGCCTAAAAATGATTCTGAGAGTGAGTCAGAATCAGAAGGCGAGAATGATTCTGAGGAAGAATCTGATTCTGATCCTGATTTTGATGGTGATTCAGATAATGGTGGTAGTCCAGATTCTAGGAATATTCCAGATTCTGAAGATTGTCATGCTTCTGAAGTCGGTACTTCTGGAGTTCCAGTATTTGATACTGTTCCAGAATCAGAAGGTTCTGAACAAGTTCAGAGGCCGCAAAGAACTAGAAACATTCCGAAAAGGTTTGTAGAGTTTGACATGTTGCAAGATACTTAAGTAGATTTTGAAGGGGAAGTTATTCAATGTGCCATGTTAGTAGACTTTGAATTGTCAGTACGAAAGAAGCTCTCAATTAGAAAGTATGGTTTAAGGCCATGAAAGAAGAACTTGATGTCATAGGAAGAAACAAGACTTGAAAGTTGATAGAACTTCCAGAGAACAAGAAAGCCATCAGCGTGAGATGGGTTTATAAGTTAAAGTTAAAGCCAGATGGATCAATTGGCAAACACAAAGAAAGGTTAATTGTGAGAGGTTTTCTGCAGAAACCTAGATTAGATTTCTTTGAAGTGTTTGCGCTTGTAGCAAGACATGAAACAATCAGGTTGGTGATTGTGATAGATGCTAACAAGAATTGGACTCTAATGCATTTAGACGTGAAATATTCATTTTCGAACGGTCCATTAGAATAAGAGGTTTATGTGTCACAACCTCCTAGATTTGAGAAAAAGAATCGGGAAGGGATTGTGTACAGATTATACAAAGCTTTGTATGGACTGAAGCAAGCCCCTAGAGTTTGGAATCTGAAAATTGATTCATTTTTCAAGAAGCAAGGATTTCAGAAATATGAGATGGAGTGTGGTGTATATGTTCAGCATACTTCTGAAGGCAATATGATTTTGGTGTGTCTGTATGTTGATGACATATTGCTAACAAAAAGTTGTGAACACAAGATAGTTAAGTTCAAGAAGGAGTTGATGAATGAGTTTGAGATGACTAATATAGGAAATATGGTTTATTTTCTAGGGATGGAGATTATGTACTCTGAGAAAGGCATAATTTTACATCAGCTAAAATATGAACTTGAGCTTCTGAAGAGAATTGAGTTGATGAATTGTAAAGTTGTTGTCACACCTGCTGATACAAATCATAAATTGGATTCTAATTCTGATGGTGATGATGTAGATGCGACAACATTCAAACAATTGGTAGGGTCTCTGAGGTATTTGTGTACTACCAGACCTGATATTTGTTATGCAATTGGAGTGGTTAGTAAGTTTATGAGTAAACCAGAGTGGTCTCATTACCAAGTTGTTGTCATAATTCTGAGGTATATAAAGGGAACTCTGAAGTATGGAGTTTTGTTTCCTTCTGGTGTTGAAACTAATCAGAACTTATGAGTTACTCAGATTTTGATTGGTGTGGAGACAGAGTTGACAAAAGAAGTACTTCTGGATACTTGTTTAAGTTTCTAGGAAGTTTTATTTCTTAGTGTTCCAAGAAGCAACCAGTTGTTGCTTTGTTAACTTGTGAAACAAGATATATTGCAGGTGTTGTGACTGCATGTCAAGTTGTATGGCTTCTGAATTTACTGTAGGATCTGAAGATCAAAGTAAACAAGCCTATAAAGTTGATGATTGATAACAAGTCTGCAATCAATTTTTCCAAGAACCTAGTGCTGCATGGGAAAAAAGCATATTGAGACTAAGTATCACTTTCTAAGAAATCAGGTTCATAATGGAGTGTTAGAAGTTGTGCACTGTAGCACCCAGAAGCAGTTGGCAGATGTTTTGACGAAGGCGATCAAGACTGATCAATTTCTCCGCTTGAGGGATGTAATTGGTGTTGTTAATTTTGGTTAAGCTAGATATGAATTAAATGATGGTATTAAAATTAATTCATATTTTCATAAACTTGTTGACAAAGTTTGTTAGAGGGTATTTTAGTATTTTCATTAAGTTCCACGGATATTTAAGCAAGTGAGTGGTGTGAGCATTAGTATCTTTGTTCCTTTTGCAGTTTGCACTATGTGTGTTTGCATTTTCTTTGTAACCGTTTTGAGTAATGGAAGTTTGTTATTATTCTATATTTTCTCTCTTATTCATTGTTTATCTTTATCACCTTGTGCATCAATAAAAAATACATAAAATAAAATAAAGAATAACAATAAAAGTATTAAAATGTATAAAAAATCATTTGATTCTAAATTCATTTGTTTCTCAGTTTTGACTAATAAGTTATTTTTTTTAGGTGTAAATATGAGTAAATATTTATTTTGAAGATAGTAAAAAATATAAGAAATTTAAATTTAAATTGTGCTTCTACAATTATTTTGTTTTTAAAGAACTAGTTTCAAGAAATTCCTTTTGTAAAATAATGTTGTAGTTTTAAAAACCTTTTTTAAAAAACTTTGAATAACAACACAATTATCCTAGATTGGTTAAAAACCTTTTAAAAAAACTTTGAATAACATACAATGAGTTATCCTAGATTGGTTATCAATACAGATAGTTAACCTGCTTCCTTTAACTTAAAAAATGTTTAACTAAATCAACAATCACCATAATATACTTCTCTGAAATGAATATACACAATCAAGTCTTTGAAATATCAAGTTACATTTGGATTGTTATCATGAAAGACGAGATTTTTAAAACTGCAATATTACTCATTTGTACAAAGGATATTTAACGTTTAGCAAATAATACATGATTTTTTTTCAAAATAACCATTTTTTAAATTTAATTTCCAAAATAACTACTTTTATCTGTTGGGGGAGTTTTTCACTAGGGAGCATTAAACATTGTGTGACTTCTTATTTAGAGCAATACCTTTGTGAGAGACACACCACATATTCACCCAAAACCTTAAGGTGATAGGTGAGTGGGTTCTCTCACTTATAAATGCTCAAGTCTCCACATTACCAACCAATATGAGACTATTATCCACACTACTCACACTTGATATATTCTCAACGCTCCCCCTCAAGTGTGAGTCCACAATGCTCCCCCTCAAGTGAAAAACTCTTCTTACTTCCACAAATTCTTGTACCGCATGGAACGTTTCTTATTCACCACATTGGCGCCGTTGATACTCTTCAACGGAACGTTTCTTATTCACCACACTTGCACCGTTGACTTACGATACAAGTAAGTCAATCCCTTCTCGAACCAAAGGCTCTGATACCATTTGTTGGGGGAGTTTTTCACAAGGAGCATTGAAAATTGTGGGACTTCTTATTTAGATCAATACCTTTGTGAGAGACATACCACATATTCACCCAAAACCTTAAGGTGATAGGTGAGTGGGTTCTCTCACTTATAAATGCTCAAGTCTCCACATTACCAACCAATGTGGTGTTGGTGTAAGCCCTAGAGGCCAATACTTTTGGTACTTGTATCGAATTATTTATTCATAATAAAAGGTTTTTTCTTTATTATGTTTGTTTAATGAAGTCCTTAGGATAGCTAGTCCGTTTAATGTATCAAGTGTGACTTGATCATGAGATCACATTAAACATAAGGACATTATTCTTAAAGTATCCGTAGTCGAGCTTTATTGTGAAGTGGGATAACATTAAAGCATTAAGACTATTATGTATATAGACTGATGATCGCATCTCATGGATCATGGATAAGGAGTTATCAAGTCTTAAACATAAGTAAGAATATTAAGAGTAATATTTATACTGGATTTACCCGCTATGAGAATACTATATAGAATGTTATGCAAAGTGTCATAAGTTATTCTCATGGTGATAATGGTGTATACCACCCTTCGACCTGAAACCACTATGGACCCTAGATGTAGAGTCGAGTGCCTTGTTGCTGATCAAACGTTGTCCGTAACTGGATGACCCAAAACCTTAAGGTGATAGGTGAGTGGATTCTCTCACTTATAAATGCTCAAGTCTCCACATTACCAACCAATGTGGTGTTGGTGTAAGCCCTAGAGGCAAATACTTTTGGTACTTGTATCGAATTATTTATTCATAATAAAAGGCTTTTTCTTTATTATGTTTGTTTAATGAAGTCCTTAGGATAGCTAGTCCGTTTAATGTATCAAGTGTGACTTGATCATGAGATCATATTAAACATAAGGACATTATTCTTAAAGTATCCGTAGTCGAGCTTTATTGTGAAGTGGGATAACATTAAAGCATTAAGACTATTATGTATATAGACTGATGATCGCATCTCATGGATCATGGATAAGGAGTTATCAAGTCTTAAACATAAGTAAGAATATTAAGAGTAATATTTATACTGGATTGACCCGCTATGAGAATACTATATAGAATGTTATGCAAAGTGTCATAAGTTATTCTCATGGTGATAATGGTGTATACCACCCTTCGACCTGAAACCACTATGGACCCTAGATGTAGAGTCGAGTGCCTTGTTGCTGATCAAACGTTGTCCGTAACTGGATGACCATAAAGACAGTTGATGGGTACTTCACGAAGCATGCTAAGGGACATGAGTGACCTAGATGGAATTTGCCCATCCTGCGTAACAGGATAAATGTCTATGGGCCCAATATTGAACTGGACAAGGATGACACGGTCTATGCCTTGTGTTCAATATAGACATAAGGGCAAAAGGGTAATTATACACATAAATATTCTCACAGAAGGATTTGTCAGATCATATGACATTTTCGTGTCTTGGGTAGCAGTGATGTGTTGCTAGATACCACTCACTGTTTATTATGTTAAATACGTGATTTAATATAATTGCCAATGCCGCGAAAACCTACAGGGTCACACACAAAGGACAGATTGATGAGAGATAGAGTAACTAAGGAACACCGTAAGGTACAATGCACTTAAGTGAATTGTAGAACATTGTAAGGTACAGTGTACTTAAGTAGAATACGAAATATGGTAAGGTACCACGCGTTTAAGTGATTTTGGCATATTATAAGATATGGGCCACATACACTTAAGTGGGCTTTTTAGCTTGTAGCCCACAGAAGTGATTCTATAAATAGAACCCTTGTGCAGAAGCATTCATTGCAATTGCATTTTTTGTTTCTCTCTCTCTCTCTCTCTCTCTCTCTCTCTCTCTCTCTCTCTCTCTCTCTCACACACACACACACACACTCAAAGCCTTCATTCGTAGCAGCTAGCACTGAGATTGAAAGAATCCGTTCGTGTGGACTGAGTAAAGGCGTTGTCATCGTTCAACGTTCGTGATCGCTCCGTAGATCTGCATCAAAGGTTTCAATCGTCACAAGAGGTAACAATTCTATCACTGATCATGCTCATTCGTAAGGATCACTAAAGGAGAAAATTTTAAATTCCACTGCATTTTGGATCGCCCTTCTCCTTCATGTGGGACTATTATCCCTACTCACACTTGATATATTCTCAACATTATCGACTATATACTAAATTATTCATGTTTCAAAAAAAATTACAACAAATAGCATGCATTATATCAATTGGTACATGCTCTTAAAATTGTACTTATGCGTCAGTCAAACTGGTGACTGCATCACCAATACGCCAGTCCAATTTGCGTCAATGTTGTTGGACAAAAACGAGGTACCAATAGGTCTGACGCCTATGTGTATTTTCATTTTTTATAAATGGTCATTTATTCCCCATTATTTTTCACATCTCTTCTCATTTTCTTCTTAATTTTTTCTTCAATTTTTCAAACATGATTATTAAAAGAAATGAGTATGTTTGTTATTCGATTCTCAAGCCTCCGATGAAGACGTGTTTTTGGAACATTCTGAGTTTCAATAAACTTGAAAGGGCCTCGATCTGTTGGTTAGACGGAGCAATTAAATATGGTAGAATAATTAGAAGAATTAATAGGCTTGTTTTAGTCTTCTCAATTGTGAATGAGAATAACAAAGCACAACATGCTTGGTAGTTAGTTAAAACTGACTGTGATGTCTGTGTTATGATGTATGTGTTTTAAGATATAATTCACAGTTCATAAGTGTTGTTGTTCAGAAGCTATAAGCTTCAGAACCTTACTCAGTGTAACTGAGAAGTTGGTGCTCAAGACCTTAGTGTTAGCTTCTGAGTTGTAGTTGTTTTTAAGTTTTAAAATGTGCATTGCTCAGCTAGCGTAGGTTAGAATTTTGCCTACGTGGCATTTTTAATTTGTATTTAAACAAGTTGTGTAACAAAATTGAAGTATATCATATTTCACTCAAAAGTTAGTTATGTTTTTTTTTCTATCTCTTTCTATCTTTTCATATTCATCTTCATCTTCAACCTTGTGCACCAACAATTGGTATCAGAGCTTGGTTCGATTCATGGGGAAGATTCACAGGGGGAACACGAGTGTAGGGTGAGGCATGTGTGATTGATTTCATTTCTTGAATTCGCGTTGAAATCACGATCAGGATCATAACAGAATTGCATTTCTTAATTTTGTGGGATTGGGAAGCACAAGTGTTTTGTGAGATCTGTGTGAGTTTCAGTGCATAAAATCGAAGATGAACGGTGGAAATGGTAGCTCGAATACAAAGCTTCCAATGTTTGATGGAAAGAATTGGAATCGGTGGTCGATTCAGATGTGTGTGTAGTTTGAAGTTTAAGACATTCTTGATCTCGTCAACAATGGTTATGTTCCAGTTGCGGCGGATGCGACGAAAGCACAGAGAAATGCACAAATAGAAATGAGGAATAAATATCAAAAGGCGTTGTTCTATATCTATCAGTGCATGGATGCGAATGTGTTTGAGAAAATTGTTGATTCGACGACGGCGAAGACTGGGTGGGACACACTGGTACGGTTCTACGGCAGTGATGCACTAGTGAAGAAGGTGAAACTTCAGTCTCTATGTAAACACTATGAGAATCTCAACATGAAGGACAATAATAAGATACATGATTACATCTCTAGAGTGATTCTGATCACCAATGAGATGAAATCTTGTGGAGAAAATTTGTCAGAACAAGTAATCATTGGGAAGGTTACGAGATCTCTTACTCCTCGATTTGATTAGATAGTTGTAGTAATTAAACCATCTAAAGACCTAAGAACCATGAGGATTGAAGACCTACAGAGTAGTCTAGAGGCACAAGAGTTGCGTTTGACTGAGAGAACCTCTGAAAGAGAGGTAGAGTAGGCTCTAAAGGCGTCTTCTAAAAATAAGAGTCAGAAGTTGTCTTGGTCAGAAGCCAATAAGAGACATGGTGGTGGTTTTTAGAAGTCATAAGCCTTCAATTTTGATGGGAAGAAACATCATAAGGGAAAGGAGAAGTTTGACAAGAAGAAGGTTTAATGATATTGTTGTAAGAAGTTTGACCACTTTGCTGCTGACTGTTGGTAAAACAAGGAAAGGAAATCAGAAGAAGCAAACATAGCCAAATGAGGTTCTGATGAGGAACTTGTGTTATTGATGGATTATGAATATGATGATGCATATTTGGTAGATTGGTAGTATATAGGCACTAGCTGCTTAAATCACCTAAGGAAACAAACAATTTCTAATTGATTTTGACTCTAGAAAGAGGACAAAGATCATATGTGTTGATGATAAATACCTCAACGCTGAAGGTATGGTAAATGTCAAAGTCAAGGTGAAGAATGGTAAAACTGTTATGATCAAGGATGTTTGGTATGTTCCTGGCATGAAGAGCAATCTAATGAGTGTAGGTCAGCTCATTGAGAATGGTTTCTCAGTTACTATGAAGAAAAATATCTTGAAGTTGTATGATTATGATCAGAAACTAATTATGCAACCTGAGCAGGGAAGCAACAAATCATTCAAGGTGAATATGGAGACAACAGAAACTAAATGCCTTAGTGCAGAAGGCGCTGAAGGTGATAGTGAAATGTGGCACAAGAGATTGGGGCATCTTAATTTTAGAAGCTTAGGGCATCTGAATTCTAAGAAGGTGGTATATGACATTCCCAAGATTGTGAAGCATGAGAATTCATGTGAGATATGCATGAAAGGCAAGCAACCTAGATTTCCATTTGCATGAGAAATAGTCCTAAGAGCAGCGCATGCTTAGGAGTAGTACATTCTGATGTTTGTGGACCATTTGAAGTACCTTCACTTGGAGGAAACAAATATTTTATGTAGTTTGTAGATGAGTTCATAAGAATGACATGGGTAGTACTCATCAAGTTTAAATATGGTGTTTGCTAAGTTTCAAAAGTTCAGGGTGAAAGTTGTAAAACATAGTGGTCAAAAGTTGAAAGTTCTCATAACTGATGGTGGAGGTGAGTATAACTCTACAGAGTTCATAAAGTTCTATGAGGAGAATGAAATTGAGCATGAGGTGACTGTTCCATACACTCTTCAACACAATGGGCTTGCTGAAAGAATAAACTAAACTTTGCTTGATACGACAAAGAGCATGCCGAAGGAGAAGAAGTTGCCTCACACCTTGTAGGGAGAAGTTGTTGCCACTGCAACATATGTGGTCAACAGGTGTCCAACAAAGAAGTTGAGGAAATTATTCCTTTTGAGAAGTGGACTGGGGATAAGCAAAGTGTGAGTCATTTTATGGTCTTTGGTTATGTTTGTTACAAACACGTTCCAGGTGTTACTAAAAATAAGTTGGATGGTAGAAGTAAAGTAATGTTATTGATTGGGACCATAGTACAAATGCGTATAAACTTTATTGTCCAGTCACTAATAAGGTGGAGTTCAACAGATATGTTGTTGTGAAAGAATCATAAACATGGGATTGGAACGAGTCTCAATCCAACTCTGGTGCACTGTTAACACCTAAGTTAACTTCAAATGAGATTTATGACTCTGAAGGATAATCTTGTTGGTGTAAGCCCTAGAGACCAATACTTTTGGTACTTGTATCGAATTATTTATTAATAATAAAAGGCATTTTCTTTATTATGGTTGATTAATAAAGTCCCTGGAATAGATAGTCCGTTTAATGTATTAAGTGTGACTTAATCATGAGAACACATTGAACATAAGGACATTATTCTTAAAGTATCCATAATCGAGCTTTAGTGTGAAGTGGGATAACATTAAAGCATTAAGACTATTATGTTTGTAGACTGATGATCACATCTCATGGATCATGGATAAAGAGTTATCAAGTCTTAAACATAGGTATGAATATTAGGAGTAATATTTATACCGGATTGACCCGCTATGAGAATACTATATAGAAAGTTATGCAAAGTGTCATAAGTTATTCTCATGGTGATAATATTATATACCACTCTTCGACCTGAAACCACTATGGATCCTAGATGTAGAGTCGAGTGCTTTATTGCTGATCCAACGTTGTCCGTAACTGGATAACCATAAAGACAGTTGATGGGTACTCCATGAAGCATGCTGAGGGACATGAGTGTCCTAGATGGAATTTTCCAATCCTGCGTAACAGGATAAATGTCTATGGGCCCAATATTGAACTGGACAAGGGTGACACGGTTTATACCTTGTGTTCAATATAGACATAAGGGCAAAGGGGTAATTATACACATAATTATTATCACAAGAGGTTTTGTCAGATCACATGACATTTTCGTGACTTGGGTAGCAGTGATGTGTTGCTAGATACCGCTCACTGTTTATTATGTTAAATGTGTGATTTAATATAATTGCCAACGCCGCCAAAACCTATAGGGTCACACACAAAGGACGGATTGATGAGAGATAGAGTAACTAAGGAACACCGTAAGGTACGGTGCACTTAAGTGGGAGACGAAATATGGTAAGGTACCAAATACTTAAGTGATTTTGGGCATATTATAAGATATGGGCCAAAATACACTTAAGTGGGCTTTTTAGCTTGAAGCCCACACAAGTGGTTCTATAAATAGAACCCCTTGGGTAGAAGCATTGTCACTCCAATCCACTCAGACAGAATTCAAGTAGAGACTTGGAATTTTGTTTCCCTCTTTCTCTCACTCAAAGCCTTCATTCATAACAGCTAGCACTGCGATTGAAGGAATCCGTTCGTGTGGACTGAGTAGAGACGTTGTAATCGTTCAACGTTCGTGATCGCCCCGTGGATCTGTATCAAAGGTTTTGATCATTATCAGAAATTTGCACCAAAGGTTTGAATCGCCACAAGAGGTAACGATTCTATCACTGATCATGCCCATTCGTAAGGATCACTAAATGGAGAAATTTTTAAATTCCTGCGATTCTCTCCTACAGTGGTATCAGAGCCACTTACGAAACCATGAATCTAATATTTGTTTTTGTTCTGTAATAATATGATTAAAGACAAAATGAATCAAAGGTTAAATTGAGATCGATCAAGTTACATATATGTGATATATGTAATCTTGATGCAAAATACATTATATATGATATAGTGTTCTCGTTTCGTTCATTCAAACCCTCGATGATTGTTTTCCTTTGAGCGATCAATGGTCGTTTGCTTCTTGATCCGACATTAGTATGGTGAAGCAATGACGTGTTGATCAATCATACTGAATTAATAATCGAGATGTGTTTGACGGTCTGAAATTGGTGCATCAGGGTTAGTGACGGCACAAGGGTTGTGTTGTCAGAGAGTTATGCGATTGGGGTTTGACTGCACAAGAGTTGTGCATTCTAAAACACTTTTCCGAACAGTGTTAACCGGTTAACGCGTATGGTTAACCGGTTAACGAGAAACTGAATACAGCCTTCTAAACATTTTGGAACAGTGTTAACCGGTTAACGCATATGGTTAACCGGTTAACGGAATGCGAAATAAAATTTTTGAGATTTTCAAACAGTGTTAACCGGTTAACGCATTTGGTTAATCGGTTAACGCAAGGCGGAAAACAGTTTTCCAAGAAATTTTTCAACAGTGTTAACCGGTTAACGCATATGGTTAACCGGTTAACGCAAGGCAGAAAAGAATTTTCTAAAAGTTTTCAAACAGTGTTAACCGGTTAACGCATATGGTTAACCGGTTAACGCAAGGAAAAATTCACCCGTTCGGCTAGAAAAAGTGCTTTGAAGTATCAAGTGTTGATACGAAAAACGACGTCAATTTTAAATGAATTGTTCATTAAAATTTTCGAGCAGGGGCGCTGCCCCCTTGACCCCTGTCCGCTGAACGGTCAGCGGAACCACCGTCCAGTGACCGGGCAGCAGAACACCCGTTCCCGCTGTCCGGGCAGCGGACCCCCGGCTAACTCTGCGTAGTATGATCGGTCGTCGAAATTTAATTTGATTTTAATTAATTAAAGGAATTAATAATAATAATAAAGTGTTTATTATTGTCTTGTGGTGATCGGTTATGGCCTTAGTTTTCCTTTGTTTTGTTTTGGGTTTTTAAAATACGACCTGCGTGTCGTGCCTCTCTCTTAATCTCCCAAATGTAACTTCTCTTCTCATCTCACTCCCTCGTATGTAAAACGAGTTTGTTTTATGTAATGTAATGATATGAAGAAAGCAAAGAAGTCAGTGCCAAAGGAGGACAACCTTGAAGATCTTGCTTGGAGAAGCTTAGATCGTTGTAGGTTAGCTTAGGTTCTCTCATTGGCTTGGGAGAACAATTGCGCTAGGGGCCATAACTGTTTCATTATGTATGTATGTATGTTGATACATGTGAATGTATGTTGATGCATGTGAGAGACGGTTTATATGATAAACAAGCCGGTGAGATCAGAAAAATTGCAATTCCCTCAAAATAAATATTAAGTTTTAAGCTTTCCAAGTTTTAACATTCATCAAGACTAGTATCGAATAATGTAGGTTTCGCCTACGCGAGGTGCATGTTCTATATTAGTAAGGTGCGATGGGATAATTGTAATATCCAACTGTTAAAACAATGGGTCAAACTTAACTAAACAAATTATAATAAGATTATATATATGTTTAGAAGCAAGAGTTGGGAATGATCCATATGATGGATTGGAATAAGGAGTTATTCACCCAACTGAAATTTTCGAGAGTTGTATGAGATACAATTGGAAGAAGTTCCTATCTAAATAACCTAGTTTTGTGTAATCCGCCTACGCGGACTTAGAACGAAGTGAAATATGGATCTCGACCCACTAGAAAATCTTCCAACGGGATTTTCCGAATCAAATGATGAGGGTCATTTGTTTTGAGTAAAATAGTGGGAGCATATTTAATTAAAGGCCTAATTGAATATGTCAATGATACATATATTTTCATTAATCCTTATGTAGATTACCATGACAACAAACACCTCTAACAACATCCTGCGATCAATCCTTGATAAGGAAAAATTGTCTGGGACAAATTTTCTGGATTGACACCGAAACCTGAGGATTATCCTCAAACATGATAAAAAGCTGTATGTCTTGGTGACACCTGTTCCTGAAGAGGAACCTCCTAGTTCTGCACCTAAGGCAGAAAGAGATGCTTATAAGAAGCATGTCGATGATGCCAATGAAACTGCTTGTCTCATGCTGGCTACCATGAACTCAGAATTGCAAAAGCAACATGAGAACATGTCAGTGTTCTATATGATCGAACACCTGAAGTTGCTCTATCAAGAGCAAGCAAGGCATGAGAGGTTTGAAGTTTCAAAAGCCCTTTTTCAAAGCAAGTTAGCTGAGGGAGCCCCTGTAGGTCCCCATGTACTCAAGATGATTGGGTATGTGGAAAACCTTGAGAGATTGGGTTTTCCCCTCGAAAAGGAACTTGCAACTGATTTAATCTTGCAATCGTTGCCAGATAGTTTCAGTCAATTTGTCCTAAATTTCAATATGACTGATATGGACAAATCTCTTCCTGAACTGCTCGCCATGTTAAGAACTGCCGAGCAGAATCTGAAGTCAAAAGGGAAGTCCATTCTGATGATCGGAAATGGAAAGAGACAGAACAAAAGGCCCACTAAGCAGAGTGATAAGGGGAAGGGCAAGGAAGTTGCCAATCCCAGACCCACTGCTGCTTTGAAGCCTAGTGGAGGCATAGCAAAAGAAGGCACCTGCTTCCATTGCGGTAAGACCGGACACTGGAAGAGGAACTGCCCAAAGTACCTGGAAGATAAGAAGAATGGAGTAGAGACTTCAACTTCAGGTATTTTTGTTATTAATTTATCTACTTCTGCATCATGGGTATTAGATACTGGATGCATTTCTCACATTTGTACAAATGTGCAGGAACTAAAAAGGAGTAGAGATTTGGCAAAAGGTGAAGTCGACCTACGAGTTGGCTATGGAGCAAAGGTTGTTGCTTTAGCCGTAGGAACTTTTGTATTGACTTTACCTAGTGGTTTAATAATTCAGTTAGAGAACTGTTATTATGTACCTGCAATTAGCAGGAATATTATTTCCATTGCTTGTTTGGACAAGTTTGGTTTTTCATTGATAATAAAGAACAATTGTTGCTCAATTTATTTGAATGATATATTCTATGCTACTGCACAAATGAACAATGGACTATATGTCCTTGATCTTGAAATGCCTATTAATAACATTAATACAAAAGGGTGAAACCTAACGAGTTAAAACCAACTAGGTAAGAATATTAAAACTCTTCGATCAGATCGAAGTGATGAGTATTTAATCCTAGAGTTTGATGACTGTCATACGGTGAACTGACTTGGTGTGTTTTGCTTTTTATCGCAATGTCGCGGATAGCAAGAGTCGCCACCGATTTTTCTTTTATCCAATAAGGAAAGGTGGAAAAGAACAGGAAAGACCTCAATAGATTTTGGGTTCGGGAGGTACATTATACAAAGGGAAGGTGTTAGCACCCTTTGTATCCATGGTTATCCATGGGCTCTTAATTGCTGGATCACTTATATTTTTGTCTGAAAAGTGTTGGTGAATTGCTTAAAAAATGTTTGAAAGAGAGTTTAACTTTGTAATGATTCTCGTATGAATGTATACAAAGTGTTTATCTCGTTTGATTTTGAAAGCGGTTTAGAAAAGGTATAACTTGGTAATGATTCTAGTGTGAATGTATACCAAGTGTGACGTGTGAAAAATGTTTTAGGTTGTGAGTCAGCAATTAAGAGTTATACCTATCCGAGGTCTTTGTGGGCATTTCCTATCCTGAGGAGGGTAAAAATGTCCTTACTATTGAGAAGTAAGTAATTTTATCCTTTGGATATAAAGGGACATCGTAGGGTCATCGCTTGGTCATTGAAGGCAACATTTGTAAGGATACCTTAGCATTCAGAGGGACGATCATCGTTTAACCGTAGGCTACACCGAAGGGTCATCGAGGGGCAAAATCATTCGAGGGCAACATCCGAGGGACTATGATTTATGTTATGATGATTTAATCGAAGGGTCTTTGCTAAGTGTATCCCCACGTTCGCGGGACATGACCGTAATACCGTAATACCGTAAGGCAACAAAGAGAGGTCCAAGGTCACATATTCAAAGGCCATGTTTTACAATTAAGTATTTAAGATGAATTTCCACATTAAAATTAATTAGGCAATTAGGATGAATCTCCCCATTAAAATTAATTAGTTCGGAATCCATCTCCATAAGGGTATCCCTCAAATAAAGTGGAATACCTAGCAAGCCACCTTCTTCGGGAGTATGTGAGCCCTTACAAAATTCCGCAAACAGGTCAGAATACCAAATGGGGTGCAATCAAGAGTTGCACCAAAGCAGTAATAGTATCAGGTAAACAAAGCATGGTTATAATAAAACAGGTCAGATGGGCAAAGATCAAAACAGAGCGAAAAACAGCGGCATCCATTACAACAATTCAAGGTATCCAGGCATACTTAAGTCCACATGCAAAACCTCAAATATATTTATGAATTCAATTATGGTATCACATGTGAATTCGGAACATAAAGCGGCGATAGTAACACAAACCTGTTTGCAATTGAATTGCAACCTTGAATTGGCCGATCGGATCGAATTGAGCGGTGCCACCGGCTTTTCCTTCAGGGTTTCCTTTAGGGTTACTCGGAATAAGTTAAACAGTAGTCCTGAACACTCCACCACAAGCCGGTAGGATTTGTTCTTGGATTCTTCAACTAAACAACAAATTAAAACGAAGGAAATAAACTAGATCCTAACGTAAGGTTAGATCCGGTAAAAAGGTACACAATAGTTTCCGTTGTAGAAACTATTGTGCGAAAAGAATTAACTAAATGCTAAAAAGGAAATAGGAAATTGCAAGGGAAATAGTGTAGAACTCGTAGGAAAAACAATGCCTAAGCTGCTGGAAAAGAAAATATGCAAAAGCGAAAACGGCAAAGGAAAAAATGTGGAAAAGCTTCGGGGGGCCCTTTTGGTTTTGCAAGTAGCTATTTATATATGCTTCAGTAACCGCTTCCGCTGCCAAAAAGGTCTTCAACGTGCATAAAAGCATGGCGTGGATATAGGGCTCAACACTCCCTCAACGCTCAACGTCTCTGAGGCGTTCCTTGCGCCAAAAATGTAGGGGAATGGTGTGACGTTCGTCACACCATGTGTGACGTCCGTCACAGGGGTGTGCAAGGCGTGACGCTCGTCACAGCCTCTGTGACGCTCGTCACAGGTGCAACACCTGTGTTCTTGTACTTTGGGCTGGGCTTTGCTATTTGGTTCGTTTTCTCTCCTTTTTGCACCTCTTTTCCTCCATTTTTACTTGTGCTTCCAAATAAGCCACCTGAGACAAATAGGAAGAAAATACCGCGTAATATCTAACAACATAAAGTGAACTGAAATAAATAATGATAAAATTTAATTGAATTAAGTCCTAAAATATGATATAATTTCATGTTATCACTAGGCGAGCGTGTAGCGAACAGGCCAGTTTGGGTCATTCGTGAGCTGGGCCTTCGTTCCTTTAAGATCAGTGTCATAAAAATGAGTCGGAGTGCCCTGAAAAAAATGTCTTGAAATATTAATGGGCAAATTTTGGGGTATGACAGCTGCCCCTGTTCAATATTCTTGAACCGAGAGAGTCAGAATGGTATGTACGCCATTCGTGGTCTGGAGGTGGAAGATTATTGAACACTTAGAACGCCCCAAAAATTTGCACTTGTCAATTAGTTAGTCTTGATGGAGATGGGCTTAAAGATGCCATCTAGGAAGTTTAATGATGAGAGCTTCAGAGTGTGTCGTACGTTAGAAGATATCTGAAGTCACGGGTGTCACTGGGTCATACGCTAGACCGTATAGTGGGTCATTCATTAGGCCGTCGACTTCCCTGGGGATTTAGAATGGGTCATAAGCCGCTGGGGATAAAGGATCAGAATGGATCGTACGCTAGATCGTATCTGAGTTGCGGAACGAGCCATCCGTTAGGCTGTATCATTACTGGGGGTGAAGGATCAGAATGGATCGTATGCTAGATCGTATCTGAGTTGTAGACTGAGTCGTCCGTTAGGCTGTACCTGATGATGAAGGGGGGGGGGGTAGTCATACGCCAGACTACACTTCAGAATGTACCGTATGCTAGGTAGCATTTGAGGGGATGAACATCCAAGCGGGTCGTAAGCTAGACCGTCTCTGAGTAGCAGGACGAGCCGTCCGTTAGGATGCATCTGATAATAAAGGGGTAGTCATACGCCAGACTACACTTCAGAATGTACCGTACGCTAGGTAGCATCTGAGGCCTTGAAGGTCCAAATGGGTCGTATGCTAGACCGTATTGGAGTTGTTGAAGGTCGGAATGGATCGTACGTTAGATCGCATCTAAGTTGAAAGAGTCATATGTTGAGCTGAATCAGAATGAACCGTATGCTAGGCTATATCTGATAGTATTTGTATATGTTGTATTTGCAATAAATGTCTGGGATGGGCTTATAGATGCCATCGTTAGGAGGATGTCAGAATGAATGTTGACATGAAGTATATCTGAAAGATGTAGTTGAATCTTGAACGTAATGGACCTTTGTTTTGACTGTATCAGGGGAATAATTAACCTGAAAAATAAAGTTAGCTTCATGCCATGTCATGATGCATGAGATGTTTTATGCTTCCGAAAATAACTGCGAACGATGTATGCATGCGTATGCTGTGAAATGATGTAATGAATGAATTATGCATCTGAAAAGTCCTTCCAGAGGACTCTACTGGGGAAAATAAATCTCAATCTTCTGGTTGGGAGATACTGGTATCGATGACCCTTTCTTAGCCGGGGATGCTTGATTTTTGTCTGATGGTAAAAATGTTCAACAGAAGCCTGGTTGGGGGTGGAAGAGATGACCCATTTGTCTAGTAATGCCACTCTCTTCTGGGAATGACTGGCTTTGCTGGGGGATAGGATTAGCAATGGATTCATTGGAAAGCATGATTAGACCTTCTCCTCGATCCTGAAGTCTAGTAGTAATCGCTATTTCTATTTTATGCACGCATTTTTGGTAAACATCGATCATATCCAAATGCATATATTAATTCGAATTAAATCAATGGACGCTTATGCAAACAAAACAGAGAAAGTAAAACAAAAGCATTTTTTTTGAAACTAAAATTATATTGATTTCGAAAGAGGGCCCATAAACAGGCAATTTGTGTACAAGGAGACAGCAATCCTAGTAAGAGGAAATTGTCAAGAAAATAAAGAGAAAGCTATGCAGACAAAGTCCTATTGACTTTAATTCCACTACTGCCATTATGTCTTCAAGCCTCTCATCTCCTGCTGTCGGATAGAAGTGATTAGCTTGTTCAGTCCTTTGAACTTGGATGAAGCTGTCTGAGAACGGGACGTAGTCATACGCTTTAATCCCTAATTTTTGCCTGGACCGCCTTTTCAGGTTTTCAATCCACCAGGATACCCCTTTTTGCCCAAGCCGCCTTTTCAGGTTTTCGACTTGCCGGGTGCACATTTTTTATGTTTATCCCTAATTTTTGCCCGAACCCTTTTGGTTCGCCGGGATGCCCTTACTTTTGCCTAGATACGTCGACCTAGCGGGTCTCTTTTATGCGTAGTATTTTTTAACTATGTCTGCGTTCACGGGATGCGGGAAGTCTTCGCCGTCCATTGTAGCTAGTATCATGGCTCCACCAGAGAATACCTTCTTAACTACAAACGGCCCTTCGTACGTGGGAGTCCATTTGCCTCTGGGATCACCTTGTGGTAGAGTGATGCGCTTTATCACCAAGTCGCCAATTTGATACACCTGTCTCTTGACTCTTTTGTTAAATGCCTGGGTCATGCGCTTCTGATATATCTGTCCATGACACACAGCCGCAAGTCTCTTCTCATCGATCAAGTTTATCTGGTCGAGTCGAGTCTGAATCCATTCATCTTCATCTAAGCCCGCCTCTTTTATGATTCTTAGAGAGGGAATCTGGACTTCCACTGGTAAAACGGCTTCCATCCCGTAGACTAAAGAGAAAGGAGTTGCTCCTGTCGAAGTGCGTACTGAAGTGCGATAACCGTGAAGAGCAAACGGTAACATCTCATGCCAGTCTTTGTACATCACCGTCATCTTTTGTATGATCTTCTTGATATTCTTATTAGCAGCTTCTACAGCGCCATTCATCTTTGGTCGGTACGGAGAAGAGTTATGGTGCTTTACGTTGAACTGCGTGCAGAGTTCAGTAATCATCTTGTTGTTCAAATTAGTACCATTGTCGGTGATAATCCTTTCAGGGATACCATACCGACAAATAAGACTATTCTTGATGAACCGTGCCACCACATTCTTGGTGACAGAAGCAAATGAGGCGGCCTCTACCCACTTTGTAAAGTAATCAATAGCGACAAGGATGAAGCGATGCCCGTTAGAAGCAGTAGGTTTAATCTCTCCAATCATGTCAATGCCCCACATTGCAAAGGGCCAAGGTGCGGTCAACACGTTCAATGGAGCAGGAGGTGCATGTACTTTATCCGCATATATCTGGCACTTGTGACAGGTTCTGGAGTGATGGTGGCAATCAGCTTCCATGGTAGACCAATAATACCCTGATCTCAGAATCTTCTTGGCCATCGTATGTCCACTAGAATGAGTCCCAAAAATACCGTCGTGCATATCTCCCATAATCTTTTCTGCTTCCTTTTTATCCACACAGCGAAGCAAAGTCGAATCGTGGTTACGTTTGTACAATACTCCATTACTCAAAAAGAATTTAGCAGAGAACTTCCTCAGGAATTTTCTATCATTGATAGATGCCCCCTCTGAGTACTCCTGAGTTTCTAAATATCTTTTTACTTCGTGGAACCAAGGTTTCTCTTCCACTTCATCAGTATTAAGCTCATAACAATGTGCAGGTTCATCCAATCGCTCAATGGTGATCATGGGAGCTTCATTATCCAATCTGACTCTGAACATAGATGACATGGTAGCTAATGCGTCTGCCAACTGATTCTCTTCTCGTGGGATATGTTCGAATGTTATCTCTTCAAAGTATGGGATTAATGTCATCACTCGTTCTCGGTAAGGGATGAGATTTGGATGCTTAGTGTCCCATTCTCCTTTGATCTGACTGATTACTAATGCTGAGTCTCCGTACACACTCAAAAACTTGACCCGCCGGTCTATAGCAGCCTTGAGTCCCAAAATACATGCTTCATACTCAGCCATATTATTGGTATAATGAAAACATAGTCTAGCAGTGAAAGGCGTATGGTAACCCTCGGGAGAAATGATTACCACACCAACACCATTGCCCAATGCATTAGAAGACCCATCGAAAACCATAGTCCACCGGGATCCTAGTTCGGGTCCTTCCTCCGGTCCAGGTTCTTCATAATCAGTAACAAGCATGACATCCTCATCTGGGAACTCAAAGTTCATAGATTGGTAATCATCCATTGCTTGATGAGCCAAATGATCGGCTAGCACACTTCCTTTGATTGCTTTCTGGGTAGTATACTGGATATCGTACTCTGTTAAGATCATCTGCCATCTTGCTATTCTTCCGGAGAGAGCGGGTTTCTCAAATATGTATTTGATAGGATCCATTTTAGAAATCAATAAAGTGGTATGATTCAACATGTATTGTCTTAGTCGGCGAGCAGTCCAGGCCAAAGCACAGCAGGTTTTCTCGAGCAGTGAGTATCTTGTTTCACAGTCGGTAAACTTTTTGCTAAGGTAGTATATGGCATGCTCTTTTCGACCAGAATCGTCATGTTGCCCCAATACACACCCCATTGAATTTTCTAACACGGTCAAATACATGATTAGAGGTCTTCCTTCAACGGGCGGTACCAGAATTGGAGGTTCTTGGAGATATTTCTTGATTTTGTCAAAAGCTTCTTGGCATTCATCATTCCATATCATCTCTTGATTTTTCCTCAGTAATTTGAAGATGGGTTTGCAAGTAGCGGTCAAATGGGAGATAAATCGGGCAATGTAGTTCAACCGTCCCAAGAAACCTCTGACTTCTTTATCTGTACTGGGAACTGGCATTTCTTGAATAGCTCTCACCTTGGCCGGGTCAACCTCAATCCCTTTACCACTGACAATAAAGCCCAGGAGTTTGCCGGACCTTACCCCAAAGGTACATTTGTTCGGGTTCAACCTCAACTTGTATTTCTTCAACCTCTCGAACAGTTTGTATAAATGATCGAGATGTTCCTCCTCAGTATGAGATCTGGCTATCATGTCATCCACATATACTTCTATTTCATGATGGATCATATCATGGAACAAAACCACCATAGCACGCTGGTACGTTGCCCCTGCATTCTTTAAACCAAATGGCATTACTTTATAACAGAACGTGCCCCATTGCGTCACAAACGTAGTTTTCTCCATGTCCTCAGGCGCCATCTTAATCTGGTTGTAACCTGAGAACCCATCCATGAATGAGAACACCTTGTGTTGAGCGGTATTATCTACCAGAACATCAATGTGCGGAAGTGGAAAGTCATCCTTGGGGCTCGCTTTATTCAGGTCTCGGTAATCTACACACATTCGCACCTTACCATCCTTCTTTGGCACTGGTACCACATTAGCAACCCATTGAGGATAAGAAGTAACAGCCAGAAAACCTGCATCAAATTGTTTCATCACCTCGGCTTTGATTTTCTCAGACATTTCAGGACGCATGCGACGAACCTTTTGCTTAACAGGACGACATTCTTCCCTCGTTGGCAGTCGATGCACTACTATATCGGTATCCAGTCCTGGCATGTCTTCATAAGACCAAGCAAAAATCTCTACATAGTCGTGCAACATCTGAATCAACCTTCTCTTGACACTGTTTTCCAAGCCTGCTCCTATTTTGACTTCTTTCTTGTTTACTTCAGTACCCAGATTTACAGTCTCAACTGACTCCTCGTGTGGCTGTATAGTCCTTTCCTCCTGCAGTAACAGTCTGGCAAGTTCTCCAGGTACTTCACAATCTTCCTCACTTCCATCCTCGGCTTGGTAGATCGGATTTTCAAAGTCATAATGAACAGTAGTAGAACTATTGTCAACAGGATCCAGAGTGGGTATGGATCTGCAATTCGTTACGTGAGTGTGTGTAAGAAAACATAGCTCGTTTGGAAGATGACAGAAAAGATAAAGAGCGCAATATTTGAATGCAAAAAGTCCATTGATTTATTGAATACGAATATGCTTATGAAGATGACAAAACCCTTAACAAATTAGCTATTGTGCCCCGGGCATAGACACAACGCTTGGAGAAGTTCAATTGTAAAAAATATTTGCAACACTAAAATAAATAACAATTACTCCTGACTAAAGGAAATCGGGATAGTGTCTTCAGCCTTCCAATTATTGAGTCCGTCACCAATTGTTGGGAAAATCCAGCTATCCAGGTCGCAATCGCTGTCAGCATCTTCTACAGCATTAATTTGACTCTTGTCAGAGTTGAACCCCAGGCCAAATTTGTCAGACTTGTACGGTACGTTGATCAATTGACCCCAGCCAGTACGACCACCATCTTCAACCACGGCTTGAGCGTCCTTCAGAGAAATCATAGCAGGAGGAGCACGAATAACCTTGGGTACACAGGGAGTTGGCTTAAGGACAGGATTGGTCGGAGGAACTACTTCAAATGACTGAGTCGGAGTCTCAAAGAATTCACCATCCATCTCGACGTATCTGAAGGTATGCACACTACTGACAATATACTCTTCTTCCCCACACACAGTGACAATCTTGCCCTCCGTTGGATACCTCAGCTTTTGATGGAGAGATGAAGCTACAACACCTGCCCCATGAAGCCAAGGACGTCCCAGCAAGCAGGAATAGGCAGGACGAATGTTCATTACGTGGAAGGTAGTGTTGAAGACTTGAGGTCCTATCCTGATAGGAAGGACTACTTCGCCATGGACAACACTCTTCGCACCATCGTAAGCACGTACCACAATGTCACTAGGTTTCAGTTCAATGCTTTTACAATCCAGCTTATCCAGCACAGCTGTCGGCAGCACATTCAAGGAAGAGCCATTATCGATCAACACATGAGACAAAGTGATTCCCCTACACTCAATGGAGATATGCAGGGCTTTATTGTGATTCTTTCCTGCTGGTGTCAGATCAGCGTCGGAAAAGCCTAGGCCATTGTCAACAGCCAAGTGAGCAACATAATGTTCGAACTGATCGACAGATGTCTCCTGAGGTACATGAGCGGTCTTCAAGAATTTTATCAATGCATTGGCATGAGGTTCAGAAGATAATAGCAAGGATAACATCGAGATCTTAGACGGGGTATGCCCTAACTGTTCTACAACATCAAAATCACTCTTGCGAATGATTTTCAGCACTTCTTCCATTTCTTGTTTGGCAACATCTTCGGGAGTAACTTCGACCGGTGTCTCTGACTGAGAAGGATTGACTGGTTCCTTTCCTCGAGTTTCAAGGACAGGAGGTGAGATTTCTGGAGAGAAGATCCTTCCGCTTCGAGTAATTTTACTAGTCCCAACAATGCCACTAGTATTAGCAGCATTATCCACTTGCTTCACGCCATGGACGTAAACATCACCGCCATAATTCCACGGAATAGCTTTGCTTGAGGAATACGGGATCGGGCCAGGTGCAGTGATGATTAGGGGAGCAACCCTGGGCTCAGCAGTAATCTTCACAGGCGCCCTGGTAGCGGTAATCTTCATTGGAACTTTGGACCTAGCAATCACAGATATTTCTTCAATAGGGTTTTCCGCCTTAGGAATCCTTTCGAAGAGAACTGTACGATCGTCCATCAGCCGTTGAATACCATTCTTTAATTTCAAACAGTCCTCGGGCCGGAGTATGCAGAGATTGCAATCTTCAACACAACCTGGAAATAAACCAGCTTGCAATAAATTCCTCTTTGTGATCGGGAGAGGAGATGTTAAGTCCGCCACATTGGAAACGTGATCGTCATCATCCACGGCATTAACCGTCTTGTCATGATTAGGCATAGGGGCAGTGATGACATTAGGGGTCTCCGGAGGCTCAAACTCAATTTCTCCAGCTTCGATCATATCCTGAATCTTATTCTTCAATGACCAACAATCGTTTGTATCATGCCCGGGGCTATCGGAGTGATATGCACACCTGGCATTAGGGTTATAACGAGAAAAGGTAGTGTTGGGATTCGTAGGAGGATCTCTGAGGGTGATCAAATTTGCCTTTAGCATTCCCTGCAGTGCCTGTGCCAAGGTCATATTGATCCTGGTAAACTGCCTTCTTGGCCTGTCTTGTTTGGGCTGGAAGTTTTGAGATGGTGGTGCTGCAATCGTAACTACTCCAATGTCGTGGTCACGGTTTTTCTTGTTACGACCCTTTTGACCGTACACAGCATTTGATTCGTTCCTCCCCTGATAGGACCTTTTGGTGCTTGCAGAGGTAGCCGCCTGTATCTTTCCACTTCGGATGCCGCTTTCAACACGTTCACCTGTTAATATAAGTTCAGTGAAACCTGATGAAGAACTTCCCAGTAGATGGCTGTAGAATGGGCCGGTCAGTGTGCCCATGAACATGTCCACCAATTCTCTGTCAGTCATAGGGGGTTTGACTCTGCCAGCCAAATCTCTCCACTTTTGAGCATATTCTTTAAAGCTTTCTTTAGATCCCATAGTCATATTCTACAACTGTAGTCGGGTAGGTGCTAGTTCAGAGTTATACTGGTACTGTTTATAGAAAGTTGTTGCTAAGTCAGTCCAGGTGCGGATGTCAGAGCTCTCGAGCTGATAATACCATTCCAACTGTGTGCCAGACAGGCTCTCTTGGAAGAAATGGATCCATAGCTTCCTGTCAGTGGTATGCGGCTGAATCTTTCTCACATAAGCTCTCAGATGCATCTGAGGACAAGACGCACCATCGTACTTAGTGAAAGTGGGGATTTTGAATTTGCGAGGAATGGTCACATCGGAGACCAGACCCAAACTTTCGAAATCCAGACCGGGCGCCTTCTGACCCTCCATAGCTAGCATACGTTCTTCCAGCAACTTGTACTTATCATCTCTTGGAGAGTACTGTTCATTTTCATAATCTTCATTGTCATCCTCAAGGTTGGAGAAATCAGCATCCTCTTCCTCTGAATCATTCTCTGTCTCCTCTTCTGGACCATTCGGGATCCCAAACTTGACTCCTGTGGCCTGTCCTTTACGCCTTCTTCCCGGGTTAATGAAACTCACAGCTTTCTTGTCTTTCTTCTTTTCGAGCAAAAGAGCCTTCAGTTCCTCCTGCCCCTTGGATAAGCTTAGCATCATCTCCTGGAATTGAGCATTCTGAGTCTGGAGATCTTTGACAGTTTGTTCGAGATCCATTTTTCTGTTTGCAATGAAGACCGTGAGAACATTGAACTTGTAGAATACCTGTTATGCAGTGTTATGTTATGCTATGCAATGTATGAAATGTTTTCAAGGACTTTTGGAATTTAACTTTGCGTAAATCACCAACAAGAGAGAAATGTTTATTGCTAATTTCTTTGACCAATGTTCATTACAAAAGGAATAATAATAAAATACAATGAAAGCTCAAGTCTCCCAGGGGCGGCTTCTTTTTGGGCGAAGATACGCATTGAGTCTTCGTTCCTCATTAAGCTGACTGGTAAGTTCTAACACTTTCTTCCTTTCTGCGACGAACTGAGTCTCGAAAGTATCCCTTTCTTCTCTCAACTGGATCCAGGATCTCTTTAGTTCCTCAACATTGGTAGGCATATCTGGATAAGGAATGATCTGAGGAGCACCTCCTTCAGCTTCAGGTTCGACAATCTGAGGTCCGATTGCAAGATATGGCATGACAAGTTCACGAGCTCTGGCGCGTACCCATCTGAGATAAGGTTCCATAGGAATAGAATTTTTCTGTCCTAACGTACCTCTCTTCACCATGCCCCAAGCTCGTACAAATCTTTGACGGAGGCCTTGGGAATCGTTGCCATAGTCGAACATGATGCCTTCGATGATCATTTCATGTGGACCATCTCTTCGAGCACAACCAAACTGTCGCAGAGCTAAAGCAGGATTATAAGTAATGCCTCATCTTATTCCTAGGAGTGGTACATTAGGGAACTCGCCACAACGGTCAATGATGGTAACATTTTCCTTGAACTGAGGACACCAACAGATGTCTGGGTGGGAGAGCGACATTATCCTTTGAGACCATTTCAAATTCTGCTCGTTCTTCAAGACTGATTGAGGAAGGTGCGAAATAAACCACCTAGACAACAAAGGTATGCAGCACATGAGAGTCCCTTGCTTCTTCATGGTACGAGTGTGGAGGGAATGCAAAATGTCTCCCAGCAAGGTGGGCACAGGGTTATGAGTGAGAAATATCTTAATAGCATTCATGTCTATGAAT
The DNA here is from genome assembly GCF_024323335.1 of Lathyrus oleraceus. Lineage (NCBI taxonomy): Eukaryota > Viridiplantae > Streptophyta > Magnoliopsida > Fabales > Fabaceae > Lathyrus > Lathyrus oleraceus. The sequence goes on from NC_066582.1 coordinate 52,975,321, forward strand.
TGGTCTGGATTAGGAAATAACACCAAACCGTAGATTAGTAATGCTAGGACATCTTCGAAAGCGTGGACATCCATAACTTTTAGGAATTCCCGGGCCTTATTTATCAGAAATTTGGCCAGTAAACCCTTAACTCCACTCCTTGTTACCCAATTAGCTTCAATGTCGGACTTCGTCATGTGTAAAGTTGCGGCAACTTCTTCAGACTTCGGAACCTTTTCTAAACCACTGAAAGGTATTTGATCAAGGATAGGTATCCCAAGCAGTCTGGAGAATTCTTCCAGTGTAGGTACCAACTGATAATCTGGGAATGTGAAGCAATGATGTTTAGGATCGAAGAACTGGAATAAAACTCTCATCATATCTTCTTTGAAACCAGTGGTAACCAAATTGAGGAGAGAACCGTGTTTCTTGATGAACTGGGCATGATCGGGGAGCTCTGACACTAAATTCTTCAGTTGAGGAGAGATTGCTACAAAATTGATCCGGATGGTCTTCCTGGGAGCCATAGCCTTACAAAACAGAGCAAAGTTAAATCCGTAAGTCCTTGAAATGGTTAGTACAATGTTTTGATGTCATGATGTTATGATGTTATGAGGTTAAATAAATAACAAGCACAAGCAAGTCACACAACCATCATTCCTAGGTTTTAAGGCTTGCATGAGTTCCATAGGTAAGTACCCTCCCCACTGAAGTTTAGTTGGTTCAACCTGTCCTAGAATAGTAACCGGGTTCTAAAAGGATCTCCAATCATTGACCTTCCTTTAAGTCCACTTCAGTGCAACACCAAGTGGTTGACCGAAGCTTCCCTAAAGTCCAATCTCAAGGAGTGTAGTATCGAGTCTCAACCAACCCCAGTCGGAACCGAAGTCAGTTATCTCACTACTTTCTAATGGCCAGGATGAGTCAATTAGGGTTCTAAAGGTCTGGTTAATGCTTTGATGACACCACGCGGAAGCCAAATTTCTCCCCAAGTAAACATGAGGAGCATCAGGACATCCAAAGTGTCACATTAACCGTAGCCATCATTTTAACCATTCCAGTATACGCCGGATAGTCGCGATGATCTATTGCTACTTACCTAAGGTACACTAGATCCGGGTGTAGGATCTTTCACTCAAAAATACCCAAGCAATCCCTTAAAAGTAAATCAGACAATTTGGAATAAGTGATATTGTTTTTAAGGTAACCTCTCTTTTTAGTGTCCCCAGCGGAGTCGCCAGTTCTGTCATACGGTGAACTGACTTGGTGTGTTTTGCTTTTTATCGCAATGTCGCGGATAGCAAGAGTCGCCACCGACTTTTCTTTTATCCAATAAGGAAAGGTGGAAAAGAACAGGAAAGACCTCAATAGATTTTGGGTTCGGGAGGTACATTATACAAAGGGAAGGTGTTAGCACCCTTTGTATCCATGGTTATCCATGGGCTCTTAATTGCTGGATCACTTATATTTTTGTCTGAAAAGTGTTGGTGAATTGCTTAAAAAATGTTTGAAAGAGAGTTTAACTTTGTAATGATTCTCGTATGAATGTATACAAAGTGTTTATCTCGTTTGATTTTGAAAGCGGTTTAGAAAAGGTATAACTTGGTAATGATTCTAGTGTGAATGTATACCAAGTGTGACGTGTGAAAAATGTTTTAGGTTGTGAGTCAGCAATTAAGAGTTATACCTATCCGAGGTCTTTGTGGGCATTTCCTATCCTGAGGAGGGTAAAACTGTCCTTACTATTGAGAAGTAAGTAATTTTATCCTTTGGATATAAAGGGACATCGTAGGGTCATCGCTTGGTCATTGAAGGCAACATTTGTAAGGATACCTTAACATTCAGAGGGACGATCATCATTTAACCGTAGGCTACACCGAAGGGTCATCGAGGGGCAAAATCATTCGAGGGCAACATCCGAGGGACTATGATTTATGTTATGATGATTTAATCGAAGGGTTTTTGCTAAGTGTATCCCCACGTTCGCGGGACATGACCGTAATACCGTAATACCGTAAGGCAACAAAGAGAGGTCCAAGGTCACATATTCAAAGGCCATGTTTTACAATTAAGTATTTAAGATGAATTTCCACATTAAAATTAATTAGGCAATTAGGATGAATCTCCCCATTAAAATTAATTAGTTCGGAATCCATCTCCATAAGGGTATCCCTCAAATAAAGTGGAATACCTAGCAAGCCACCTTCTTCGGGAGTATGTGAGCCCTTACAAAATTCCGCAAACACGTCAGAATACCAAATGGGGTGCAATCAAGAGTTACACCAAAGCAGTAATAGTATCAGGTAAACAAAGCATGGTTATAATAAAACAGGTCAGATGGGCAAAGATCAAAACAGAGCAAAAAACAGCGGCATCCATTACAACAATTCAAGGTATCCAGGCATACTTAAGTCCACATGCAAAACCTCAAATAATTTATGAATTCAATTATGGTATCACATGTGAATTCGGAACATAAAGCGGCGATAGTAACGCAAACCTGTTTGCAATTGAATTGCAACCTTGAATTGGCCGATCGGATCGAATTGAGCGGTGCCACCGGCTTTTCCTTCAGGGTTTCCTTTAGGGTTACTCGGAATAAGTTAAACAGTAGTCCTGAACACTCCACCACAAGCCGGTAGGATTTGTTCTTGGATTCTTCAACTAAACAACAAATTAAAACGAAGGAAATAAACTAGATCCTAACGTAAGGTTAGATCCGGTAAAAAGGTACACAATAGTTTCCGTTGTAGAAACTATTGTGCGAAAAGAATTAACTAAATGCTAAAAAGGAAATAGGAAATTGCAAGGGAAATAGTGTAGAACTCGTAGGAAAAACAATGCCTAAGCTGCTGGAAAAGAAAATATGCAAAAGCGAAAACGGCAAAGGAAAAAATGTGGAAAAGCTTCGGGGGCCCCTTTTGGTTTTGCAAGTAGCTATTTATATATGCTTCAGTAACCGCTTCCGCTGCCAAAAAGGTCTTCAACGTGCATAAAAGCATGGCGTGGATATAGGGCTCAACACTCCCTCAACGCTCAACGTCTCTGAGGCGTTCCTTGCGCCAAAAATGTAGGGGAATGGTGTGACGTTCGTCACACCATGTGTGACGTCCGTCACAGGGGTGTGCAAGGCGTGACGCTCGTCACAGCCTCTGTGACGCTCGTCACAGGTGCAACACCTGTGTTCTTGTACTTTGGGCTGGGCTTTGCTATTTGGTTCGTTTTCTCTCCTTTTTGCACCTCTTTTCCTCCATTTTTACTTGTGCTTCCAAATAAGCCACCTGAGACAAATAGGAAGAAAATACCGCGTAATATCTAACAACATAAAGTGAACTGAAATAAATAATGATAAAATTTAATTGAATTAAGTCCTAAAATATGATATAATTTCATGTTATCACTAGGCGAGCGTGTAGCGAACAGGCCAGTTTGGGTCATTCGTGAGTTGGGCCTTTGTTCCTTTAAGATCAGTGTCATAAAAATGAGTCGGAGTGCCCTGAAAAAAATGTCTTGAAATATTAATGGGCAAATTTTGGGGTATGACAATGACCATCTGAAAGAGTGTGGGATCCTATCCCAACTTACTCCTCCTGGAACATCCCAATGGAAGGGTGTATCTGAGAGAAGAAATCGAACCCTGTTGGACATGGTCCGATCCATGATGAGTCACACCAATCTTCCAAACTCCTTTTGAGGACATACACCATTGACATCAGCTTACACACTTAACCGTGTTCCATCCAAAAGGTTGAAAAGACACCATATGAGATATGGAGTGGTAAGAGACCACATATGTCTTACATGAAGATTTGGGGTTGCGAAGTTATGTGAAACGACAAATTTCAACTAAGCTTGAGCCCAAATCTGACAAATGCTTATTTGTGGGGTATCCTAAAGAAACAAGAGGATATTATTTCTACAATCCTTCTGAGGGCAAAGTGTTTGTCGCTCGAACTTGAGTTTTCCTAGAAAGGGATTTTATTTCCAAAGGAATCAGTGGGAGGAAAGTAGACTTGAAGAAATTCAAGAATCACAAAGTATCGATACACCTATGGAGGAATTAAAGCAGGAAACACAAGTAGTTGTGTAAGAGCAACCTGCTCAAGTAGAACAAGACCAGCGTAGGTCAGGCAGGATACGTCACCTACCTGAGATATATGGATATCTGATCTAGGTGATGTATTACTCATGGATCAAGATGAGCCTGCGACCTACTCATGGAATCTTCGTTTTGATGAAACAGTTAAACTGTATGGATTCATCAAGAACGAAGATGAGCCTTGTGTCTACAAGAAGGTTAGTGGGAGCATGATCGTATTCCTGGTATTATATGTAGGTGACATATTACTCATTGGAATCGATATCCCTACCCTGCAACAAGTAAAGTCTTGGTTAGGGAAATGCTTTTCTATGAAGGACCTAGGTGAAGCAGCCTATATATTAGGAATCAGAATCTATAGAGATAGATCACAAAACTGCTTGGCCTAAGTTAGAGTACATACATAGACAAAGTGCTGAGACGCTTTAATATGAATGATTCCAATCTGGTTATGTGTTTTGCTAAAATGGTGGCACTGTGAGCTTGAAAAGTTCAACGCAAGATGCAGTTGCTGATTCTACAATTGAGGCCGAGTATATTGCTGCCTTAAGTGCAGCAAAGGAAGCTGTTTGGATCAATAAACTTGGCATAGTCCCTAGCATTATGGATCCCATTGGTCTCTATTATGATAACAATGGTGTTATCGCACAAGCTAAGGAGCCTAGATCTCACCAACGATCCAAACACATACTTAGGCGTTGTGCGAAAATATGTAAAGTACCTACACTTGACAATGTTGTTGACCCACTGACAAAGCCTCTTGCGCAGCAGAAGCATGATGGCCATACTAGATCAATGGGCATACGGGGTATGCCTGATTGGCTCTAGTGCTAGTGGGAGATTGTTGGTGTAAGCCCTAGAGACCAATACTTTTGGTACTTGTATCGAATTATTTATTAATAATAAAAGGCATTTTCTTTATTATGGTTGATTAATAAAGTCCCTGGAATAGATAGTCCGTTTAATGTATTAAGTGTGACTTAATCATGAGAACACATTGAACATAAGGACACTATTCTTAAAGTATCCATAGTCGAGCTTTAGTGTGAAGTGGGATAACATTAAAGCATTAAGACTATTATGTTTGTAGACTGATGATCACATCTCATGGATCATGGATAAAGAGTTATCAAGTCTTAAACATAGGTATGAATATTAGGAGTAATATTTATACCGGATTGACCCGCTATGAGAATACTATATAGAAAGTTATGCAAAGTGTCATAAGTTATTCTCATGGTGAGAATAGTGTATACCACTCTTCGACCTGAAACCACTATGGATCCTAGATGTAGAGTCGAGTGCTTTATTGCTGATCCAACATTGTCCGTAACTGGATAACCATAAAGACAGTTGATGGGTACTCCACGAAGCATGCTGAGGGACATGAGTGTCCTAGATGGAATTTGCCAATCCTGCGTAACAGGATAAATGTCTATGGGCCCAATATTGAACTGGACAAGGGTGACACGGTTTATACCTTGTGTTCAATATAGACATAAGGGCAAAGGGGTAATTATACACATAATTATTATCACAGGAGGTTTTGTCAGATCACATGACATTTTCGTGACTTGGGTAGCAGTGATGTGTTGCTAGATACCGCTCACTGTTTATTATGTTAAATGTGTGATTTAATATAATTGCCAACGCCGCGAAAACCTATAGGGTCACACACAAAGGACGGATTGATGAGAGATAGAGTAACTAAGGAACACCGTAAGGTACGGTGCACTTAAGTGGGAGACGAAATATGGTAAGGTACCAAATACTTAAGTGATTTTGGGCATATTATAAGATATGGGTCAAAATACACTTAAGTGGGCTTTTTAGCTTGAAGCCCACACAAGTGGTTCTATAAATAGAACCCCTTGGGTAGAAGCATTGTCACTCCAATCCACTCAGACAGAATTCAAGTAGAGACTTGGAATTTTGTTTCCCTCTTTCTCTCACTCAAAGCCTTCATTCATAACAACTAGCACTGCGATTGAAGGAATCCGTTCGTGTGGGCTGAGTAGAGACGTTGTAATCATTCAACGTTCGTGATCGCCCCGTGGATCTGTATCAAAGGTTTTGATCATTATCAGAAATCTGCACCAAAGGTTTGAATCGCCACAAGAGGTAACGATTCTATCACTGATCAAGCCCATTCGTAAGGATCACTAAATGGAGAAATTTTTAAATTCCGCTGCGCCTTGGATGGCAATTCTCCTACAAATCTGCCTCTGAAAGAGATTCGGCCTCTAAAGATGAGTCAGAGTGTGATGGTGATTCTGAATACGAAGATGAGTTAGAGTCTGATAGTAACTCTAAAGCTGAAGAAGACTCAGAAGGTGAATATGATGATGATTCAGATTATGATGGTACTCTAGAATTTGGTGGTAATCCAACCTTTGACAGTGGTCATGCCTATGAAGGTGAACCTTCTGAAGGTGGAGCTTATAAAGGTGGTTCAACCTCTGAAACCAGAGCATAGAGAATTCGTCAGATACCAAAGAGATTTATAGAGTTTAACATGTTGCAAGATACTGAGATATAATCTTAAGGGGAAGTTATTTAGTATGCCATGTTAGTAGACTTTGAACTAGTTAGTGTTGAAGAAGCGATCAAGAAGAAAGTGTGGTTGGAGGCCATGAAAGAAGAACTTGAGACTATAGAAAGAAATGAGACTTAGGAGTTGACTGAGCTTCCAAAGAACAAGAAAGCAATCAATGTTAGATGGGGTTTCAAGGTGAAATTGAAGCCAGGTGAATCAATTTGCAAACACAAATCAAGGTTAGTAGTAAGAGTATTTCTACAGAAATTTGGGTTAGATTACTTTGAAGTGTTTGCACCTATAGCTAGACATGAAACAATCATATTGGTGATTGTTATAGCTGCAAATAGGAATTGGTCTCTGATACATCTGGATGTGGAATCTGCCTTTCTGAACGGTCCATTGCAAAAAGAGGTATACGTGTAACAACCTCCTGGGTTTATGAAAAAGAATTAGGAAATGATGGTGTACAGGTTACATAAAACATTGTGTGGATTGAAACAAGCTCCTAGAGCTTGGAATTTGAAAATTGATTCATTTTTCAAGCTTCAAGGATTCAGAAAGTGTGAAATGGAGTATGACGTTTATGTTCAGCATACTTCTGAAGGAAATATGATTCTAGTGTTTCTATATGTTTATGACATATTGATGACAGGAAGTTGTTCAAATGAGATAATGAAGTTCAATAAGGTGTTAACAAATGACTTTGAGATGACTGATCTGGGAAATATGATATATTTTCTATGGATACAGATTATGTACTCTAAGGAAGGTATCATTTTGCATCAGCTGAAGTATGAACTTGAACTTCTAAAGAGATTCGAGCTAACAAATTGCAAGACTGCAATCACACCTGTTGAAACGAATCACAAGTTGGATTCTGATGTTGAGGGTGATGATGTAGATGATACAACTTTTAAACAATTGGTTGACTCATTGATATATCTCTATGACACCAGACCTGACATTTAGTATTCAGTTGGAATGGTAAGTAGGTTTATGAATAAACCAAAGTGGTCACATTACCAAACTGTTGTCAGGATTCTGAGGTATATTAAGCGGACTTTGAAGTATGGAATATTATTCCCTTATGATTTTAAGTCTGAATTAGAATTGATGTGTTACTCAGATTCTGATTGGTGTGGAGACAGAGTTGATAGACGAAGTACTTATGGATATTTCTTCAAGTATCTGGGAGGTCATGCCTCTTGGTGCTCCAAGAAACACCCAGTGGTTGCATTATCAACCTGTAAAACTAAGTACATTGCAGGTACTTTGTCAGCGTGTCAAGCTATTTGGCTTATGAATTTCTTACATGATCTGAAGATCAAATTGAACAAGCTTGTGAAGCTGATGATTGACAACAAATCAACCATAAGTCTTGTCAAAAATCAAGTGTTGCATGGAAGAAGCAAGCATATTGATATGAAGTTTCATTTTCTGAGGAATCGGGTTCATAATGGAATGCTACAAGTTGTGCACTATAGTACTCAGAAGCAATTTGTAGATGTGCTAACTAAAGCTGTCAAGACTGAACACTTCATCCATTTGAGGGATGAAATTGATGTTGTAGATTTTAGTTAGCTGAATATGAATTAATGGATGGTGTTGGATATAATTCATAGTTCATAAGTGTTATTGTTCAGAAGTTATAAGTTTCAGAACCCTACTCAGCGTAGCTAAGAAGTTGATGTTCAAAACCTTACTGTTAGCTTCTGAGTTGTAGTTGTTTTTAAGTTTTAGAAGGTGCACTTCTCAGCTAGTGTAGGTTAGCATTTTGCCTACGTGGAATTTTTAATTTTGTATTTAAACAAGTTGTATAACAGAATTGCAGTGTATCATATTTTATTCAAAAGTTAGTTACATTTTTTCTCTCTATCTTTTTCTATCTTTTCATCTTCATCTTCAACCTTGTGCACCAACAATATGGACCAAATGATATTGTTTGGATGGTTATAATCTCTTATGTTGAAGTGTTAAGTCCTTTTATTTATTCTTTGTGTTGTTGTTTTAGGCGTGTTTGTGTTCATTTTGTTGTAACTGGAAATTTTATTCAATATTAAGTCCCTTTATTACAAAAACAATACATATCTAAGAGTGCATACAATAATTATCTTATGGAGCTTGTTCAAGAATTGCACAACGTTTCTGTGTGTGTTCGGGTTGACGATATGTACCACATAATCTTATCATTTTGTCAGTTGTGTCCATTTTGATTCTAATACGCGTTATGTTAAGCCGACCATTTCTCTTCCTCCTTATTTTAAAAGAGTGACGCTACCAAACATACCATACCTGTTTTTCTTTAAAGTAGGTACTTAATAGTGTTTACCACACCCATTTTCTATTAAAATCGATGTTAAATAATCCCTCATGATGCAAATTTAATAGATCTTAAATTGGTCAATGAATTTTAAACCACGTCAAAAACCGGTGTCAAATTAAACTTTAACATTTGTTTTAAATAGGTGTCAAAAATTATATTTCCCATACCGGTGTTAAATTTTAACATCTGTTTTAAATAGGTGTCAAAAATTTATTTACCATACCGGTAGCATTCACACGGGAAAAACATAAGTGTTAAATCTAAATAAATTAGGTGTTAAGTCCTTAATATGCACCCGTAAATATAAGACAACTCCTTCAACCAAATTACTTATAGATCCTCCTAGTCTTTTCTCAAAGTTAACATCTCATGCTCTCGCGAGTAAACAATATCTTACAATTAATACATAATAAACATATATCATTTGGTCACTATTATAATTAAATTTGACTTTTTTGATACATTTAATCGTTAATGTATTTAGTTCATATATGAACTATATACATTAATTGTCAAATATATAAAAAAAATCAAAACCAAAGTTAATATATGAAAACTTAAAACATATAAAAAGATAACTTAAAAACACTTATGAAACACTTTAACATATTAATAATATGAGGTTTAGATTCCAAACACAAAATTTAAACATATTCCATATAACACATGAACATGAGACACCTAAAAGAAGAAATGAGTGATAAGAGGAAACAAGTCTTCATCCACGTATTGAATCCTTATCTAATTCAAATTCTAGTGGAAATGATACTTGAGATCACTAAATCCACCATGAGACAAATGTGATTCTCTAGAAATACCGCTCATCTAAAATAAATGATTTTTGAAGTGTATTTGAGACGACTCAGAAAGAGAAAAGAAATATTAAATTTTTTTAGGCAGAACAATATTGAAACCATACATCCTCGCACTTTTTAAGTGGGGTGGAGCAAGTAAACAAATTGATTTAATAAAATCAAAAGAGTAACGAGCTGGGTCATTTAATAAAGAATTGGGCTTTTGTATTCTCACTCGGCCTTAAGATAACGGAATATATAACAACAGGCAACAGCCATTAAAATTCATTGCAAAAGTTAATATGCTTTCATTGAGAGTTGAACTCAAGACCTCCCGCTTACTAAACGGGTGCTCTAACCAACTGAGCTATGAAAGCTTGATGTTTGTAATATATTCTTGCAACTAATTAATAAAAACGAATAAACTGTAATTCGCAACATTCAAGCCAAGAACTAGGTATTAATTTTGCTTGTTTTACCAGTGAATTATATTATATAGACATAGTACAAATATATTTTCTTATAGAAGATTTATATAAAAGTTTCAAGCAATGTTCTAGATTCCAAGTTGTACCAATATATGTCAATTGTTAATATCTCTTTTATCTGAAAAACATTTAACTTAAACTTAACATGTTTATTTATCCAGAATTTTTCCCATTTGTAGTTTTTTATTGAATATAATATTTTGATAACTAAAATCATAATCATGTATAGTAATTAAGTGGTTTGCATGATAATTTTCATTAATTAAAATGAAGTTTGTGGTTAGTAAAACTAACTAGGAGAGGTAACCCAAAAATAAAAATAAATGAGAGGGAGGGGGGCAAAATGTTTATCAAAAAATTAATTATTAGAGAAATAAATTCTTTTTAAACCTTTTTATTGAAAATAACTCATTGTCATAACCTTCTCCTATTACATGATTATATTGGATTCCTTCGGCAAACTTTATGATTAATATTTGCCGAATCTTTTATTTTCTTGTGAAACAATTAGTCTTGTACAACTTCTTGCTTTTGAGCAAATCTAAATATTTGACCCATCACTCTTAATTTAAGAGTTAAAATGATGCTTAAAATATAAGAAACTGTAAACTTCCAAAGTATGTAGAAATACATACTGCAAATCACAGAATCAAGTTTTCATGAAAAAATGTTTGAGCTTTAAGTGATAATAATGGCAAACATTTCCAAATATGTTTATAAGTGGGTAGTAAAACTCTCTAGAAAGATTGCATCTTATCAAAAGGATGTGTATCAATTGCATTAGACAAGCTGTAACAGATGAAATATGTATAATTTAGGTTTTCTTTCGTCATCATCATAAGGTAAGTGACATAAAAGAAGCAGAAAATCTTGGTCAAAGGCTTTTTTGCATTCTGTGTAATCACAATCAGGTCAATTTATATATGAAATGTAAGTAATTTTCAATACCTTTCCTTCCCCCCAGAATCCCCTAGTTAAGGAACAACCCTGCTTGCTTTTATTAGGAAAAGACAAGCGATTGTGGCGTTTATGTATGAAGATATTCACTTAATGAACAACAGAAACCGCAGGGACTAACATATGCTATGCTGCTATCTCAAATATGTATAATGTTTCAGAAAATAATTGTAATCAGGATGAGTAACTTGCAATAGCCTAAGCCAATTTTCAGCAGCTTGTGCCAGAGAATTGGCTTTCTGAGACTCAGAAACTCCGTCCGGATCCCAGATAGAAATTCTGAACTTGTGATGTGAAAGCCCAAATATTGGTAATGATAGCTTGGATATGTCCCCACCTCTTGAATAATGGATGTTATGCGATTCTGTATTTGAACCTGATTCAAAGATCAAAATGTTATTTATAGTTGAACCCTATTCACGGCGATTTTGCAGACACATAAATTAAACAAAAGACAGCAAGACCATACCCTGTAAAACTGTTGACAAGGAATGGTAAGTCAGAAAGCAGGCATTCAGGCTCTGCAGTGTTGGACCGGTAGGTATTCTATATATTGGATACCTTCATGGCAACAAAGAATTTAAAACTAGTAATTATTGTGTGCATTATAAAAATAAAAATAAAAACCCAATAATCTGATGGACAAGAAGTTGAAAATGACATACCACGCCAGCGAAACCCAACTCGCAGGCGAAAGATCACAGCTCCAGTATGTCTTCAACTCTGGAAATTGACTTGCAAGACTAGAAATCTGAGTCAAGCCATGTGAATTTGTGTTAGGTTAGAAAGCAATATAGTCTCAACGTTCAAGTCAACCAAAGGATAACATCTTGCCTTATCTGCTATTGGCTCACGATTATAAGGTGTCTCGTGCTCAAAGTATTGAAATATAAGCTGACCCGGAGGGTTGCAGCTCTCAGTCTCTTCACTTGGTGAACCAGATTTACTTGGTGAACCAGATTTACTTGGTGAACCAGGTTTACTTGGTGAACCAGATTTACTTGGTGAACCAGATTTAGTTGGTGAACCAGGTTTACTTGGTGAACCAGATTTACTTGGTGAACCAGATTTACTTGGTGAACCAGATTTACTTGGTGAACCAGATTTACTTGGTGAACCAGATTTACTTGGTGAACCAGGTTTACTTAGTGAGACCCTTTCGAAAGCATGATTGCATGCATCCAATGCATTAAGATGATTCCTACTACTGTGATTGGTCTTTGATCCTCTTTCATGACAATGGCCACCACTACTATCGCTGCTTGTCTCTCTGGCTGATTCAGAGTCACTTTCTTGACTGGATTTCCTGGAATATGGTGGAAATGTGAATGATATTATGTTCATCAGTCTTTGGTTCACAACTAAAATGGTAAGCCCATACATTTGTTTCAAAATAAGATCAAACATTATTACACTAGAAAGGTAAAACAATAAGTACCAAAAGTGTAAACCCGTGGCATGGCATCTAAATGATTGTCATTTATTATGAAACTAATACAAAATGCATCATACTGAATGTTCTCTAGAGCATATATAGGATGTGTTTCACTGAGTAGGCAACAAGGCTATGAGTAGCACGATTGAATACTCTCAGTGGTAACATGTGAAAGTGTGACAAGCATTTAATAGAGCTGCATAGTGTTAGTTGGATAGTGTGGTACACAGTAGAACATGTGCTAAATTAAACCCAAATGTCAAAAAGACTGTTACAGGGTAATAAGCTAAAAGTAGAGAGATAAGATTAAGTAAAAAAATTTAGCTGTAGCATTAAAACAGTTAGATTGAGCCAATTTAAGAGCACATGGCAAAAGAGGTGAGTTTCATTAATCACTTTCTGATTGTTCCCATTCCAGACTCCTTATATCTCACATCCCTCACATGTAAATATGCACTGTTTAGACATGTATTAGGTTTAAATTATAGTTTCTTGACTAAATATCTTTATGATTAGGTTTGTTGGTTTTATTCCTATAATCAAGAGATTTAATTGTAGATTTTGATTATAATCACTTGGTTATAAATAACAAAGTTGAGATTAATTTCTGTCAAGCAATTCAAAACATCTAATTTAACATGGTGTCTAAAGCTTGGTTCAATCCTGCTTTAACTATCTCGCTACTATTTCGTTGTAGAATTTCATATGCTTTGTTTGATGCTTTGTTTGAGAGTTTGGAGGGGGTGATTTTGAAAAGGGAAGGATTAGTTTAAAAAATTGAAGGAGGTTTATGTTTTCTCATAATACAAAATTTCCCAAGTTGGGGGACCTAAAAAATTGTATTGAAGGAAATGTTTAAAGGATTTTGGAAGGCTTAGATAAATTGTTCAAATATTATCTATGTTGTTATAAAATACCAAAATTAAAAATATGTTAATGATAAACATTCATTTATCATTCTTTCAAAATATGTGAAAGATCTCTCTATATTTTTTTGAAATTTTCTTTTTTTGAAGTTATCCTACCCCTACCTCTCCTCCTAACTCCCAAACAGTGCCTAAAAATTGAGAAAATCATAATAGTTTTCTCTTTTCCGAGTAAGGTTCGAAATCATTTTTTTGGGGGGGTTCCACCACCGCCAAGACTTAACCCTAGCGTATTTTCAGTTTGGATGTTGGATGTCCAATGGACAATCGTCTAGTCCCAAAACAGTTCTGGGGTTGCTGCTGTTGTCTTTATAGAAAATTCAACAGTCGCGTCTGACAGCATGGTGACCCCATTATCACATCCTCTGGAGTCAGATCAGCCAGTCCCAAAGCGCCTCCGTCAACCGCTATCACACGTGTCGCAACATGCATTTCTGCTGCCATCAGTCCAGCCAATGTGAGAAGGTCATGGACCACCCTCCAGATCTCTGACAAGGAGGTCACTGCTGCTTCTGTTAGACTTGCATTCCCTTCCCAGCCACGGATGACATGTCCCACTTAAGTTAGTTTTTCTTTTAACTTTTTTGGTAGTCTAGCTGTTCAAATAATGTCAATGTTGATTCACTAGCACCGATCACACACTTAAGTCGGTTGTTTCAAACAAAGGACGACATTTGATCAAATATCATTGCAGACCTTTGTTTGGATACAGTTTGTAAAAATTCATTGTAGTTCTAATATTGGTTTGTTTGGTTTGAGCTAATCTTTTAAAGGGTATATTTGCAAGAAGCTTAAAGCTTGGAATGCTTTAGCTTGAAAAGGAGTGTTAAGATATGTATTAGGATTAAATTATAGTTTGTTGAATAAATATCTCTATGATTAAGATTGTTGGTTGTATTCCTATAATCAAGGGATTTAATTGTAAATTTGATTGTAATCACTTTGTTATAAATAACAAAGCTAAGAGTAATTTCTCTCAAGCAATTCAAACCATCTAATTTAACAGCAACCAGCTTACCATTGTAGACTAACCTGATATACACATGTTGATCTAGGAAATAAACCATGAAAGATACGGCAGATGAGTTCTTAAGCAACTTAGTCTTTCCTCCCATCCCACTTATATGTTTTCCTTCAACATGCAGTTATTCTTATTCAGACAATGTTTTCTATAAACTGCCAAAGGTGTCTCCATAGCACAAATAATGAGCAACTTTTGGGGAAAATCCTAGTTCCACATTGATAATAGATAAGGCATGAAGAGAGTTTATAACGAATGGACATCCCACCTTACAAGCTCATTTTGTAAGGATGGATTGAATCCAATCCAAAACCTAAGAAGGTATCAAAGCATATCCTCATTTTTATATACTTCTATCAAAGCATATCCTAAGATGGTATCAATAGCCACCCTCACAAAAGCAAGAATCACCGGGTCAAATTTTAAGAATGAGTTACATTAAAAATAAGAATGAGCAACGAGGGCTGGGAGATTATTGGTTGATTCTTTGTCAAAAGTGAATGTTTGTTTAAGGTCCGCGTTTTTTTTCAGGTTAAATAATCAAAGAAATTTGTTGGAGTAACATACCGGTGCGTAACCGTACCTTAGTTTTTCTAAAAATGCCGGACTCCGTACCAGTACCCGTACCGGGTACGTACCCGTACCTATGCAACGCAGAATTTCTTAAATATGTGCCTATTTTGGAAGGCTTGGATACAGACAGCATCAGAAATACCAGTCATGTGCAAATCAATATGAACTTTTAGACTTTAGAGTGATCTTTAGTATCTATCACATTCAATTACAGTATGTTTAAATCTGCAGAAGTTATGCTTCAAGCTACCAGATAGAGTAATATTGTAAATAAGTGATGATTAAGAATAGCATATCAGTGTTATCGATATCGGATGGCGGTCCATGACGGAGAGCCAAAATCCCACCATACTGACTGCCTTGTGGCGCCGTCACAGCGGATTATGGCGGAGAAACCAAAAATGTCAGCCAATATTTACCATTGCGGCCAGCCAAAAAACCACCATTGATATCCACAATAGCGCCACCATGGCAGGTATTTGATAACACTGAAGCTTATGTAACAATATGTAAAACCCTTCCGTTCTTAGCATTGTCATCAATAATGTGTCATGGAAAATAACAGAATGACAAAAATCCACTATGTGAAATAGTGGACAGTGATGCAGGCAGGCAGGCAAATAGAGCAAGACGCATATCAGCCGAAATAAATCAATTACATATAAAAAGGTATGTAGTATACAAAATGACATGATATAAACTCAAAAGCTCGATTGGTAAAGAGAATATACTGATAACTCATAATTTTAACTAGTGATTACTTAAACCAATAAAATGCCAGATACTCTACGAAGTCTCACTAGATATGGAAAAACTTATTGAAAAGCAAAGGAGGCAGCGGTCAACTTACGTATTGAGAGGCTTATTGGGGAGATTATAGGAGTAACAATACTCTGACTCTTCTATTTTCTATTCTAAAAATAGGTCATGTGCTGCTTACATGCTGCCTCTTGAATTTTATTATTATTTTTTTCAAAAAAAGAAACCTGAAACTCTCTTTTTGTTGCTACAACTGCTAACGCCCTCATAGTGAAACTACAATAGCTTTGCAATTTTCAATATCTGCTAATCTGCAGCGCCATCACACTTCAATTTGATAAGACTGGTTGTCAATTAGGCGTTACCAATATATCAATGCATCATCATGCATAATAAGAAGCAAGGTACACTTATGCAAGTAGTCATAAGAAAAGCAAATAGTAAAATAGAATTGAAAGCAATTCGGTCAATCATTCAAGAAGAACATTTAGAAAACCATCTTTCATTTCAAGGCAAACATACTAACCGTAACCGTGTGGAAGGTTTCGAGGGATCAATATAAAGCTGAATGGCAGACAAAGAGACATTATAATACTGTGTCACAGATTCATTCCCATTCAACACCAAAGGAACACCCGCCCCATATGCACTCCATTCCTTAAAAGATTCCCACAAATCTCCAAGTACATAGTACGGAAGTAAATCCGCCTCCTTAGTTTTCCATCTTCTTGAACTCTGTTCATTCCCACACAAGACAACAAGAAATTCCACCCAAATAAGCTAAAATGTGCTTTGTTAACAAACTAAATAACCGATGAAACCCTTAAAGACTAGAACTTTATACTATCTTGTTTTTGCAACTTCCAAATTTAAGAATCAAACATTCACTAATTGATTTATGATACTTGAATTGAACTCCTAGAAAGAAAAAATAAAGCGTAATTGAATTGAATTGAATGAAGGTGGTAGGTGGTGAAAGTGAAACCTTAGGAAGATATTGTGCGGGAACATTGGGCGTAACGTACTCCAAGAATCGATCCAAATTAGAGATATCAGATGTGGCACGCGAAGAAATCGAGCAATCGGAAGAAGAACCGGGTCTATTCTCTGAGGAAGTTCTTGAAAGCGAAGACCTTTGTTGTTCTTGTTTTTCTCTGTGTTTACGAAGCGGTGGTGGACTGTAGAAACGATTGTCTCCGACATGTCGATTACGGTTGCGGCTTCCACCGGCGATGGCAGCGCCACCATTGGCCGACATTGAGAAAGTGGTTGTGATAATTTAGGATTCTTGTTAAACGACGACGTTTGGTTAGGTTGAGTGTATAAAGAGAGGGATTGAGAAAGTGAAGTGTGAAGAAGGGTTTACAATCTTCGCTGAGGTTTTCAACATCGATTTAGGATTTTTGCTTCCACTTGAAATAGGAGATGACGGTGATTCTATCTTCGATGCTAGAGTAGAGATTAGTCTAATGATCTTTCTTAATCAAAATATTTAATTAACTAAGGAACGTTTTGTCATTTTATTAATGGATAATTCTCTTTATTAGTTAAGTTTATAGTTGCACATGGCCAACGGTTTGCATTTTTCTTTTCGAATATGCAATATTTTACTTATACTTGTGAAATACAATAAAGATTAAGGATGGTTAGTACAAGTTAGTAAAAGACTTTTGTAGAATTAATGTATTTGTTTTCAAATTCTAAGGTTGGAGTATTTATGGGATATTCCTTAAATTGGATTAAAAGGAGAGAAATGATTCTTTATATATTAAGGTTTTGTAGAATTAATGTACTCGTCTTCAGATCCTAAGGATGGAGTATTTATGGGATATTCCTTAGGTTGGATTAGAAGGAGAGAAACGGTTTTCTCCTAATTTTCTAGTGAATGCGTGGAAATAAGAGGAGATTGGTTCTTTCTCAATTCATGGAGAAGTCGTTTTCTCCTTTGATTGCAACATCCTCAAAATGTTATTCTTTTGACACCTCGCAGACCATGTGTGAATATAGAATGAAGCATGGGTCTTGAATTTGGCAGGGTGACCTAGGCCCAGTTAGGAAACTTAGTGTGCATCTGCCAAGTGTTACTATAATTGGTTTAGGATATTTTTGTCAAGGGTTGTTTCCTTTTAGGCCCAATAAGATTCTCCCAGAGCATAATCTCTCAAGCACGATACATGAAAGGGCGAAATGGCTAACTTTAGGTGGGCAACAGCCTTATCGGTGCAAACCCTTTGAGTGTTGTATTGGACGAGTATCTCAGTTAAATCCTAAACTTTTATATGTCCCTCAAGCGTATGAGGAAAGTCCCTCAAACGTCGCTTAGGACGAGTCCCTTAAACATTGTTTGAGGAACGTGCAACATTTAATGTTTAGACACGTTGGCCCTTATCTCAAGAAGGAACGATCGTTGTGAAAACCGTATACCATATGCATGCTGACATATCCAGTTATATGTATTTTCTCTTTCCAAGTTTAGGCGCACGACTAGGCTGGGGAAATTATGGCCTCATTACCTAAGCAATTTTCTCATTACTTAACACAATGAAAGATTTTCTCCTTCTTCACGTTTCTTCCAAAACTTCTATACTTCTACCCATCAAGAACTTAGATATTTCTCCCATGCTTGATCGGGCCTCCCTTCCTTTTCCATTCAAACTCAGGTATTACACTTTTTCCCTTTTTTTTTTGTCGTTTCCTTTCGCTTTTTTTGTTACAACCATTATTAGGGATTTAGATGAGAGTGACAATGTAGTTGAACCTTCCACTAGTAAGGAGCTCACAAAGATGTGGGAATACTGTAGAAAAACTCTAGGTGTGTTGATAGGACAGTTAACTACAGGCTCTTCGAAGCAATGATG
The DNA here is from genome assembly GCF_024323335.1 of Lathyrus oleraceus. Taxonomy (NCBI): domain Eukaryota; kingdom Viridiplantae; phylum Streptophyta; class Magnoliopsida; order Fabales; family Fabaceae; genus Lathyrus; species Lathyrus oleraceus. The sequence goes on from NC_066582.1 coordinate 52,994,072, forward strand.
TTTAGGAGTTACGAAAGTACCTCCGATTCTAGTAGTGATAGTGACTCATTTTCCCACTTTACTTTCTTAGGAACTTCAAGATTTTTCATGGCGTTTAGTTCATCCAAAAGATGGGGGGTCGAAGATTACGATACATTGTATACCAAGCAAGGGAAGGTGGACTATTTCCATAAGGGCTTGAATTTTTCAGACTCATGGGAAGAGGATGACGTCATTTTGGAGTCTTGCTATAACGATGAAATAGATCATAAGACTCTCACTGATGATTCAGAGGAAGAGTTATTCTGCATGTAACTTCTTGTAATCTGGGATTTGGGGGTGTTAATCCTCTTCACCGTGTTTGAGTCAAAGGTGCTCAAAACTATCAACGTCGTCCCTTCACAACTAACACCTAATGGATGAGCTTTTACCAAGGTGTTTGAGATTTTATATATGAATTTAGAGATCTATGCCATAGTGGTTTTGTTCTTTTCTAATATGGCACCAAACTAGCTAGCAAGGGCGGCTAGGTCACGTTGGGCGCCCTACCCGGGAGAGTTCTCTTCTCCCAACATACAAACAATTATAAGAACTAGAAATATATGTTTGTAAGGGTGAGGGGGAATATGAAATCGAAGAGAACGACACAAGTCGATTTCCATTTTACTGGACAAAGAGGTCCCTACACGGGTAGGGGATACTCATAGGCCTTAGTAGGTTTATAGCAATTAGGGATTTCCCGTGGCGGAAAGAGGCCATGTTTGGGTGGTGTTTACGGATTTTATGGTGGTATGAGAGGCCAACTCACATGATGTAAGAGGCTCTATGATATGAATAACGCTAGTTAAGTTATGAAATGTCTTCTACCCTTAAAGAGTCGGCTATTTATAGAGACTCTTGGGCCTAAGGTTTAAGAAACCCTAAGAAGTGGTAACTACTCCTCCTTGACTGAGAGAGATTATTGGCTACCTATTTTCTAGGAAGTCGTGACATGAATCAAACTACATGACTGGTGGAAGGATGATGATATTATATATATATATATATATATATATATATATATATATATATATATATATATATATATATATATATATATATATATATATATAGTATGTATATATATATATATATATATATATATATATATATATATATATATATATATATATATATATATATATATATATATTCTAAGGGCGGGCCTCCATGTTATGCAAAAATGACCTTCTTGCTCATACATGTATCACCTGGTCAGGTAGCTCAAATATGTTGTGTTAGTTTATGTGCGGTTTCTAAGAGGGGGTGAATTAGATTTATTGAACTTTTCTTGATTTGAAGCGATAACACTGGTTTTGTTATTTTTCATAATTAATATGAAAGTAAATATGCTGAAGCAAAAAGTAAAGTAAACAACGATATATATTGGGTCATCTTTCCAACCAAGAGTAATTCAGTCCCCTCACTCCCAGTGAGAGATTTTCCACTATGTCGGATCTTTGTACAAGTCTTCCACCAAGACCTATCCTACAATCTTCTATTATAAGCAACGCGAGAGAAAAATAAAACAATCCTTTCTTTTTCACTCTCTTGTTTCCAATAATCCTTGACAACAAGGTATACACAAATTTGAGTTTGTAACATAAGTTATAGCTCTTGAATCAATTATGTATTAATTGATCTTCTCTTTGTATTTATCACAATCTAAACATATACACTTAAGTTCTCAAAATAATATGAATGAAACTTTAATGAATATGTATGAAAATTCATGTAGAAAGTTTCATATTTGAAAGTGTAGAAACTTGTTTAGATTATGAGATGTGAAAGTTGTATATAAAATAATCTCTTTTGAAATATACAAGTTTTGTGTCTAAGAGTCTCTTTTTGAAAAACTGAAATCACATGTATATGTACATGCAATATACCCTTTTAAAAGAGTGTGTATTCATGAAATATTGTCATGTTTGATGCATGAAAGATGCAAAATATTGGAATCAGATTTTTCATGAAACTTTGAAAATTTTAAATGTGTAACCGGTTACCATAAATTGTGTAATCGGTTACACCTAATACATTTTCAAAAACTAAGGTATTTTTACGTTTGGAGTAACCGGTGAGAATTGTGGCGGTTTTAAATTGATGTTACGTTGGTTTCATATGCCACAATTTACCAAAAACAGAATGTTTGAAACAATCTTCTGAAAAATCATTTTTATGTTTATGTAACCGGTTAACCAATTGGTGTAACTGGTTAACCAATTGGTGTAACCGGTTATACCTGCTATGAAAGTGAAAAATACTTAAAAATTAAGTTTCAAACAAATTCCACATGATATTAAAATGAATGCATGCACAAGATGAAATGATTATGATAATTCTAAGTAATTAAGATATATATACTTGAGATGTAAAGAATATTCAACCATATTGATTCTTCCATTGACTTTCTAAATCTTATTATCATTTGAACTTGATCGGTCTAGTCTTCAAGCTTTGACTTCTTTTTGTTGATGTGTGTGTCTTCATTAAAACTATACCAAGGGCAAGAAGAACTCTTCTTCATATTCTCCCCCTTGTTGATGATGACAAAATATTCTTTGAAATTTTACTTGTTCGCCAATGAGTTGCTTCAATATGTGAGTTTTTGAAATGTTGAGCAACAACTAGAATCCCCCCTATATTATATATCTCCCCCTTGCTTTTGCAATTCAAGACTTTCTCCCCTGAATATATTATGAGCAAGAACAAATACAATACCTATTATTTCTCCCTCTTTTGACATCATAAAAAAGAAGACAAAGTAGAATAAAGTACAAAGCAAAGTGATAACATAGGAAGGATAAATTATTATAATTGAAAATTAATAGCACAAAATTAACACGCTTATCTCCTTCAAATGGATTTGATGTCAAAGTTGATATCAATGTTGATGCTTCTTCAAACATCTTTTTAATCAATGAAATTGTTAGAACTACCATATCATATGGTCTTGTGTCTTGAAGGATCAATCTTGATTTGACAATGCTATCATAAGACCTTCAAGTACCTACAAAAAAATTAGTTACATCTAGGTGCCCAATTTTCTTTGGGTTTTTTTGGGTTAGATACCTTCCTCACCCATACATACTCACTATATGGAATTCCATAATTTCTTATATAGCAAGCATTAGTAGTATGGCATTTTGCTTTACAATAGAAACAAGTAGATCTAAAAATATGATTCCTTTTATAATGCCTTTTATGATCATTCACAACATGTTCTATCTTTGATTCTTCATTGTTGAATTTTTTAGTAGCCTTTACTAATATGGTTTTACTTGTACTAGGTTTATCAAAGTTAGTAAATCCAAGACCACATTTATCATTTGAAATTTTTTGACTACATAACCCATTTTTTAAATCAATTTGATATTTTTAAAATTTCATAATTACTTGGTTTTATTCAACAATTTTAGACTCAAGAGATGAACAACTATTGCATGTTGGGTTTTTTATTAAGTCTAATTCCACTTGAGTGTTATTAGTCTTTCTTTCTAGATTTAAAATAGTTTTCTTTTGACTTGAACATTTTCTAGAAAGTTTCAAAAGTTCATCATGTAATTCATGAAAAACACTTTGTAATTCATTATAAGATAGAACATCATCAGTTTCAGAATCACTAACCTCATGTTCTTCATCACTTGAATGTTATGATGTCATTAATGCCTTGTATGCATGATCTTTATCTGAACATGAACTTATTTTATTATCATCCCATTCTACATATGATTTCTTGTTATAGAGTATCTTCTTCTTATCATCTTCATTCCATGAACTTTTAATCTTTGTTATCCCAACACCATCGACAACACTAGTAGGAACAAATAGGCCATTTTATAAAGCATCCCATATATCTCCTCCATGTGCTTCTAGATGAGCCTTCATGCAAATTTTTCAAAAATCAAAGTAATCACCACATAACAATGGAGGCTTGTCATTGTTGCCACCATCTCTGAACATCGGGGTTTGCGGGAACCATTATAGATATCAATAGCAGATTACTTGAACCTGCTATGATACCAATTATTAGTTTATGCACGGTCTCTAAGAGGGGGATGAATTAGATTTATTGAATTTTTCTTGATTTTAAGCGATATCACTAGTTTTGTTATTTTTTCAGAATTGATATGAAAGTAAATATGCTAAAAAATAAATGCAAAAAATAAAGGAAACAACGATATATATATATATATATACTCTTTCCAACCAAAAGTAATCCAATCCCCTCACTCCCTGTGAGAGATTTTCCACTATGTCAGATATTTGTACAAGTCTTCCACCAAGACCTATCCTACAATGTTCTAACATAAACAACACACTAGAAAAATAAAATAATCATTTCTTTTTCACTCTCTTGTTTCCAACAATCATTGACAACTAGGTATAAACAAATTTGAGTTTGTAACAGAATTTATAGCTCTTGAATCAATTATGTAATAATTGATCTTCTTTTTGTATTGATCACAATCCAAACATATAAACCTAAGTGCTCAGAATAATATGAATGAAACTTTAATGAATACGTATGAAAGTTCATGCAGAAAGTTTCATATTTGAAAGTGTAGAAACTTATTTGGATTATGAGATGTGAAAGTTGTATATCAAAGAATCTCTTTTGAAATATAAAAGTTTTGTGTCTAAGAGTCTCTTTTAAAAAAACTGAAATCATATGTACATGTACATGCAATATACCCTTTTGAAAGAGTGTGTATTCATGAAACATTGACATGTTTGATGTATGAAAGATGCAAAATATTGGAATCACATTTTTCATGAAAATTTGAAATTTTCGAATGTGTAACCGGATACCATAAATGGTGTAATCGGTTACACCTGATACTTTTTCAAAAACTAAGATATTTTTACGTTTGGAGTACCTGATGCAAATTGTGGTCGTTTTAAAGTGTTTTTAAGTCGGCTTCAAATGCCACAATTTCCAATAACAGAACGTTTGAAACAATCTTCTTAAAAATCATTTTTATGTTTATGTAACTGGTTAACCAATTGGTGTAACCGGTTACACCTATTATGAAAGTGAAAAATACTTTAAAAAATTATATTTGAAAGTGTAGAAACTTGTTTGGATTATGAGATATGAAATTTGTATATCAAAGAATCTCTTTTGAAATATAAATTTTTTGTGTCTAAGAGTCTCTTTTTTTAAAACTGAAACCACGTGTATATAGACATGCAATATGCCCTTTTAAAATAGTGTGTATTCATGAAACATTGTCATGTTTGATATATGAAAGATGCAAAACATTGGAATAAGATTTTTCATGAAAAATTGAAATTTTCGAATATGTAACCGGTTACCATAAATGGTGTAATCGGTTACACCTGATACTTTTTCAAAAACTAAGGTATTTTTACGTTTGGAGTAGCCGATTCAAATTGTGGCGGTTTTAAAGTGTTGTTACATCCGTTTCAAATGCCACAATTTACCAATAACAAAATGTTTGAAACAATCTTCTGAAAAACCATTTTTATGCTTATGTAACCGGTTAACCAATTGGTGTAGCCGATTACACCTACTATGAAAATGAAAAATACTTAAAAATTAAGTTTCAAACAAGTTTCACATGATGTTAAAATGAATGCATGCACAAGATGAAATGATTAGGATAATTATGAGTAATTAAGATATATATACTTGAATTGTAAAGAATACACAACAATCTTGAATTGTAAAGAAAACATTTTGGTCCTTTTCCTTTAGAATAGTCTTGCTCTTTGTCTTTCACATTTTTCCTCCATTTTTTGTCTCGTCTTCTTAAGGATTTGTTGAACTTTCTTCTAATATAAGTTATAACATTTGATAGGCTTTATATAATATCCTTCGTGATGTTTTTTCTCTTTAGCATTGAATACAAAATCTACATGTATGTTCTTCTTTTTATGATCTTCCATTTATAGAAACTTCAAAGGTTTAAAGAAAGACAATGAGTTCATCAACTTTCAAGGTGCTTAAGTCTTGAGCTTCTCCAATGGTTGTTACCTTCATATCAAATTTCTAAGGCAAATATCTAAGAATCTTTCTGACCACCTTTTCTTCTGACATATTTTCTTCCAAAGCAAAATAATTGTTGGCTATTTCATGCAGTCTAATGTTGAAATCAGTTATGGATTCATTTTCTATCATTCTCATATTTTCAAACTTAGTTATGAGGAGCTATAGTCTTGACATCCTAACCTTAGATGTGCCTTCATGAGTAGTCTTGAGAATATAACATTCAAGGATTTGTCGTTTCCAAGAGCTTCATTATCTTCATCTTTGGAGTAATAATCTTCAGGATTTAAGCTTGTTGAACCATCTTGAGAAGTGATCATAAGATGTTTCCAACCCTACAACCTTCCTAGTTTTGGTGTAAATGGATTTGAGAAAAACAACCATAGTCTTATAGAAACATAAACCCCATGATTTTTAATGTCTCTTTCTCTTCCTAATCCTAGTGACTTTTTATTTAGAACACCCTATAAATATGATAACCCATCTCACTTTATCTCAATCACTAATCCCAAGTAATCAACTTCAATAAAAATAATATTGAATGTTGAATTTACAACTCAACTTAAGACAAACCAACAAGAATGCCAAGTTAATGAAGAAATATTATGGTGTACACAAAAAAGATATAACACTAATCCTTATGATATAAGGGATATCATTAGTGTGGAATACAAGTAATAAAAGACTCAAAAACCCTAGAACAAAGAACTTAATTCTAGTTGTCATACCCTAAAATTTACCCTAAGTTTTTCACTCGCATCAGCATAACATAATCTATCCATTTTATTGTGCATTTCATCAATTAAAAAGCATTCATCAGGATTTAGATGAAATATCAGAAGTTTTGGCATTTCATCTGATCTTGATGACATTCGTTCAGTCATTCCATTGCATCGTGTTTTTAGAGGTTCAGAAGGTGACAATCAAAAGTATTATCGTCATTTGAATCTTTTTAAGGTTTTATTTATGATGGAAAATCAGAAGCAAATGATCCAAGGGAAATTCATTTGCATTTGATTATCCAATCGCGTTTATTTAGTCAGCAATTCAGTGCATTCACAAGATGTTTGCATTTTATACCTGTCACAACATGCATTTTGTTTCGCATAGTGCTTGAAATATCGCTTGGAATAATTTTTTGGATCTACAGACTGACCGGTTGAATCGTTTCTCAACTGTACGATGAATTCGCGGGCAAAAAATTTCAAAATCGAGCTTGCATGCGTCAATTTTCTCAACCTACAGTTCGCATTCCAAACAGTCTAAGTCTTTTAACCGGTCATTTTTTATTTCAAAATTTGATCAAAACATGTATGTTTCTGAGAGGTTTACTTTACGCTAATCGTTTTGGGGCGTTCAATTTTTTTTCGAGCACTTATACACCCGATTTTTGTTCATTTTTCATCCATTTATTTTTGTATTTTTATCAAATTAATCATAAAAAATATTTAAAATTTATTAAATAGTTAAATTAATTTACTTTTGAATTTTTAAAATTATTTGGTTAATTGTTTGTGATTACTTTTAAATTTTTGTTTAAATCACTAATCAAAATATATTGTATTTGTATTATTATTTGTTGCTGGAAAAAAAAATATCTCCTTCCTCCATTTTGGGGCCATACAGACCACGCAAATGAATGGGAGAGAGGCCACTAGCCAAACTCCATGTGGCGCAAGTGGGAGAAAAGGGGATATTATTATCAAAGAAACAGTGGTAATGACCTTAAAAAGAAAACATCTATTTTCTGTAAGAAAGAAGGGGAGATCATGAAAAAACAAAAAGAGAGAGAGCATTGTTTTCCTTCTTCTTTTGTTGAACGACCAATGTAGTTGCAACGTGTTCTTTCACAACAGCCACTCTCTACTTAACTTCATCTCTTTCATCACATAAAAACACCATCAAAACTTTTACCTCCTCATATTCAACAAACCGTTTCATACTCCCTTCTGCAAACATGCAAAACCATCACAAAATAACCATATCACCATCATCTAACAACATCATCATCACTTATTCACCATCAAGTTTTCATCCTCTTCCCTTGGACTCAACAAGAAAACCTCCTCAAACACACAAACCTCATCCCTTAAGTTCGTTCTTCCGACGAACCACCCACCCTCTCCAAACTCACGACTGATCAATCACCATTTGCATTGAGTTTTCATTACTGATCCGACATGAAACAGAGGCTTTTGACACATTGTGCAAGCATTTATGATACATTTCGAGTTAGTTTTACTTTCTTCATTTTATTTAAGTCATTTTAATCATTGTTATGTTTTACTTATATTTTAGTGATTTTATGCATGGGATAACTGTGTCTTTGTCTGACAGGTCCAGGTGGAAGAACCAGGGAACTCAGAACGAGACAATGCGAGATTCTGGCAAGCAGAGGAGCAGAAAACCCCAATACAAAAGGCCTGACACGGCCACCCGTGTCAGCTGACACGGGCCGTGTCAGGCAAGGGAGGGCGTGTTGAAGAAAACAATAGCCTGACACGGGCCATGTCAGGCACCTCAAGCAACCGTGTCACCTCCTTCCAGGGGTGTGTCAGCCAGAATAGTAGGCTGATACGGCCACCCGTGTCAGCCCAAGCCCAAAAATTCTGTTTTTCTCGGGCTTTTGTTCGTCGGGCTTTTTAGAGATATTTTTGGACATGTCCAACTGCTGCGGGGAATTTTCACTATAAAAGAGGGTCTTCTGCCAAAGGAAAAATCATCTGGGAATACGGCAAAACACAATATTGTGAAGCAATCAAGGATTACAGAGATCAAGGCATTCGGAGAGCTGAAGGTGTTCATGAGCGGGAGCGATTGAAGATCAAAGTCATCCAATTACTTGTAATGTGTAATTTTTATCTTGAATTTGTTTTAAACAATATATGTAGCTAAATCCCCCAATGCTAGGGGGTGTCCCTGATTTAGAATTGTAATGAATTTGAGTTTACATTTGCATTTATAATATTGTTTTTATGGTAACCTTTTGATATGTTTATTGCTTTCTCTTTCGGACCAATCGAGACTGATTTGTGGTTATCAATTAGGTTGGACCGCCATTGATAAGGTTTTCATAAGGTTACTCTACAGTAGATATCACCTAGAACTAGGGATACCCTGTATGAACCAGAGTATTCTTGATATTATACAGCTTAACTTCACCCTAATTGGCTATGGACATGGAAATTATGGTAGATTGATTAAAGGTTTTCTCACCAAGGACTTGGGAGAAAATACCCTTAAGAACTAGTAGTAATTGATATTTGTTAATGCAATAGTGACTCAGAGTTGTTACAGGGATAAATCATACACCTTCCCTGACATTGTTCCTTTTTCTCTATATTTTCATCCTTCTTTACCTTTACTTTTATTATTACATTTTTACTTCTAAAAACCAAATTAATACTTTTTGTTTAATTGAATGATAATTTAAACTCAATATTAACTTGCAGTCCTTGAGATCGACATTCGGGGAATTTCCCCATTATTACTATAAAAGGCAAAATAATACACTTGTTATTTTCCCAATCAAGTTTTTGGCGCCGTTGCGGGGGACTGCCAAAATATAGAGTTTAATTTTAATTTTAATTAAAATTTTGTTGCTCTGCAATAAAATTATTTTTATGTCATTTTATAATTTACTAATTTATGTATGCGAGGAGAACCCTCAGTTGAATTTCTTTTTGATGCAGAGATCGAGAGAACCTTTCACCGAAGACACAGAGAACAAAGAGTGGATTCTATAGAAGAAAGTACCTCTGATCACTCATAAGTCAAGGAACCAATGGTTGAATTTCCTCCAATTCCACCTCATCCACCTCCGGAAAGACTCTTGGGTGACTATGGAGGTGCAAATCCACCGGGTGGTCGACTGACCATTGTCAACCAACCGGTGAATGTGGCAAATTTTCAACTACATCCTAGCACGATCAATCAATTGGAAAGAAAACCTTTCACCGAAAAGGTTAATGAAGATGCCAATCAACACCTGCAGAGATTTTTGACCATGAGCACCACCCCGATAATTGATGGTCATACTGATGAAAGAAAAAAATTAAGAATGTTCCCGTTCACTTTAGCTGAAGACGTGGAAGAATGGTTATATTCTCTTCCTGCCGGCAGTATCACATCCTGGGAGGAGATGGAAACTGCATTCTTAAATGAGTACTTTCCGGCATTAGTATTCCTGAGAAAAAGGTATGAAATTCTTAATTTCAAACAGAAGGATGGTGAATCATTGGGAGACACTTACAAAAGATTCAAAAGGATCTTAGTAACGTGTCCAACTCATAATATGGATCAGACCGAACAAATGCAGATGTTCGTTAATGGGTTGAAAAATAAAAACAAAATAGTTGATTGATACAGCAGCCGGTGGCTCAACCAATTTCTCAACAACCACCGGTATCAAGAGGATTATTGAAGCAATAGCTGCCAATGAGCATCTAGAGCTATACGACAGGTGTACGAGTCAGCCAGAGGGGGTGATTTATCTAAAATTAGCAACAAATAAAATCCGTCTGGAAGACACCGTTGCTGCCGAAGTAGAAAAAAAGCTAAAAGCTATGAATATAGGTACTCAACAGATAGCGCAGGTTCAACCAGCTCAGGCTAGCACTTGTGAAATTTGTAATGGACCTCATCACACTGTCTATTGCTTTGCTACTCCCCAACAAATTGAAGAGATCAAATTCTTGAAGCAAAATAATCCCTATTCTAACACTTACAACCCAGGTTGGAAGAATCATCCAAACTTCAGCTGGAAAGATCAAAGAGGGAATGCTTTGCAACAAGGTAGAGGGAAATATCAGACTCAGTATTAACAACAACAATAACAGGCACCTAAAACACCTGAATGGGAAATTGTCATTGAAAAGTTAGTAGCCCACAACATACAGTTTCAAGAATAAACAAAGACTAATCAGAAGAAAGAACTTCAGGAAGGACAACTGGTTTTATTATTTAACTCAAGGTTGAAGTTATTCCCAGGGAAACTAAGATCACGATGGTCAGGACCCTTTGTGATACAAAAAGTATTTGCGCATGGAGTCGTTGAACTAAGAAATCCCGTAAATGGAGACACGTTTAAGGTGAAAGGGCAGAGAGTTAAACCGTACATACAAGACCAGGAGGGTGGTCCAATCGATAAAATCCGTCTGACCTAAGCAAACGGAGGACCGTCGAGTCATGCGATGTTAAACGAAGCGCTTCGTAGGAGGCAGCCCACGCTTTTTATATCTAATCAGTTTTGTGTGTTTGTAGGTTTATACAGGAGCTCTATAAGGAGGGAACATCACGTCAACAAATGTCTAAGTCATGAAAAAGAACGACCAACATAACTAGAGGTGCCAGCAGTTGAACCAGAGAGAAAACCTAAAAACGGCCAAAAGGACAGCCTGACACGGCCACCTGTGTCAGCTGACATGGGCCGTGTCAGGAGGGGGAAAAGCAGACAAAAAGATGAAAAACAGTGGCCTGACACGGCCACCTGTGTCAAGAACACTGAAAGAAACAAAAAATTTTATTTATCAACAGTAGCCTGACACGAGCGGTCGTGTCAGCTGACACGACCCGTGTCAACTGACACGACCCGTGTCAGCTGACACGACCCATGTCAGGAGCACTAAAGATAATGGCCAAACCGTGTGGAAACCAGTAGCCTGACACGGCCACCCGTGTTAGCTGACACGGCCGTGTCAGGCAGGCGAAAATTTTGATTTTTTTTTGAAAATTTGAATTTTTCGTGGGACCCACCCACTTAATCCACCATTAACCATAACTTTTCCCCATTAACTTTATCATTATCAGATTTTCATTACCCACTCATTATTATCTCTCATCACTCTTACTCTCTTTCTCTCAAAAACCTTCCAACCTCCATTAAAACTCAAAACCCCACTACCTAAAACCTTCCATAACCCCCATTTCCACTCACCTATTGCCAAAACACCCTTCACCAATATTACTCCACTCGCCGTCCCGGTCCTAACCACGGTTTCGAAAATTCCTAACTCAAAAGTTCAAATAATTTCTATTTTTTACAGGTCCAAAATGCCCCGGCGGAGAATTCTCACCGGAAAGCAACAACTCGCGGAGATGGCAAAGTCACGGAAGCGCCCGAGTCGGAATTCAAATCCATACAACATCGTGTTTGACAATCCGGAACAAGAACGGAGATACCAAATTCATCGGAAGCGCAAACTCACGCCGACGAGGTATATGTGTGAGCATACTCTGAATGCTCTAGGGCTCAAGATGGAGGTATACCAGATGTTCCATGTTTTAGGAATGCTCGAGTTCATGAGTTTGGAAGTGCCGACATACGATTGCATTACTCTCGAATTCCTCAGCACGTTGGAACTCCAGCTTGAAAAATGGTGGATAGACACGACCAGGTATTATTTTTGCACTTTGCGCTTTCGGTTGTTTAATAATTATCATGAGTTGTCTGTTGAGGAGTTAACAGCAATACTCCGACTCCCTCTGAAGGGACCAGGAGCGGTCTCAGACGGGTTCTCGCCTAAGGATTTCTTGATTGCCATCACTGGGAGGACGAATTACTCCTCCAAAGGTGCGAAAGCCTCGGGAATCCAGAATCCATGTTTCAAGTATGCTTATAAGGGTTTAGCCTATACCTTGTTTGGAAGAGGCGATAGCACAGGGGTAGCTACTCCGAGAGAGTTATTCTTTATGTACTCGGTGGCTCAAAACAAAGCCATCAATGTAGCTACCTTTGTAGCAGACTATCTGGGCAGAGTCGACCGAGCAAAATCCGGAGGCATATCCGTAGGGGGAATGATCACCCAAATCGCTGAGCATTTTGGGTATCAAGCTGTTTTACTCGAAGACACGCCAATTGCAGGTAACACCAAAATTTACATGTCTGCTCTAATTTCACAAGGTATCATTGCGGTTGCCCCTACTTATTATTCCGTACTTATCCATAAGAGGTTTATTATCGCTCTGCCGGATCCTGACAGAGTTGCTATTACTGACTGTGTTAATTGGTTGTATGTGAGCGCTGACCCCGACGCGGATGAAGGTCACGAAACTGACCATTTTACTGCTGGTGAGAAATTTATGGATGACCAGGTGGAAGGAACGGAAGCATTTCCCGCAACCACCTCCTCAGTAGGGTACTGTGAGTGCCCTCCTTCGCTCTTGTTTGCAAACATTTTGGATAATGTTGAGTTCAAGTGTGGGGGAGATTTTATGTCTTTTATTGGTATTTTATTCTCAATATTTTGTTATTGTGTTATTTTACTTGTGTGCATTCTAGATTTAGATTTGATTTTTCTGTTTGAAGGTACATTATGCTGCGAGTGTGTCAAGTCTGTGTGATAGGTTGGAAATAGTAATGATCACGATTGAGAGTGGATGAAAGGATCACACCACTCACAATTGCTTGTTGTGAAAGATCTCCCCAGGAAGTTGACACTGCTAAAAGTAAGATCGGACGCAACGTATACAACTTAACCGCCATGAGTATCCTGTACATTCTGAAGTAAGGAAGAATCACACCAAACTAATGATTATTGTGGATCCTGTCAAAGCTAAACCAAATAGAGTGAGTCATAAAAAGCCAAACACATTGATCATCATGAGCGACATTCATGTTTGTCTTTATCACTCTAAATTTGCGTAGATTCTTTGGGATTGTCACTGCATGATACACACACTGAGGCACGTTGTTTGAAATTAACCCCGAGCCTTTCTAGCCATCCTGAATAATTATATCCCTCGTTAACCCCATTTAAGCCTATATCCATTTTTTTGTTTAAACCCTATAAATGTACCCCTTGGCCAAAAACACTTCCTTACCCTGTTTAGAGTCATGATAATGCATTCAAACTGTGTTGAAAAGCTAAGTTTGGGGTAAAAAACCCCAAAAGCTCCCAAAACCCAAGAAAGTGCAAGAACAAAAAAGAAAAAAATTGATGAATCGAGAGAAAGAAAAAATAAAAAGAGAAAAAAATTATAACTCGAAGATTCAAAAAGAAGCACGGAAAAGGGCATTCGGTGAAGAAAAAAAGAATAAGAAAAGAAAACCGAGCAAATAAAATAAACAAACACAGTATATAACATCGACTCTAAACCAAAAGCCACTTGTTTTCTGTTTTTTTTAATAATCCATACCCTAACCCAAGCCAAGTTACAACCCGAAAGACCTCAAACGTTTGTGTGTTGTGTGTAGGTGATAGGAAAATAGAGGTTATTCAAACTTGTGAGTGATATTGCATACTCTGAATTATGAGTGAAAATAGTTTACCCTGAGAGAATTGGTGAGAATGTGATATAAGCTGACAGGTGAAACGGTGCGTTGAAGTGGAAGTGCTAAGAAAGACTTACAAAGAAAAGCAGGACTTGCGGAAGGAAAAGGGAAGACGTTAGCGAATGATCTCAGTAGTGGTGGAAAACATAAAGAATTCTGGGGAGTGAAAATGTGTCTGAGACATTACTTGGGACAAGCAATAAGCTAAGTTTGGGGTTGTGATCAGTCACCATTTGCATTGAGTTTTCATTACTGATCCGACACGAAACAGAGGCTTTTGACACACTGTGCAAGCATTTATGATACATTTCGAGTTAGTTTTACTTCCGTCATTTTATTTAATCCATTTTAATCATTGTTATGTTTTACTTATATTTTAGTGATTTTATGCGTGGGATAGTTGTGTGTTTGTCCGACAGGTCCAGGTGGAAGAACCATGGAACTCAGAACGAGACAATGCGAGATTCCGACAAGTAGAGGAGCAGAAAACCCCGGTACAGGAGGCCTGACACGGCCACCCGTGTCAGGCAAGAGAGGGCGTGTTGAAGAAAACATTAGCTTGACACGGCCACCCGTGTCAGCTGACACGGGCCGTGTCAGGCACCTCAAGCAACCGTGTCACCTCCTGCCAGGGGCGTGTCAACTAGAATAGTAGGCTGACACGGCCACCCGTATCAGCTGACACGGGCCGTGTCAGCCCAAGCCCAAAAATTCAGGTTTTCTCGGGCTTTTGTTCGTCGGGATTTTTAGAGATACTTTTGGACCTGTCCAACTGCTGCGGGGAATTTTCACTATAAAAGAATGTCTTCTGCCAAAGGAGAAATCATCTGGGAATACATCAAAACACAGTATTGTGAAGCAATCAAGGATTACAGAGATCAAGGCATTCAGAGAGCTGAAGGTGTTCATGAGCGGGAGCAATTGAAGATCAAAGTCATCCAATTACTTGTAATGTGTAATTTTTATCTTGAATTTGTTTTAAACAATATATGTAGCTAAATCCCCCAATGCTAGAGGGTGTCCCTGATTTAGAATTGTAACGAATTTGAGTTTACATTTGCATTTATAATATTGTTTTTACGATAACCTTTTGATATGTTTATTGCTTTCTCTTTCGGACCAACCGAGACTGATTTGTGGTTATCAATTAGGCTGGACCGCCATTGATAAGGTTTTCATAAGGTTACTCTACAGTAGATATCACCTAGGACTAGGGATACCATGTATGAACCAGAGTATTCTTGATATTATACAGCTTAACTTCACCCTAATTGTCTATGGACATGGAAATTAGGGTAGATTGATTAAAGGTTTTATCACCAAGGACTTGGGAGAAAATACCCTTAAGAACTGGTAGTAATTGATATTTGTTGATGTAATAGTGACTCAGAGTTGTTACAGGGATAAATCATACACCTTCCCTGGCATTGTTCCTTTTTCTCTATATTTTCATCCTTCTTTACCTTTACTTTTATTATTACATTTTTACTCCTAAAAACCAAATTAATACTTTTTGTTTAATTAAATGATAATTTAAACTCAATATTAACTTGCAGTCCTTGAGATCGACATTCGGGGAATTTTCCCGTTATTACTATAAAAGGCAAAATAGCACACTTGCTATTTTCCCGATCAACGACCTCCATTTCCCTTCAACTTCCATCAAAACCACTCCTCCGACCACCATCATTCAACATCTTCAACTTTGATTCATAACCTTCATAATCCTCGAAACATCACACGCACCACTTACTACCTCCTCACTTCTCCGATCGCACAACCAACTTCCACAACCACGTAACGATAATTGAACCGCACATCCTTCACCATCATCAACACCAACAAATTAAACTGCACATCATCATCGTTACCTCGATAACATCACGACCACCTCCCTCCAATCTTCAACAACAACATGTCTTCCTCTTCAACCCAAATGTCACGACCGTGTCACTCATCTTATCGACCACCATGAACACCACATACACAAACTCTGGTAAATAACTGCTAGCGACACTATATCTTTGTTTCGAGCTTACGAACTCAACTCCGTCTAGTCGTTGATCATAACTTTTGGTAACATTTTGGTTCGAACAAGTTAATGCTTAGCATGATATTTTGTTTGTTTGTGTTGCCTGTGTTTTCATGTTTGTGGTATTAGGGGAAGAACCTTTCCATTCAATGTTGAAATTTTGGTTATAGTCACATTTCAGTATGTTTTGTTTGAAGGTGATGAGTAGTTTCACAATAGCGTTTTCTTTACTGTTAGTTTCAAGTGTTTTCCATTTTATTACATTTTTTCCGGAACTGATAAGTCTCCAATTGTTATTTTATATTTTATTTTTTATTTTTTATTTTATTTTATTGGAAAAAAATGTAAGACAATTGACTTTATTGCATATTGGGCTTAATTTGGAATTTTGATCTGAGTCCATCTAACTTGGGTTATTTGCACCACCCTTGTTTTTCATTTTATTATCTTGATTGATTATAATTATTGATTTGTTTAATTGATTAACATGTTTAGTGGATAATTAGAAATTTGATTAATTTGTCTTATCGCTTTTTCACAGATGCCTTGCAATTTCGGAGTTAAAAATTCAATTCAACTTCAAAATTTGCTTAATTGCATAAAGATTTGTTAACCGACCTCAGATAAGGTGGTTCCTGCATGAATCGCTTTATGATTTGTTAACATAACACTAAATTATGTAGTTCAAATTTCTTGATTTTTACTTCGAGTCCCTTGGCTTTCTCTTAGGCCTTCTTATAACGAGATTCTTTTATTTACAATTGTATTTTGAACTTGTATTGTTTAATTATTGTGTTTTATCCCTATTCAGCAAATTGTACCCTCATTCTCATATTGTGTAATAAGTTTACCACTTTCCTTTATTGCTATTGTATTAATTGATTGTTAACTCAATATTAAAATCAACCCTTCTAGAAAAGAATAAAAAATAGCAAACACTCGATTCAATGTTGAGTCTTTTTCCCAAATCAAATCCAAATTGAATACAAAGTCGAGTATTACCTCTGCCGCATCCAAATTCTTTTCATAGTCAACTTCAGACACTTGATCCAACGTCAAGTCGTCCCCTATTTTTAAAAGCTTTTCACACTAAAAAATGGAAGAAACCGATTAGGTTTAGACTTTCTCTTTTTTCAATGTTAGGATATTGTTGTAGAGCTCCATGTTCAAACATTCTCCTTCCATATTAAAATACAATAATTACCAGAATTAGGTAATTTCTCTTATAGAAGAAAAATATTGATTGAGTTTCAACCTTCTCTTTCCCGATTATTTGGACACTACAGTAGAGATCCACGTCTGAATAATTGTCTTCCGTTAATGAACTTTGACCTAATTCACCACACATTTTCATAATAAACTTTTGAATAAAAAGATAGTGGTTGGGCTTAGGCCTTTTCCTTTTAGGGCATTCGAGTACTGCAGTAGAACTCCCTATTTGGATGCTTGTATCCATTTAAAATCAACTCAAACTCATCAAACTTATTTTCCGCCCTTGTGCGACCCCGAAACCCTTTTCAGAAAAGAGTATGCTTTATCCTTTTCTATGCGAAACAAACAACGACTTCAGTTTCAAGAGCGAGCAACAAGTAAAGGTTTAACTGCTCAAATGCGACCTAAGCATCACTCTCTAAAAGCAATCAACTCAGTAGTTCTCTTTTAGCATAACTACATAGCCTTGAGTTCTCCATAGCACCTGGAGATACGTAGGAGCAGGATTGAGAACTCTTGTGAGGCACATTAATGTTAAAAAAAACACCCCTTTAATAAAAAAATGTTCTTCTTTCTCTTTTCTCACTCGATAAGTAGAATATCGCAAACAATATCATGCTAACACTCTTACATAAAACTAACAAAATGGGTCCCGTTAAATACAACAGATGTGAGGGGTGCTAATACCTTCCCCTTGCATAACCGACTCCCGAACCCGATTTAGTTGTGAAGACCACTTCTTTTATTTTTTGTGGGTTTTATCGATATTTTCCCTTTCCTTCTTTGGGAATATATAAAGTTCGGTGGCGATAATTTGTTTATATTTTGAGTGTTCCTTCCACTCAGGTATTTTTCACGCCGTGACAGCTGGCGACTTTACTGGGGGTTTCTTCTCCTAAGCGAGTCCACCCTAGTTTAGTTTATTTTGTGTTTGAGTGTTTGCTTTTATTTTTGTGTTTGCTTCTTATCTGCTTTATCTTTATTTACCTTTATTATTTGTATTTCCAATTTCTATATATTGTCATATGGTATAATTGGAGCTCTCTGATTATTCGCATTTGTGTGAGGAAAAGCTCTATACCCGAGCTATGAGAGAAATTTAAGTTAGGATTGTGGTTGTGTAGTATTGACATGTAAGACATTAGATTTGTTAGGTTGATGCGAGAACCCCACTCAGATGAGATCCTTTGAAAGTATTATTATCTTATGATTATTCATTTTGGTGATGATATTTTCAACCTCGATATATGATTCTAAGGACCTTTTGTCGAACCCTGAACCTATGGCTTTTAGGACCGATGGTTGTGTAGTATCGACATATGAGACTTAGGACTCGTTGGGTTGACATGAAGACCTCACTCAGAATAGATCCTTTTGAAGATATTATTGTCTTACAATTAGTTGTTCTGACAATAATATCGTCAGATGGGTTCCATGACTCTGGGAACCGTGTCTACAACCGTGGATTCGATGGTTGTGTAGTGTTGACCTGTGAGACTTAGAATTCATTGGGTTGATACAAAGACCTCACCTAGAGTAGATACTCTTGAAGATATTATTATCTTGCAATTAGTTGTTCTGACGATAATATTTCTTGAATAGAGTTCATCACTCTAGGAACCTTTTTTAACCCTAGAGCCTACCCGTGGTTGGATTTCCTATTCTTGGAACTTTTCCTGCATGGAACGATTAATCAGAATGTTCCAATGATCACATACTCAACTGTACATACATAAACATGAGCATTTCATAATCATAACACATTGAGCATGCACATATTTTCAAGAAACCTAAATACTTTGTTGTTGAAAGCATTCAAAAGACATGGGTACCAATCAGAAGACTACTTATTCATTTAAGTTTAGGAATCAAAGTTAGCATTGATCAAGGGGTTGATCTCAAATGTGACTAAAATCATAAGGAACAACTTTTGTGTTAAGTATGGTGACCATTTAGCTATCATGAACACCAAGGTGGATGCTTGGGCTAATTTCACTTTGGCACAATTCTATGATCCTCCCTTGAGGTGCTTCACCTTCCAAGACTTCCAGTTGGCACCAACACGGGAAGAGTTCTCACACATAACAGACATTAGTATCAAGGATGAGGCCCATTACACCGGTCTAGGGGAATTCCCTAAACATCAACTAATAGCTTAAGCTCTACATCTCGATAAGGCAAGGGTGAAAGCCAATCTTGGAACAAAAGGAGACACTTTAGGCTTCTGCCTGAAGTTCTTAGTGGGAAAAGCTTCAGCCTTCAAAAGTAAAAAAGATTGGGTCGCTTTCAATGTTGTGCTAGCCTTGATAATCTATGGGATTTTTTTGTTCCCGAACACTGATGATTTCATGGACATGACTTTTATATGCAACTTCCTGCTCAGGAATCCCATTCCCACCTTGCTTTCAAATTTTTATCACTTTATCCATTAGAGAAATGAAAAGAAGGGGGGACGATTCAGTGTTGCGCTCCTTTGCTATATAAGTGGTTCTTATCTCACTTACCGAGCGAATGACCTTTTATTCAGAATAAAGATAACCTCAAGTGGTCTCGAAGAATCATGTCTCTCACTTCTGCAAACATGGTATTCCCGTGTTTACGATGATGTAGATATAATTGTAAAGTGTGGCAACTTCCATAATATGCCACTCATAGGAACCCAATGTTGCATCAACCAAAACTCTGAGCTTGTTATGCGGCAACTTGGGTTTCATATGGATGACAAACCTCATATGGATGACAAACCAGAATACAAGTTGTTGGAAAGTTTTATTTTGGGGGAAGGAGTGAAGGATTTTGATATTGTAAAAAAGATAGGTCATGCCTGGACCAAGGTTCGTAGAGAAGGAAGGAAAAGGTGAGGGAATAAGTGGCACATTGTGGAGGTTCCAATAGTCGACCAATCTTGAAAAAGCCTTTCAACAGATTCAAGAGAAAGGAATGCAAGACCAATTCCATTTTTTCTCAAAGGGGGAGGGCACCATCCATGGCTCCTTCTCTCGTGTCTTATTTTCAGTACCCTTATGTAGCAGATGCTCAGTATCTGACTATGACTTATCGGCCAATCGCTCTTGTTCATATTCCATCTCTAGTACCTCAGTATCAAGTTCTAGTGCCTCAATATCAAGCTCTGCAGCCTCAGTATCAACTCATCCACCTCAGTATCAACAGAATAATCAACAATGTTTGGTCCAGTAACAACAACCAAATCAACAAAGGTCGTATCAACAATATAGTAATGCAAATACCACTCATATCCTTATGAATTACACTCAATTGTTACTGTATCTGATTCAGAATGGGACGGTCGTACCTAAAGGATTACCTCCAATGTTGAAGCGTCACAAGCCTTGGTAAGACGAGAATGCCAGGTGTGCCTTTCATGATAATTCAGAGGGACATATGATCGTTAAATTAGCAAGTGTACTAATCTTCCAATGTAGTAATAAGGGAAATTTTCCCAAGTATCGATCTCAAGGAGTGCTCGATAATACAGGGTTCGTGTTTTATCTTAGTTAAACAAAAGCCTTGGGGGGTTTGGATTGTTTGTTTTAATAATTGAAAGTAACATGCAATATAAGGTAAAAACAACAATTAAAAAAATTAAAAGATATTATGAGTGAACATTCTAGGGAAGGTGTATGATTGGACTCATCAACAATAATAAATTAACCTTGCAACAACTTAATTCAATAACATTGACTACCGATTCTTAAGGGTGTTTACTCCTAAGTCCTTAGTGAGAAAACCTTTAATCCTTCAAATCAATCCATATGTCCATAGTGAATTACAAATAAAATTAAGCATTATTTTCAATCCATATATCCCTAGGCCTAGTTGATATCTACTATGAATTATTCACAACTAAGCATTAACAATGGCGGTCAAGCCTAAATATTAACCACAGACCAATCTCAATTTATCCGAAAGAGAAAGCATTACGCACAATTTATAAATAAGTCATTATAAGGTAAAAATCTAAAATTACATCATAAATCTGAATCAGGGACACCCTCTAGCATTAGGGGTTTTAGCTACTCATAGTCATAAAGAAAAACATGACAAAAGGTATAGACTTTACAAATCAATGGAAGAAATAAGGTCTTAAATCACAAAAGTTCATGAAAGTATTGATCTACCACGAATTCTTCAGTGATTCAACCTTCAAAACGCGTTCACTATACCCAAAAATCGTCAAACCCTTGGAAATTCGCATTCTTCGGCTAAATAGGAAATTCTGGACTTTTTTAGATATGGACCGTTCATACGCGTATGGCCTCCTCCCATATGCATATGGGTTCTTTTTTCACTGCCTCATACGTGTATGGTCTAGTGTAGGGTGTATGGCCCAACTGGTGTCATACATGTAAGGCTTCTGTTGTGCATGTGGGGCCTGACTTAGCTGGTCTCATACACATATGAGCCTTCCCATACGTGTATGAGTAAAGACTTATTTTTCACCCCCTTCCTTCTGTTACACATATGCTATGGGTGAGGATGAGTGGCCATACGTGTATGAGAGGCCTCATACGCATATGGACAAGAAACTTGTTATTTCTTCCTTTTTTCGACTTTCTTTACAAAGGTTGAGTTTCATCATATTCCTCGAGATGAAAATCGGATGGCGAATGCTCTTGCAACGTTGGCTTCGATGATTACGGTGAAATTCTGAAATGAAGTTCCTAATCTAACTGTGATGCATCTTAATAGGCCAGCCCATGTTTTTTCTATTGAAGAAGTCAAATATGAAAAACCATGGCATTTCGATATTAAGTGTTTCCCCCAAAGTCAGATTTACCCGTTTGGGGCATCTTTGAAAGATAAGAAGACTTTGAGAAGATTAGCTGGCAACTTCTACCTAAATGGTGATGTGCTTTATAAGAGAGACTTCGATATGGTTTTATTCAGATGCGTGGATAGACCGGAAGCAGACTTATTGATGACTGAAGTCCATGAAGGTTCCTTTGGTACTCATTCCAATGGACATGTTATGGCTAAGAAGATGTTGAGAGCAGGTTACTATTGGCTGGCAATGGAATCTGATTGTTGCAAGTTTGTGAAGAAATGCCACAAGTGTCAAATATATGTGGATAATATCCATGTTCCTCCTACACTGTTGAATGTCATTTCCTCTCCATGGCCCTTCTCCATGTGGGGAATTGATATGATTGGCATTATTGAGCCCAAAGCTTAGAATGGAGATCACTTCATTTTGGTGGCTATTGATTACTTCACAAAGTGGGTTGAAGTAGCATCGTATGCAAATGTAACCAAGCAAGTTGTTGTGAGGTTTATCAAGAATCAGATTATATGCCGATATGGTGTGCCAAGTAAGATCATTACTGATAATGGATCGAACTTGAATAACAATATGGTGGAAGTTCTTTGCAAAGACTTCAAGATAACACACCATAATTCTTCTCCTTACAGACCTAAGATGAATGGGGTTGTTGAAGCTACGAATAAGAACATAAAGAAGATCATTCGGGAAATGGTTGTGACATATAAAGATTGGCATGAGATGCTCCTGTTTACTTTACATGGGTACCATACATCCATCCGCACTTCAACAGGGGAAACCCCTTTCTCACTTATTTATGACATGGAAGTTGTGCTTCCCGTGGAGGTTGAAATCTCATCAATGCGTGTCTTGATGGAAGCCAAGTTGACAGAAGCTGAATGGTGTCAGACCAGGTATCATCAGCTGAATTTGACTGAAGAGAAGAGATTGACTGCCATGTACCATGGTTAGTTGTATCAGCAGAGAATGAAGAAGGAATTTGATAAGAAGGTCAGGCCTCATGTATTCATAGAAGGTGACCTTGTGCTCAAGAAGAATTTATCTTTCAAACCAGATGCTAGGGGCAAGTGAACTCCTAATTATGAAGGCCCAGATGTTGTAAAAAGAGCAATTTCAGGTGGTGCTTTGATTCTTACAACTATGGATGGTGAAGAGTTCACGCATCCTGTGAATGCTGACACAGTAAAAAAATACTTCGCCTAAAAAAAAGAAAAGAACAGCTCGCTAAGTTGAAAAGCCGAAAGGGCGACTTAGGCAAAAATGAGCGTCTCGGTGGATTGAAAACCCGAAAGGGAGATCCAGGCAAAAATTAGAGACATAAAACAGAAAATTTATCCTGATAGATTGAGTAATCTACCTTAGGGGAATCTATGCAAAAATTAGGGATTATGGCAAGTAACTGCATTCGGTTGGTCTCCGATCATTTGAGAACAGTCTTGAGCAAGCCAGTCAACTCTGATTCATCCTCAACTGAAGCCAAGAGAACAATGGATATTGAAGTTGGTAGAAGGATTAATGGTCATTGTATTAAATGTAGTCATTTTCCATCTAAATTACCATTTTCTAACTTTTGTAAAGATCTATGGAGTCTTGTCATTTACAGACTACCATTCTATTAAATAAAGTTCAAATTTTTTATCCAATTTATTTCTACTCTTGTTTATTGTTAAGCTAAATAGAATTGAATTTTTATAATTTTGAAATTTTTGAAATAATAAAAATCATTTTTCTTAAAATAATAAAAGCAATTACTTTTAAAAGCAGTCGATTTCAGTAAGGAATATCAACAGCCGCCTGAGAACAAGTGAGTCCCAAAGTGCAAAGCGTTGTTAGTCTTCCCCAACAGTTGGTTTGGTCACTTTTTCCTCCCTAGAGGTAAATCAGTTCCCCAGCTGAGTTGGTTAATCGCCTCCCTATCTGAGTTGTAGGCGCATATTCTCAACGTTTTGTTTAGATCCAGCACATAAATCTATTTCCCTCAAGGGCCCAGCGGAGTACACCCCTGGTTCTTGCCAACACTGATTCTTGAGCAGTATTTTTGGTCCTCTGCAAGGTTGTCTCCCATTTGGTATAATGTTGACCCAAAATTCCCCGCAGAATTGATGATTCAGGTCCTCAGCAGATCTTTTATCCTTCTTCAACAGGGTTTGAGATATTCAGAGATGGAGGATTTACATTCATCCCCCGTTTTTTCTCTAGTGGTTGCTTCCATCTTGTCGAGATTAGCCGAGTGTTGTAGTGATGATTCATATCAACGACATTTGTATCCTCTATGATCGTTTTGTCAGCATAGTCATCAATAATATACATATATACATTGGTACATCAGATAGTTCATTATGCATTGTTATTGCATTTGATTCCTTATTTTCTGATCCTCTGCTATGTTGATATTATTTCTCCAAACAGATTTGATGCGTCTGTCCTCCCTCAATTGTAGAGTGTCAGCCCCTTAAGCAGAAAGAATTTAACCTTTCTCATTCCCCACTGAGTTATTTCCTCGTGGATGATTATTATTTCAGTTTCCTCCCTAGTTAATTGTCTGGACGGAACCTTTCCCCCTGAGTTATATCCTCATCGGGTCGAGTTTTTGTTTGGCCGTTTCTTTCTAGCTCTTACCTAGATAGATGCTTTTGGCCCCGAAAGTTTATTGCCCAGTAACTGGTAATATTCTCTTCAATTTGTGAGTACCTTACTCTTACCCAATACCCGGTAAAAGTAATCTACTTTCTCTTGATTTTCCCCAGTGGATTCGTTTTACGTCTCCCCGGGTAGTATATCTTTGATATGTTCATCCTAACCGATGACGCCTATTCTTCCCTTTGAGTTTATCCTTGATATATTCATCTTAACCGATAACAGATATTCTCCTCTTTGTGGTTTTCTACCCAATAAAAAGGTAGTTGTTATCCCTATTTTCATTCCCCAAAGAGTTAATCCTTGATATGCTCATCTTGACCGATGACGGATTTTCTCCCCTTTGCGATCTTCTACCCAGTAACCGGTAGTCGTAAATCCTGCTTTCCCTTGCTGAGTCTATCCTTGATATGTTCATCTTAATCAGTGACGGATATTCCCTTTTCGGTATTCTATCCAGTAACTGATAGATATAATTCCTACTTTTCTCCGGCAGTCTATCCTTGATATGTTCACTTTAACCAGTGACGAGTATTCTTCCCCTTGAGTCTATCCTTGATATGTTCATTTTAACCAGTGATGGATATTATCTTTCTTTGGTCTTCTGCCCAGTAATCAGTAGTTGTAAATCCTATTTGATGTTTTCCCTAGCAGGTTGTTCTTACCTAGTAACCGGTAATGAACACATCTCTTTTTTCTCAGCGAGTCATCCTTGATATGTTTACCCTAACCGGTAACGGATGCCTCTCTGTTAGGGTATGTTATCTTCCTACCCAGTAACCGGTAATGGATAATATACTTCTGTTACTCTTGTGTTGAAGTTCATTCTTCCCCAATTGAGTTTGAGTGCGTATTTCCTTAATGAAGTCGCCAATCCCCTGTTTTGTTCAGGTATTTCAGTTTTGTTCTGACCTACCCGTTTCCCCTGCAAAGTTTCCTGGTTCCCCCGACCGAGTCCTTCCATTGATTTATTTTCATGGAATTCCCCTTGTGTCTCCAGCAGTTTTAAGTCGTAAGTCAGGCCTACGCACAACCTTTTATCCCCAGAGTATTTGTCTCCCTAGTAAGTTTTCCTTATGGAATGCATTATGCTCCTGTGGAGTTTCAGTCTCTCCTAATTCTTTTCCTTTGTGGTATTATTTTCCCCACAAAGATTCCTTTTAACATTCATATCATATGCATTATGAGGTCTCTTAGGGACCAAAATTTGTATCTATTGTTGTTATTTAAGTCCATTCTACTGAGTCGATACAAAGATTTTAACCCTCATGTTATCTCATCATATGCATTAGCTTTGGGATCACACCTTGGCATCCTCCTTACCCCTCATTCATTAGGTTTGCATTGGGAGATACCACCAAGCACTTTTGATTGTATCATACTTTGTTTTTCATTATTTACTAACCAAAATACCAAAATATGTCAATGTATAGTTTATTGCTTTTGTAGGTAGTGTGTATGTTCACCTATGCTCCATCAAGCTCATATATAGGGTTTGAGACCCTCAATGCAAGGAGTTCAATCAAGAAATGGTTCATGTTGGCTCTAAGCATCATATTTGGATCCCCATGATCTTCACGTGTCATTTTGATCAAGAAATCACCAAGAGTTTGAAGCTTGTTTGCCTTGGAAGCCCTAATCCATCTGGGTATCTTGTGTGACTTCCTCAACAAGTTTCTTCAACATTTGATCAAATATTTCAAGGGATACTTCATATTACATAAGATTATGCCTATATGATCCTCCATGAGTCCCAAAAGTCAAGAGAATGTTAAGCTAGCAAGATGGTTCATGGTAGTTGACCAGAGAAAGTCAACTAGTCAAAACTGGGGTTCTCTAGACCCTATATCCTACAATATTTGTCATATGAAAATGATTCCAAGAGAAATGTTACTCAAATGACATTCCAAACAACTTTCATGTTAAGGTTAAGAGCTAGTTTTGCTTGGAAAGACATTTTTTATGGTGAAAGATTATAGGTTATTTTGTTTGAACCATAGTTTGGAGGTTAACTTCCCAAGACCATAACTTGCTAAATTCTTATGAGATGAAATCCATTTAAATTCCATAATCAAATTCAATATGTCTACTTCGACTTTTATGTCTGGAGGAAGTTCAAGTTCAAGTTCAACTTGAAAATGCATGTGCCAAGAGGAAACTTTATAGGTCATTTTGGGCCATTACCATTGAATAAGTGATTTTCCTCAACTTCTAAAATGCATAACTCCTTCATGCCAAATCCAAATGAGGTCCAATTTGTGACAAAATTAAATAGGTTTGAAAGAGATACAACTTTGGTGAAGGAACATTTTTCATTTGAATTCCATAGCAAAAGTTATTTAAGGTGGAAGAAGTGAACATTTGACTTGGGAATTAGAAAATTTACAAATATGTTTGATTTCCCAAACTTCCACCTCAAAATTCATCATGATCCAATATTCAAATGAAAAAGTGTTCAACATGAAATTTGTTCCCCTTGATTTAACCTTTCCAAAAAGTCAAAGATCATCTCATTTGGCCAAATATTGAAGGACTTTCACATGGGTGCAATGTGAAGTACCATTTGGAAGAATTTCATGATCCAATTCAATTCAACAATGCATGGCTTAATGCAACACCTTTAGCATGACATGTGCATACTTTTGGACATTTGCCAATCATTATTTGGACTTTGTACACGCCCATGCAAGCTCATGATGGAGGTTGGTATTTTTGAACATTGAAATGAGAGTGTGTAGAAAGCAATGTCATTGGCTATAAATACAAGAGCAATGAGATCATAACTTCATCAACACCCTGCCTAAGCTCTGCTAGACTGATCCAAACCCTCATTTCCATAGAATTTCTGAAGATTTCTCTTGAAATCAAGCTTGAACTTCATCTTCTGTTTGGAAGTTCAAACTCCAGAAATTCACTTCCCTTTTCATCTCAATTGGTTTCTGCAAGCAAGAGGAAGAGAAAGTAAGCAAATCCAGATCAAGATCAAGTGAAATTGGACCAACTCGAAGGTGATTTTTCAAAAACTTCATCTCTTCGATTCTCTCTCAATTCTTAATCATTTTTTATGATTTTTGGTTGGCTGAAGTCCTACCAATGTAGGCAACAAGATTAAGTTGCTTTGAGGTCAAATCGAAGCAACTCAGTTCATGATTCTCAAAATTCAAATCCCTGTATCTTTTTATATACTTTGAATTAGAGAAAATTGAGCCCAGATTCGAGCTCCTGGGCATTTTTTCTTTAAATCCATGTCTTTGTTTTTCATTTTTGGGAGTGTTGATGGTGGACCAGTCTGGTGAGGTCCACCGGAGAAGAAGACCGGAGCCTTAGCTCCGGTGATGTGTTGTCACACCTCTCAACCACATGATTCATTTAAAATGTTTTAATCTTAGTCATTGGTTCTGATTACCACGCGTACAACGCATTTGACTTGGTGCATGGTGGAACGCGCACGTGTGGCCATTAAATCTGCCACCTCAATTAATGAGGGAGATCTGATGGTCCCTGATTTTCCATATTTTCCGATTTTTCATTTAATTGTGTTATTTTGATTAATTCATATTAATTTCATTTTTAATCCAAAAAATATGGGACTTTCACCAAAAATCTTTAAATATTTTTCTCTTTCATTTTCTGAATTAAAATTATTTTTTGGATTAATTTTGATATTTTTCATGAGTTAATTGTTTTTGTGCATATTTTAAATTGTTTAAAATTACTTCTGACTTTTAAAAAATTATGATTTTTTTTGTCTAAGGTCCTTTGAACTTGTTTGACTTAGGATAAATCTCTTGGCTATTTATTTGGTGTTTTGAAGAGGTTTTAGGTTTTGACCAAACTAAAATTAATTTAAATGCATTTTTAAATTGATTTTTAATTGATTAAATATGTAGAAATTATATTGAGTCATTTTTATGGTCTTGTGATGTTTGACTATTTGTTTGGGCCTTGGTCAAGGTTGATTTGACTTTTGTTAAGTTAAAATCATTGGATTTAGGGGATTGATAAAATGTACATTTCATCTCCCAAAATAAATGAATGATATTACTTTGATAAAATTCCTCCCATGACCAATTTGTGTTTCTCTCATCTCCCCTCCCTCTTCATCTTCAATCCCATTCTTTCCCATCTTTTTCATTGACCAATGAAATTTCAATATCCTAAGGCTAATTGGTTCATCAATAACCTTGTGTTAGATGAACCAATACAAGTATGGATGAGATAGGTCCATCCCTTTGATATTTTTTATTTTAATGTGTGGTATGTTTTACGAGTTTGGTTCATCTTACCAAATCTCTAACATGCATTAACACCTAAATTTTTATTGCCCGACCTCAGATAATTGTGACTTCTACGTAAGTCCAATTACGATTGCTTAACATAGAGCTAAACTTGACCCTAAAAGGCATAGCATTCTAGTAAATGAGATTGTAAGTCTCCCATCTTTCATGGTATTGTATGGAAACTTGGCCCTTTTTCCTTCCTTTGGAAGATGTCTTGGTTCAAGGATCCATGCTTGTGAATAGATGGTTGAGTGTTCTCCAAAGAATGACTTAATCAATTGAAAAGCAAAACTCCACTAACATCTAATTAACTTTGACTAACACTAACTATTATTAACTTTGCTTTACTTTCAAGTCATTTACTTTATGCAATTTAATCTCAAGTCATTTACTTTATACAATTTAATCTCAAGTCATTTACCATTCATTTGTCATTTACATATCATTTAACTTGTTTATGTTTATGTCATTTTCACTTTGCTCATTTGAGCCATATATTGTGATTGTATATATTTGTTTGTGTATTTTGCTTGTGTTTGTGGTCTTAGGACCTAAAAATACTTAATAAACAATAAAAACCCTAAAAAAATTGTGTGGACTGTTGGGTTTGATTTTAGCTTTTAGACTTAGAATTAGACATCATTCCATATGCAAAAGGGACTTGGCCAATACCAACATTTCTGGGACCAAGTTATTGTGATTTAAGCTTTCATATGATGCAAGTATTGGAATTCGCTTGAATTCATCTGCTACATGATCTTGATACAACTGTTATTTTTGGTCCCATGCTACACCTTATTCTGAGCAAAAAATCAAGGAGTATTTCCTTTGATGCATAAGAAGACAAAAGAAGCCTGTTAGCTATGGATTTGCTTGCTTGGATGTGGCCATCTTTATTTGATGCCTTGCTCTTCATATTTCTAATTGCTTGATGATTATTGCTTGATTCACAGTCCAAAGGGAAAATGGGTTTTCTATATGACATTCTTGTCAGTTGGATTGCATTCCATTGGTCAGATCTTTTCAACTCTGAACTTTTAATTTTATGCTTAAGATAGCCTCTTCATCTCCTCCCACTTCTTAAATTTCAAAATCTCTCCCTCTTTTCAAATACCTTCTTTGCTAGTGATTCCAAAACTTAGACCTTATTTCAAATTAGAAACTTTGGCCTTATGCCATTGCATTTTTAAACTCTTTTCTTAATCAAAATTTGTAAATGAACTTAACAATGTTGACTTAAAATTTCAAAAAGACAAAAAGAACTAACACTCATTCAAAGTTTTGGGCCCTTTGTGCCTATTTTAATTTACATTTGATTAAAAGTAATCCACTCATTTTGAAATTGATACCATGAACTACGAGGTTTTGATCCCTCATTTTTATGTTCGTACTTAGGCACAAGTCTGAAGGTCTTGTCAAACAGAAAAATATAATTAATGAATTCTTTTCTCATCCCCACACTCTATTTGTTGCAAACATCTTTTATACCAAAAACACATACACACATAAAAAAGGGCTCCCTAGGAGTACCTAGGACACTTTGGGTGCTAACACCTTCCCTTTGTGTAACCAACCCCCTTACCTGTAATCTCTGGCATTTTATTAGTTTTGATTTGAAAACTTCTTATCTTTGAGTTTTGTTCATACTTTTCCCTTTTCCTTTGGAAACAATAAAAGTGCGGTGGCGACTCTGGTTTTATTGACGTTAAGTTTATCCATAGCTTAATGGTCATGAATTTACCGCTACACATACGCACTTCAATAGGGGCAACCCCTTTCTTTCTTGTTAATGGTATGGAAGTTGTGCTCCCAGTGGAGATTGATATCTCATCATTACGTGTCTCGATGGAAGCTAAGTTGACTGAAGCTGAATGATGTTAGATCAGATGTGACCAACTAAATTTGATTGAATAGAAGAGATTGTCTGCCATGTGTCATGGTCAGTTATATTAGCAAAGAATGAAGAAAACTTTCGATAAGAAGGTCAGACCTCGTGTGTTCAGAGAAGGTGACCTTGTGCTCAAGAATATTTTGTCTTTCAAACCAGATGCCAGGGGAAAATGGACTCCTAATTATGAAGTCCCATATGTTGTTACGAGAGCCTTTTCAGGCGGTGCTTTGATTCTTACAACTATGGATAATAAAGAGTTCACTCATCCTGTGAATGTCGATGCAGTCAAGAAATACTTCGCCTAATAAAAAAAACATCTCGCTAAGTTGGAAACCCGAAAGGGAGGCTTAGGCAAAAATGAGTGTCTCAATGGATTGAAAACCCGAAAGGGGAATCCAGGAAAAAGTTAGAGACATAAAACATAAAATTTATCCCGATAGATTGAGTACCCCACCTTGGGGCAATCTAGGAAAAGTTAGGGATTATGGTAAGTAACTGCATTCGGTTGGTCCTAGTCATTAGAGCAGGTCATTTGGTTATGATTCACCATTCTCAACCAAAGCCAAGAGCACAACAGATATTGAAGTTGGTAGGAAGAGTAGTGATCATTGTATTAAATGTAGCCCTTTTCCATATAAATTACCATTTTTCACCTTTTGTAAAGATCTATGGAGTCTTGTCATTTACAAACTACCATCCTATTAAATAAAGTTGAGCTTTTTATCCAATTGTTTCTACTCTTATTTATTTTCAGTTAATTAAAATTGAATTTTTATGATGATAATTTTGAAAAGAATTAATAAATTAAAATCATTTTTCTTAAGAATATAAAAGCAGTTACTTTAAGAAAAATCAATTTCAGCAAGAAATATCAACAGTAGTCTGAGAATAGGTAAGTCTTGACAGTACGAAGCCTTGTTGGTCTTCCCCAAGCAGTTGGTTTGGTGTTTATTCCCAACCAATTCATCATTTATCCTCAGTACAGTGGAGCTTGTGATCAGTCCCCTTTATTGACCATTTCCCCCAGTTGAGTAGCAGAGTTGAATCCTCAACAAATGGCTCAGACCCCGTACAGAGTTTTATCTCCTGTATTTCCTAGTGGATTTCATCTTCAGATATCAAAGATCTCTTATTGCCAGCGGTATTTGGTCTCGAGAAATGTTTGATCCCCTATGAGGTTGTCTCCCATTTGATATGGTGTTGACCTAAAACTCCCGCAGAGTTGAATCCTCAACCAGGATTGAGTTATTCAGAGCTAGATGATTTATTTTTCATCCCCAGCATTTTTGCTCCAGTTGGTGTTCCATCTTGTTGAGATTAGCCGAGTGTTGCAGCGGTGATTCAAATCTGGGATATTTGTATCCTTTGTGATTATTTTGTCAGCATAATTATAATCATATACATACATATTAATGCGTAAAACACATCATCAGATATTTTCATTATGCATTTTATTGCATTTGATTTCTTATTTCTGATCCCCTATTACGGTGATATTTTCCCCATACAGGATTGGTGTGTCTGTCCCCCTTCAATTGTAGAGTGTCATCCCCTTAAGTAGAAAGAGTTTTAACCTTTCTTATTTCCCCACTGAGTTATTTCCTCGTGGATGATTATTTCTTCAGTTTCCTCCCCAGTTAACTATCTGGGTGATCGCGACTTTGTGAGTCTATCGGGGTATTAACTGCAAGTGCACAGTCTAATCGCGTAGTTTTAAAAGATATCGATCCCACAGGGACTTAATGAATCGATATACCGTTTTTCTAGGGTTACTGCGTAAAGCTAAGGCGGATGATACTTTGATGATTAAGGGGAAAGGTAAAACTAAAATTGGATCTAGATTAAATATCAAATAACACGGATATCGGTATGTAGTTCATCGTAATTAGGGAATCAAATCTTCGTTGGTCTTTTTCTTAATTTTAAAATAAGTCCTTTTAGTAGACACTATCAATTAAAAGTCTTTTCCTCAAACTCTCGCTCTATTGAATCAGACTATGACTTTATATTAACGTACGCTCTCACTATTTAGTTAAATCTAAAATCACTTTTTGAAAGCAATAGAGTCTATAGAAACTCTTTTTAAGAAAACATTAACCGTTTAAACGCCCTCGTCTCAAACTCTCGCTCTGTTGACTTAGACTATATGATTAAACCTAAATGCTTAACTCTCGTCCTCACATTTAACCTTTAAAAATAATTTTTGAAAATGATTATGATTTAATTAACTTTAAAAATTGCTTTCGCCCTGATTTAAAGTTAATGTTCAATTTACACTGTCCAGTTAAAAGCTCAAACCGTCGTTCTATTGATTTTAACTTCTTTATGTCTTTTACTCTCGTACAAAAACTTTGGTATTAACTCTGTAAATTGAGACCAGAAAAAGAGTGACTATATTTTTAAATAAATTTAAACCACCTCAATTTGGATTCCTTTATTCCGCTTACTTTACATACCGATATCTAAATTAATTAGCCGGACATGCTAAACATGCCTAAACAATAATTATGCATAAATACGGCCATATCAAACAGACAATATATATAAACAGCAGCACATAGCATATGTAAATTAAAACAATAAATCAATTAATTAATGAACCTGGAAAATCACTAGAAATCTTGGTTTTGTTCCTAGCTTCGATGCTCGAACACTCCACCACAAGTCGGTTGGATTTGTTCTTCACAATTCTTGATCAGACAGGTAAATAAAAACAAGGAAATAAAATACTATGATCTAACGTAAGGTTAGATCCAGTAAAAATTACACAATAGTTTCCGGTGTAGAAACTATTGTGAGAAAATAAATTGAATACTTAGTAAATTAAGCTAGCAAAGAAAAGAAAATAAAATGCTAAGAAAATAGAATGCTGGAAAATTAGAAAGCAGGGAAAATATTGCACGGCGTAGAGAGCTCTCTCAATTGGATCCTTTGAGGTCTATTTATATTCATCCATAAAGTAACCGTTTTCTCCAAGGTATCTTCAGTAGGGTTTCTAAAGCGTCAACGAGTCAAGAGGAAAAATAGGGGAGAACGTCCTTCTGTTACGCACGTCAAAGCAAAAAAATAGGAATGGGGTGTGTGACGTCCGTTGTAACACCCTTCTAAAATACCCCAAATATTTAATTAAAACAACATATAAAACTCAGAGTAATTATGCAGTTAAGGGTGTCACACACAAACACCGCACACCATTCAACAATATAACGGTCATGCTCTTTTATTAATTCAAAACATAAGCATTTGCATAAAACGCAGCGGATAGAAATCTCATCAATCATGTAAAACATTACATGTAAAATGGTTCATAACCAACAATAAAACATTTAAAACAAGTTAAAACATCCCATCCCGATGTTACATCTATCAGAGCACGACCCACTAAGGAGACTACACTAGACTCCAAGCATTAGCTTCTACTCAACTCATTGCTCGTTACCTGAAAAATAGTTGTAAGGGTGAGTTCCTCAATCGATATAATAAGCATTATAAATTATCATGTCATGTTAAGTAAATAACACATTTCATCACCCAAATCAGATTACACATTTAGTAACAGCAATATCGACTCAATCATACTCAACATCAACACAACACACAACACACAACACACGTATAATACTGGAATACATCCACTCATATTATACGCCATACATCAATTATGCAATGAGACTCCACACATGCGGTACCGACTATTCTTGAACATATAGTTCAAGCTCACCGATCAAATCCAGATACGGCTACTAAGCTCACTAGTCCCACTCATTTGAGACCTAGTGACTCACTCACTAATTCCTCACCATGGGAATTAGCTACAGCCCCAAAGGCTATGCTATGCACACTAATCATCTAGCATGCAAACATCAACAACAAATCCACAATGATTCACTCACTAATTCCTCACCATGGGAATTAGCTACAGCCCCAAGGCTATGTTATGCACACTAATCATCTAGCAATGCAACATCAACAACAATCCACCATGGACACATGCTCACACTCTAAGCCATACAACAGCCCATTCACAAATACATGCATAATATATACATTCACAACCTTATGCATATCATCATACATCATCAACACATTTGTCCAAAACATCATATCATCTCAACTACTTGAACACAGTATTAGCACACTCTACTAATACCTATACTGCTCAAAACAGCGGGAAATAATCCCTACCATATCACACACTGATATAGGCAACCACCCATTAGGCACACAACATTTAAATTAACAATTTTTCCATACTGCAATAGTGTTAACCGGTTAACGCCCTGGGTTAACCGGTTAACGCAGGCAAAACACGCTTACTGCCCAAAACTTATCAGTGTTAACCGGTTAACGCCCTGGGTTAACCGGTTAACGCAGGCAAAACAACACTAATTCTCAATTCGTAACAGTGTTAACCGGTTAACACCCTGGGTTAACCGGTTAACGCAGACAAAACAGCAGTTCCTGCGCTAACACAAAGCAGAATGCAGAGTTCTCCGCATTTTCCGCCGTTGGAGGACTTCCGGACCTCCGATTCCAATTCCGTAAAAAGCTATACGTTAGGGAAATTACAACACACTCAATTATAGGTTCAATTTCAGTTTTTACACAACATATCCATCACAGTTTTCAGCATTCAACAACTCCCAATTAGGGTCAATTCAACGGTCTATCACTACCCATTACATGCTAACCCATAATCCCCATTAAACGACGATAAACCCCCCTTACCTGATTAATCCGGCAAATCTTTGAGCTCCAAGCTCTTCTCTTCTCCAACCTTTGCTCTCTGGTTCTTCCTCTTGCTCTGCCTCTTTCAGCCGCTTCTCTGAGTTTCACGTGAAAACCTTATTTTCCAAATGAACTCTTTTTACTTATTCCAGCTTATATATTTTCAAATAATTATTATTCCAATAATAATAATAACTCAATAATTCCAAAATAATAATAATAATAATCCAATTATCTAATTAAATTAATAAATATATTATTAACTTAATTTAAATAATTACCATATTATTATCGGGGTGTTACAACTCTCCCCCACTAAAAGAGTTTTCGTCCTCGAAAACATACCTCAAGCGAACAACTCTGGGTAAGACTCCTTCATCTTACTTTCCAGTTCCCAAGTCACATTGCCACCTGCTGGTCCTCCCCAAGCTACCTTCACCAAGGCAATCTCTTTACCCCGCAATTGCTTCAACTCTCGATCCTCTATCCTCATAGGTGATGTTTCAACAGTCAGGTTATCTCTCACTTGTACATCATCTACTTGGACTACATGCGACGGATCATGAATGTACCTCCTCAACTGAGACACATGAAAAACCTCATGCAAATTCGCAAGCGACGACGGTAAAGCGATACGATAGGCTACCTCCTCTATCCTCTCCAAAATCTGATAAGGACCAATAAATCGAGGTGTCAACTTCTTCGACTTCAAAGCTCGACCAACCCCAGTTATCGGAGTAACACGAAGAAACACATGATCTCCCTCTTGGAACTCAAGTGACTTCCTCCTCTTGTCATGATAACTCTTCTGACGACTCTGAGCAATTCTCATCTTCTCCTGAATCATCTTAATCTTTTCCGTAGTTTGTTGAACAATCTCCGGTCCAACCACAACACTCTCACCGGACTCATACCAACATAAAGGTGTCCGACATCTCCTACCATACAAAGCTTCAAACGGTGCCATA
This sequence comes from Lathyrus oleraceus, assembly GCF_024323335.1. Lineage (NCBI taxonomy): Eukaryota > Viridiplantae > Streptophyta > Magnoliopsida > Fabales > Fabaceae > Lathyrus > Lathyrus oleraceus. Next base: position 53,030,924 of record NC_066582.1, read on the forward strand.
CCAATACTCGAATGAAAACTATTGTTGTAGGTAAACTCAATCAAAGGCAAATAACAATCCCAAGCACCTCCCTTTTCCAAAACACAAGCCCTCAAAAGATCCTCTAGTGACTGAATCGTCCTCTCAGTCTGACCATCGGTCTGCGGATGATATGCAAAACTCAATCTCAGCTTAGTTCCCAAAGCCTTCTGCAAACCTTCCCAGAACTTCGATGTAAATCTAGGATCTCTGTCTGAAACAATACTCGACGGAATACCATGCAAACTTACAATCTTCTCAATATACAACTCGGCTAGCCTCTCTAACGAATAATCCATTCTGATCGGAATGAAATGAGCCGATTTCGTCAATCTATCTACAATCACCCAAATAGCTTCACAATTCTTACTTGTCCTCGGTAAACCCGAAACAAAATCCATACTGATACTATCCCACTTCCACTCTGGAATAGCCAACGGTTGCATTAGCCCAGACGGCTTCTGATGCTCACTCTTTGACTTCTGACAAGTCAAACAGGAATAAACAAAACTCGCAATTTCTTTCTTCATTCCCGGCCACCAAAATAACTTTTTCAAATCATGATACATCTTCGTAGCTCCAGGATGAATACTCAGGCCACTACGATGTCCTTCTTCAAGAATACTCTTCTTAAGTTCGATCACATCCGGAATACACACCCGATTACCAAATTTCAAAACATCATTCTCATCAACTCTGAATTCGCCACCTTGACCTTGATTCACTAAAGTCAACTTGTCAACCAAAAGCACATCGGATTTCTGACCCTCTCTGATCTCATCCAGAATACCACTTGTTAACTTCAACATTCCCAATTTAACACTATTGTGAGTACTCTCACACACCAAACTCAAGTCTCTAAACTGCTCAATTAAATCCCATTCTCTAACCATTAACATAGACATATGCAATGATTTCCGACTCAATGCATCAGCCACTACGTTTGCTTTACCCGGATGGTAATTCAAACCAAAGTCATAATCCTTCAGAAATTCTAACCATCTCCTCTGTCTCATATTCAGCTCTTTCTGATCAAACAAATACTTTAAACTTTTATGGTCACTGAAAACCTCAAATCTTGACCCATACAAGTAATGCCTCCATAATTTCAGAACAAATACCACAGCTGCCAACTCTAAATCATGTGTCGGATAGTTCCTCTCATGAACCCTCAGTTGTCTCGAAGCATAAGCTATAACCTGCTTATTCTGCATCAACACACCACCCAAACCCAACAATGAAGCATCACAGTAAACCTCAAATGGTTCCGACGGACTTGGTAATATCAGAATAGGAGCAGTAGTCAACCTTCTCTTTAACTCTTGGAAACCTTCTTCACATTTTGAGTCCCAAACAAATGCTTGCCCCTTTCTAGTCAACATCGTCAACGGTAACGCCAACTTCGAAAATCCCTCAATGAACTTCCTATAATAACCAGCCAATCCAAGGAAACTTCGAATCTCAGCAACAGACTTCGGAGCTTCCCACTTAGACACCGCTTCTATCTTAGAAGGATCAACAGCAACACCACCTCTTGAAATTACATGACCAAGAAAACTAACCTCTTCTAACCAAAATGCACATTTAGAGAGTTTAGCAAATAACTTCTTTTCTCGTAGAACTCCTAAAACCACTCTCAAATGCTCAGCATGCTCTTCTTCAGATTTCGAATACACCAAAATGTCATCAATAAACACCACAACAAACTTATCTAGGTACGGATGGAAAATCCTATTCATATACTCCATAAATACTCCAGGCGCATTAGTCACACCAAAAGGCATTACAGAATACTCATAATGTCCATACCTCGTTCTGAAAGCAGTCTTCTGAATATCCTCAGTTTTCACACGTATCTGATGATACCCAGATCTCAAATCTATCTTGCTGAACACACTCGCACCAACCAATTGATCCATCAAATCATCAATCCTCGGCAAAGGATACCGATTCTTGATCGTCACTTTATTCAGTTGCCTGTAGTCCACACACAACCTCATAGTACCTTCTTTCTTCTTAACCAATAACACTGGTGCACCCCACGGTGACACACTCGGACGAATAAATTTCTTATCCAACAGATCTTCCAACTGGCTCTTCAATTCAGTTAACTCAACAGCAGACATACGGTACGGAGCCATCGATATCGGTCTAGTACCAGGTACCAAATCAATCGAGAACTCAACTTCACGCTCTGGCGGTAATTCATTCACTTCTTCTGGAAACACATCAGGAAAATCACACACCACAGCTAGATCGCCAATCACCAGTCTATCTTTAGCCTCCAAAGTCGCTAACAGCATAAACAGCTCTGCCCCATCTACTACTGCCTCATTCACCTGCCTCGCTGATAGAAACAAACTTTTTCCTTCCTCAACCTCAGGAAATATCACAGTCTTATCAAAACAATTAATAGAAACTCGGTTAAACACCAACCAGTTCATACCCAAGATAACATCAATCTGCACTAACGGAAGACACACAAGGTCTATCCCAAAGTCTCTACCAAAAATACTCAAAGGACAACTCAAACAAACTGAAGTAGTAGTCACTGAACCCTTTGCAGGAGTATCAATCACCATACTACCATACATCTCAGATATCTCTAACTTAAGTTTCACAGCACAATCCAACGATATAAAGGAATGAGTAGCACCGGTGTCAATAATAGCTACAAGAGGAAAGCCATTAATATAACACGTACCTCGGATCAAACGATCATCTGCAGAAGTCTCAGAACCCGATAAAGCAAAGACCTTGCCTCCTGACTGATTCTCCTTCTTTGGCTTAGGACACTGTGGACTGATATGACCCACCTCTCCACAGTTGAAACAAGTTACAGCCTTCAACCGGCACTCTGCAGCCAAATGACCACCTTTGCCACACTTGAAACACTTCATCTCAGCACTGGTACACTCATGGACGCGATGTCCAGCCCGACCACATCTGTAACACTTAGCAGGAGCACTAGAGTCTCCCCCACTAGGCCTCTTTATCCCACTCTGCCTCTGAAAACCTTTGCCAGCTGCATACGGTTTTCCACGATCATTCTGATTCTTGCCTTTCCTATCAACCCTTTGCTGATAGCTCTCTGCTCTGGCTTTGGAATCCTGTTCAAAAATCCTGCAACAGTCAACCAAATCAGAAAACACTCTGATCGGCTGATATCCAATAGCCTGCTTGATCTCGGGACGTAACCCGTTCTCAAACTTCACACATTTCGAAAATTCTCCAGCAGCCTCATTATAGGGAGTGTAATATTTCGACAGCTCTGTGAACTTAGCAGCATACTCAGTAACAGACCGATTGCCCTGCTTCAATTCCAAAAACTCTATCTCTTTCTTTCCTCTGACATCCTCTGGAAAGTACTTCCTCAGGAATCTCTCTCTGAACACAGCCCAAGTGATTTCAGCATTCCCAGCAGTTTCCAACTCAGTGCGGGTAGCAACCCACCAATCATCAGCTTTTTCTGACAGCATATGCGTACCGAACCTGACCTTCTGGTTATCAGCACACTCAGTCACTCGGAAGATTCTCTCGATCTCCTTCAACCACTTCTGAGCGCCATCTGGATCGTATGCTCCCTTGAACATCGGAGGATTGTTCTTCTGGAACTCACTCAGTTGACGAGCAGCTCCTATTCCCACAACATTCGGGTTCCCTCCAAGTACTCCAGCTAGCATACCCAGAGCCTCAGCAATCGCAGCATCATCTCTACCTCTTCCAGCCATCTCTATTCTGAAAACCCAACAAGCTAAAACAATAAGTACTGATAGGGTTACACAACACCTATCCCGTACAGGGAAAACAGAATAATTACGACTCGACTCGACCGACTATGCTCTGATACCACTAATGTAACACCCTTCTAAAATACCCCAAATATTTAACTAAAACAACATATAAAACTCAGAGTAATTATGCAGTTAAGGGTGTCACACACAAACACCGCACACCATTCAACAATATAACGGTCATGCTCTTTTATTAATTCAAAACATAAGCATTTGCATAAATCGCAGCGGATAGAAATCTCATCAATCATGTAAAACATTACATGTAAAATGGTTCATAACCAACAATAAAACATTTAAAACAAGTTAAAACATCTCATCCCGATGTTACATCTATCAGAGCACGACCCACTAAGGAGACTACACTAGACTCCAAGCATTAGCTTCTACTCAACTCATTGCTCGTTACCTGAAAAATAGTTGTAAGGGTGAGTTCCTCAATCGATATAATAAGCATTATAAATTATCATGTCATGTTAAGTAAATAACACATTTCATCACCCAAATCAGATTACACATTTAGTAACAGCAATATCGACTCAATCATACTCAACATCAACACAACACACAACACACAACACACGTATAATACTGGAATACATCCACTCATATTATACGCCATACATCAATTATGCAATGAGACTCCACACATGCGGTACCGACTATTCTTGAACATATAGTTCAAGCTCACCGATCAAATCCAGATACGGCTACTAAGCTCACTAGTCCCACTCATTTGAGACCTAGTGACTCACTCACTAATTCCTCACCATGGGAATTAGCTACAGCCCCAAAGGCTATGCTATGCACACTAATCATCTAGCATGCAAACATCAACAACAAATCCACAATGATTCACTCACTAATTCCTCACCATGGGAATTAGCTACAGCCCCAAGGCTATGCTATGCACACTAATCATCTAGCAATGCAACATCAACAACAATCCACCATGGACACATGCTCACACTCTAAGCCATACAACAGCCCATTCACAAATACATGCATAATATATACATTCACAACCTTATGCATATCATCATACATCATCAACACATTTGTCCAAAACATCATATCATCTCAACTACTTGAACACAGTATTAGCACACTCTACTAATACCTATACTGCTCAAAACAGCGGGAAATAATCCCTACCATATCACACACTGATATAGGCAACCACCCATTAGGCACACAACATTTAAATAACAATTTTTCCATACTGCAACAGTGTTAACCGGTTAACTCCCTGGGTTAACCGGTTAACGCAGGCAAAACACGCTTACTGCCCAAAACTTATCAGTGTTAACCGGTTAACGCCCTGGGTTAACCGGTTAACGCAGGCAAAACAACACTAATTCTCAATTCGTAACAGTGTTAACCGGTTAACACCCTGGGTTAACCGGTTAACGCAGACAAAACAGCAGTTCCTGCGCTAACACAAAGCAGAATGCAGAGTTCTCCGCATTTTCCGCCGTTGGAGGACTTCCGGACCTCCGATTCCAATTCCGTAAAAAGCTATACGTTAGGGAAATTACAACACACTCAATTATAGGTTCAATTTCAGTTTTTACACAACATATCCATCACAGTTTTCAGCATTCAACAACTCCCAATTAGGGTCAATTCAACGGTCTATCACTACCCATTACATGCTAACCCATAATCCCCATTAAACGACGATAAACCCCCCTTACCTGATTAATCCGGCAAATCTTTGAGCTCCAAGCTCTTCTCTTCTCCAACCTTTGCTCTCTGGTTCTTCCTCTTGCTCTGCCTCTTTCAGCCGCTTCTCTGAGTTTCACGTGAAAACCTTATTTTCCAAATGAACTCTTTTTACTTATTCCAGCTTATATATTTTCAAATAATTATTATTCCAATAATAATAATAACTCAATAATTCCAAAATAATAATAATAATAATCCAATTATCTAATTAAATTAATAAATATATTATTAACTTAATTTAAATAATTACCATATTATTATCGGGGTGTTACATCCGTCACACCTTGTGTTACGGTCGTAACACTAAGTAGAGGGGTGTGACGCTCGTCACATGCCTGTGGCGGTCGTCACAGCCATTTTCCTTGTAGTTGGCGTGGGCTGGGCTTTAGTGAGATGCTTTCCTACAAAGTCTTTTTTTTTGCACCCCTCTTCTTTCTTTTTCACCCATGCTTTAAATAATGACACCTGAAATAAATAAAAAGAAAATACTGAGTAATATCGAATAATATAAAATAAATCGAATCAAATAACAATATAATTTAATTAAATCAAGTCCAAAAATGTGATATTATTTCATGTTATCAAACTCCCTCACACTTAGACTTTTGCTTGTCCTCAAGCAAGATACAATGTGGAAATCGATTTAAAATATTAGCCAGATGAAATTTCCAAACACACATCAATTCGTAATAGGTTGAAAGTAAATCTTATTTAGAAATAACCTGAGCTTAATCTTGACATCAAAAGTTACTGTAACAACACTAGATAACCACACCTTATGCAAACCAGTTCGAGTCATGTTATTATAGCTAGCCTAGTTCTTTTACTCTTATTTCACCCGTTTTCATTCTAGCGAAATCACATTAAGCCCTTTATCTTTTCGCGCACATAGTGGAGTAACCGGTTAGCGATTCTGATCCCCTTTTTAGCTGGAAGTTTTGGTACATAAGTTGGATAACTTCGTTATTTAGTCCATTGCAAATTGCGGGGGATCGGACCGTAGTCCGCCCTACCAAGTTCAGCACCATAAACCGCTGAACCAACTCATAATGGATCGTTCATACTATGTTTTTGTAGGGTCCGCAACCTTTGGATTAAATGATCGGGTAAGGATCACCTAACTTAATTAGTGCATTTCCTGATTTTTAATATGTTGTTTTGGGAATCATTCACTTATATTCATCGGCTCTCCACGTAGTTTGCTATTAAGATGGTGCCGACTTCTCGTATAAACTACTCGGGGTTACTATAAAACTAAAAGTTCGAGGAATTGGTATAATAGGTACTTAGCCTGATCTAATATGTTGAGGTTTTTAGAGCGTTGGGGCGGTAATAATTTTGTCTTGATTTCACTCAAGTTTTATAAAATAAGCAACCTTTATACTTATCGAGTGTGTTGAATTTTGTTATGGCTTAAGAAAATTGAGGGGAGTAGATAATAAAAAAATTTCACACTAGGGACTCGACTTAAAATAAATATATATATATATATATATATATATATATATATATATATATATATATATATATATATATATATATATATATATATATATATATATATTTGTATATGAATGAAAGGGAAATAACATACTTAAAAGGGAAATGTTGAAAGAGAAATAATCATAACTGAAACAAAGTTTTCCCCCCTACACTTAAATGAAACATTGTCCCCAATGTTTTAAAAAAAACGAAAGAAAAGGAAAAAAAAATTGGAAACCAAACTCAATTCTGCCTGCGTCCTCTTGTTCTCGGACCCGGTGATCGTTGACGTACTTCCAAGTCATCAAACCTATTAAGCAAGTCGGGGAACCGCTGGTCGGTTATTGCATTCCTCTCTTCTTGTTGTTGTTGCATCTGGCGC